>NC_048893.1:64301219-64346528 GCF_011077185.1 Oxyura jamaicensis | reverse complement strand
GCCCCCTCGCTGCCGCCCGCGCGCGGGGCGGGGGCGCTAGGGCCGGCGGGGGCGCTGCTGCTGCGGGGAGCGCTGCGGGGACTGCCGGCGACGGCGCTGCGGGGACTGCCGCCGCTGGTACTGCCCCTGCCGCGGGCGGCCGCCACTCCGCGGTCCCATCCTCCGCCGCCGCCCGCCCGCGCCCTGCAGGCAACCGCCGCGCCGCCCGGAGCAGATGGGCGCGGGGAGGGGGCGGGGCCTCGCGCGGGCTGAGCCAATGGGAAGGCGGCGCTGGCCCGGGGGGCGGGGCGAGGAGGGCGCGGAGGGGCGGAGGCGTGGCCAACGGGGGGGCAGCGCACGAGGAGGGGGCGGAGCCGGCGCTCATCACAACAACAGGGCACCCGCGCCCCGCACGGCCACGCCCATAGGGGGCGGGGCTACAGTGGGGTGGGCGGGGCCTCGGCGGTGCCGGCAGCACGTGGCGGCGGAGCTGGCGGGAAGGGCTAATTGAGGGGGGCAATTAGCGAGGGGCCGCGCTGCTCGGGGGGGCGGGCAGCCCCATAGCAGGGTACAGCGGGGTGAAGAGCACCCCGTGGGACTGAGAGGGACCACGTCTGGGGTGGTGCAAGGAAATGCAATGCACTGTGTGTAATTAGCATGGGGTGTTGGGGGGTAATTAGCTCAGGCATTCGTTAGCACGAGGCTTCATTGAGGCTGGGGGAGCAGCAGCGCTCAGGGATGGATGAGGTTCGTGTATGGGTACTGGGAACACTGTAGTTGCATTAAACAGGACATCCATGCATTATTTAACACCTTAAACAGGACATCCATGCGTTACTCACCAAAGTACAACACCTGTGCCTGCTTCCCCCAGAACTACCTACCCCTCTGACAGAGCAATTCACTTTATATGGGATGCTATATCCTACACCGAAAGCCTGACTTGCAGGCACGATGACTCCGAGACCTGATGCTGAGCAGGGCAGTGCCTGATCCCCCAGGCAGTGCAGCAGCTCCAGCTGTGATACTGCTGAGGAGCGGAGTGCAGGCTGATTTACAGCACTCTACCACCACATAGGAGGATCCAGGCAAAATCCCAGAAACCTCAGGCACAGCTTCATCCAGGCCAGCCGCAGCAGTCCGCAGCACTGCTCACTGTAAATAAGTGCCCGGTTCTCCCATGGAGCAGGCTTTTTTGTCCTATTGCCATGTAAGGGGAATTTGTGTTGCGTCTGCTCACTCCCTGACATTCCTTCCCCGAATTCCTGCAGCACCCAGCCGTGGCTTATCTTACTGCTGCATCGCTGTTTGTTCTTGACACTGGGTCAAACAGCTTTGTAGTGTCCCCACTCTCTAGCCCGTTAAGAATTTTGTGAGCCTTAATGAAGTCTCCTAATCTCTCGTTTCATGCAAAAGGCTACAGTCCTATTTTATTATTATTTTTTTTTTGAATTAATTTGGCTCCCTCTATCGTCCCTATTACTTCTGTCAGGCTGTGCTTTCTCCGATACTGTTCTTTTTATACAAGGGTGCTGGGAGCTGCCCAAGATCACTTAAAGTAGCTTAACATTGCCAGATTCTTGCTCTGTTTTTAAAGCACTTCCCTGAATTTATTATTCAAGCACTACAATCTTTGCTCTCTGACTGCTATTCAACAGATGGCAAAGACCTGGTGAGTACAATACAGCTTTTCCTCCTCTTTAATAAAGATCTCCATTCACAAATCTGTGTGCTTCTTCCCTTCCATGCCACTTCTGAGTTTCCTGTTCATAACCAAACAAAACAGCATACTCGAAACACCATCCTTTCCCAGTATGCTATATTCTTCCTCTCGACCATTATTTTTCTAGGCTACTGGTGAGACATCACCTACTCACGGATTATTCAGCTCAATACCCAGTCCTGGCTGCTCACTTCCCTCCATACATGCCCTCCTCCCCTTGTCTCTTAATTTCCTTTGCTCCCAACCAGGCAGTAAGTTGAGTGCCTGCACCACATACAGCCGTTCTGTGAGGCTGATGGTCCACATCAAAGCCTCCCGTTTTTGCTGTTTGAGGTCACCTCTGGGTTTCTGAGCTCATTTCTGTGAGAAAAAAAATGCCAAATTCCAAGTGCTAAAACCAAATAAAAATGTTGCAGGAGATGCAGGGACCCGGCGTCCCTATTCCTGTTGGACAAAACCTGTCACCTGGAAGCAGAAAGGAAGGAGGAATGCTCTCCACTTCCTTCCAGAGGACCTGAATGATGTGTCTAATTTGGCAAAGATGAAATGTAAAACTTGGTTAATGACAGGTAGATTTCTCGTAGCCTGCCTCTGGAAGAGAATGGAGAATTGTACTAACAGTACAGGTCAGTTCCAACCCAGCCAAAGTGACATTAGCATTAAAAAGGATCTCTTCTTAAAACAAACAAACAAAACTCTTCTTGGCATTTCCATGTCACAGCTTGAAGCTGAAGCCCCATTGACTAGGTTTCTACAACCAAGGTAGAGGAAGACCTGCAGTCATCCCTCACAAGAACTCAAAAGCACTTGCAGAAGGACCACCCTTACCTTAGACCCTATTCTCACTGGGAGCATGTTCCAGAAGCTTCAGGAGTTCATAATTCAGGTGAAACAACAAAGAATAGATCACACCCAACATTCCTTCAAAACAGGACTCCTGGGCTTCTCTGTGAGAGTTGCTTCAGCTCCCTTCTGTAGCACCTCTGAATTTTACTGCTCCCTTACTTGCTCCCTCACGTAGTCTAGCACCTTGGCTTCTTTCCGCTCTCTGAGTTAAGTATTGATTTAGTCTCCTACCTTCACCCCAAGCTGCTTCCCCTGCGAGGATTCTGCCCATTTTGATCCATCCTGAAGTTCCTCGTTGAAGGCCTCCTGAGCTGAGGGATTTCGTGGTTTGTGTAGCACACTTGCAAAGCCTCCCTGAGCGGAGCAGAGAGTGCAGCTGAAGGAGTGCTTAGCAGCACGGGGTGGCTTTTATCCCTTGATCTGACCCAGGCAGCAAGTCAAGGAGACCAAGGTCCGCATGGTGAAAACAAAGGCATGGGTTGTCCTGCGTTTGGGGTCATGGAGGCAGCTGGAGGAACGCAGGAAAGGTGCGAGAGAACCTGTCCTCCTGTAAATAAAGCAGGAGAAAAGAGAGAAGAAAACCATGCTGGTTTTCTTATTTCTTACTTATTTTAAGCCTCTGCTTGTGATTTTATGAGTAAGGACAGCAGTGGCCCACAGGAGGCTGAGACAAGACGCATGGAAGCCAAGGGAAGGGGAGCAGCAGTGAATGCTGCGGGAGGTGCTACGTGGGAAGGGGTCTCTGTGTCTGCTGCCTGGTTCGGGGGCAGCGTGGCAATTTGTGCTCACAAACACTCGGGGCTTGGAAGGGGTGGGAACGCCGCGAGTTGCTGTAAGTGACAACCTGGCGTTATTGCCTATTACACTTTTTGCCACTGATGCTCCTTGCAGTGTCCCAGACAATTACTTTATGACACACCAGCAGTAGTTCTGGCTAAGCAAACTGCTGGAAAGCGAGAGCAATGCCACTTGCTACTGAACAGCAGCCACCCTGTCCATGAGCGTTACAGCAGTCACACACAGCACCAGAGGTTTAGGCAGAAAATCAGCAGCACTGTGCCACTTTCGGCTTACAATGTCTCTCTTAGGTAGTTGAAAAGCATCTGCTTGCTGGGAATTTGGCCAGCACTGCTGTGGCAGAGCATCTTCCACCAAGGCTGCTCCCCTGTATGCTTTGCTGAGCTGCATATCAAACCCAGAGATCTAAGCCTTAGGTCTCAACACATTTTCTGCTCTTAATCCATTGGGGCTGAAAAACACAGGTTGTAACTTGATGTTTTGTCCCCTGGAGAGCAATCGACAGGAGCAGGATAATCTGTGGCAATGGATTTAGAGCTGGGGAACCTGGACCTTTCCGGATCTTCCCCCAGGAGCAGTGCTGGAGGCTCCAGCCGTGTTTGTTTGGGGTTGGCTGGGTGCACAGATGCTACGGGGCACCTGTGCACACATCTGGCACGGGGTAAAGCTGGGCGCTGGCTGCTCCTGTGGCCACAGAGCGAGATGGGGAGCAGGCAGTGCTGGCAGGAAGCAGAGTGCAGGGACACATGAACCCAAGTGCTTTTGTGGCCCTCCAGCCCCCGTCTCCACTCCTGCAGTCTGCAGCTATTCGTCAGGCAGTGGTGCTACAGCACAAAGGGGTACGGTAATCGCAGTCAGCAATGGCACTGGTACATGAGCTGTGTGCTCCGGTGCTGGTCCCTACAGCTGGTCTCCAAACCCCACCGAGGGGCTCACAGGTGCAGCAGGCAGACGTGGAGAGAAGCCCCAGGGTGAGGTGCAGAAGATGCTTCACAGCAGGGCAGTGCTCTGCCAGGACGAGCTCCCCATCGCTCACTGCAGGAGAGAAAATCTGCATTCCTTTAGGGCTATTAAGGCAACAATTTGCTTGCAATCCATAACTGCTGGGTTCACTGTCTCATCACCTTCTTGGATGGGGGTTTGAGTTATCAAGGCAGCTCTGGTGGTGTTGCTGAAATTTCCTTTGTTACAGCCAGTCTTCTCCAGTCGGGACCTAAAGACCCGATATGAAGGAAAACTCAATTTCTTATCTAAACCAGCTAATCTCAGAGCTACTGAAAGTTTTGTTTGGCACCTACCTGTGCAGAGTGAGAGGGCTCCCGTTCAGCCTCAGTGCTGCAGACGTGCTGCTTCCCACGGAGGTTTCTGGGCCAGGTCCAGTGTTGATACAAACTGCTAAGGCTGTGCAAACTAAAAGGGGGGGGCCGGCGCCGCCCCCGGGCACCTGCAAAGCAATTGCTGCAACCCTTGTGGGGGCTGGAAAAGCAGGACATGGGATGGTTTAAGCCAAGGCAGCTCTCTCCAGCACTGTGTTTGGTGCCCACCTGTCAGCTGCTTTTCCTGCTTCACCACTTGTGCGGTGAGCACAGCTCCTGGATGCCAAATTGCTGCAACTTCACCTGCATCCATCCCTAACCTGACCGGTACCTCCGCCTGTTGCTACCGAATTTGGCTAGGGAGGCAGGGATGCCCCACTCCTTCCATAGCCAACAAAAATTAAAGACTCGTCATTTCTAAATCATGCTAAGAATGGGATGCGAGGCTGCACTGCCTGGAAACAAGGCAGAGCCTCGCAGAGGACAGAGCCACCATCCAGGCATCGGCAGTGCTGAGCTGTGATTCCAGCTCTTTCTCTGGATTGCTCTGTGCCTTGGACTAAATCAATTCAGATAGATTTTCCCTGTCTATAAAATGGGAACCATCACATTTAGATACCTCAGGGAAGTTGCGAGGCTTAATTAGTTAATGGTGCCTTGTCAGCTCTCATTACCATGGTATCTTAGTGTTTATTGCTTTGAAATTATAAAATGCTATTTATACACTAAACATTATTATTCTAGGTAAGACTGAGAGACTTAATCCCATTTCTCTGTAAATACAGGGAGCTGACATTCCCAGCATTGCCATTGGTTTGAAGCCCATCCCACTTGGAGAAAAGCTTCCCTGGCATACAGCAAAATTGATTTGTGTCCAGATCCCCGATGTAGATGCTCTTGAACCAGTATAAGCTGCACTTGTACCGGTTTGCTCAATTCAGTACGTGCAATTAAACTCACCCAGCATAAACACAGCTGAAACAGGAGCACCTGTGTCTGGTGAGGGTGGGGCACGCCTGGGGGTGCGGGGCAGCGTGGCTGCTCCATCACACGTGCTGCAGGGGACGGGGTGTGCTGAGCGGTGCCAATGGCCACGTGGGGTGCTGCTGGCTCCCCAGGTCCCCCGGCTCAGCCTTACTCTCAGCACTCTGCATTGTACGTGCACCTGCCAGCTAGTGCTGAATCTGGGGTGCTTGGGCCACTGGTAAGGTTTTGTGTGTGCTTGTGCAAGGTTTTGGCTCCAATAGCCACAAAAAACACCTTCAACACAGGCCACGCAGTGACGGCTCCTGGTCACCTCTCTTGGTCACCAGCCCAGTTCAAGCCAGCAGCGTGGAGGTGGACAGGACAGACCTGTCCGAATAGGAGCTGGGCAAACAGCCACTGCCAGGTGGGAGAACCCCCCTGCCAACACCAGGGAGACACAGCAGGGCACCTTTCCTCTCACCTCTGTGGGGGGATATATGGTGCACAGCCCCTGCACCGCAAGACCTTCCCATCCTGCTGCTCCTCCGGGCAAAGCTCCACAGACAGCAGAGAAGCAAAAGCCACCCTGCTCTTTGCAAGCATCACCTGCAAGAGGCACTGCCCAGCTGCCAGCCACGCGGGGCATTCAGCTCGCTTGCAGCCACAGGACTGAGAGCAGAGCACAAGCGACACCTCGCCCATGAGCTGTAGGCTGAGGCGACCACCTAAATGATTTCTGGTGGTGTGTGCTCCGCTTTCCAAGGCCTCGGAAAGGGGCCCCACAGGAGGCCACCATTTCCTGAGGAGCCTCTTTGGTTAGAGAGGCAGATCTTCACTTTTGCTTTCCTTGCCCTCCCCTCCCTTTCTGATGTAAATAGAGCTTCTAAATACCCATCACAACTCTACCCACACCTTTCCAGAGCAAGCGCTTTTCTCAACTAATTTTTCTTCCCCCACGAGAGACAGGTACTGTTGTTGTGAAGCAGCATTACAGCAGTCAGGTTAAAAGCAAAAACAAGCAAAAATCAATTCAGCAAAACATTCAGATACCATTACAACAGCAATATTACATATAAACCAAAGTGACAGCCAGAATTCCCCTGCAGCCTTCCCAACACAGACTTTGAAGACCATGCTAGGGAAGACTAACAAGCAGAGAGAAAGGGAAGGGTGACTTGAAATAAAACAGAACCAGCACAATTAATTCCCTTGATCCAGCTGAGGAAAAAATACAAGAGTGTAAGTGCTAAAACTTTTTTTTAATGCTGTCAGGGTATGCAGTCCAAACTGTTAATACAAGCCATCTCAGCTCCCCAAGAGCACTGTCTGTGAAATGAAGATACTGACATTAGTTACAGCTACCTGCAGCTTTATTAACAGGTCTGCATTAACGCCCTTAGCCGCTGCAGGCAGACTACAGTCAGAGGCAGCATGTGCTGCCAGATACAACACTGTCCACTGCAAGAATTGCTTTGCAGTGGATCCACACCTCTAATAGCTGTGCTTTGGGATGTCGGTGGCCTCATTGCTGGTTCCCTGCTGGAGCACTTCCAGCTGGTTGTGGATCCCACCCCGGGGAACTCAGGGGCATCTCCCAGGCTCATCAGCGCCCATTGAAAAGGATGAAGGAAGGGGAGGCAGAACAACATATAGTTGGTATTCCCAGTGTAATTACGAGTCCCAGGATGCATCTCTTCCATGCCAGGCTCTACCACTACCTTTCTCTTCCCTGTCCTCCTCCTGTTTGCAGGCTGGTGGGCACAGAGGCAGGCAGCGCTTCTCTCATCCCTCATGAGGGATTTTAAGCCCTCTAGATCCTTTCCCTGCATCCTCATCTGCTGCAGCTGCCATGCCCCATGCTGTTTCTTTGTACCAGGGAGCAGGGCCAGAGACAGCAGCGATGTTTTCTGCACTCACTGCCATTCAGCACGCATCACCACCTCTGCTCTGCAGCCACAGGAGTTGCTCCCATTCCTCTCCTGTCCTTTCCCAGATAGATGCCTTCCGTGGTTTAGCACCAATTTCCTAAAAACAATAATGACCTTTGCTGGATGAGGAACCATAGGCTTATTTCTACTCTCCTACTGACTCAGAATGGGCAGGCAGGGTAAATCTCATGTACAAATGCCTTTACTTAAAGGCTACGAGCTGTCTGAGGCAGTGATTGATTCGTCTTGCACGTATGTGCAGCACCCCGCTCCCTGGGCTCAGCTGGAAGCGCCTCATCCAAGAGAAGCTGTGACACCGAGGGAGAGAAATGCTTGTGTGATAGCACAGGGAGTAGTTTTGCTGCTCATTTACCCCTTGTGACCTAACATTAACAAAAATGTATCTAAGATTTTATGATTACTTTTAAGCCAGCAGCTGGCTCCCTGAAGTTACAGCTACAAAACATCTGATCTCTGCCAAACTGAAGTTTGCTGCCATGGCTGTCCCCACCGTGCCAGAGCCTCCCCCTGTTCACATGCAGAAATACTCTGGGATGCTGAAATCACAGCGCTGTGCTTAGCGCTGCTGTAACACATCTCTGCCCTCCCAAATCTCCCCCCAGCCCCCAGCCAGCGACACCACCCAGGGAAGGCATGCTCACCGTGCCAACAGCCCTCCCAGCACAGCCGCTGCCGAAGGCGCCCTGCTTCAGGGCCAGGCTGCCTGGACAGCCAGCCCCAGCACTGCCGTGCCCCCCGCCTCTTTATTCTGCAGCCGTGTGGGGGTTAACGCTCTGCTCTCCCAGTTGCAGGGTGACCCAGGTGGGGCTAATGAGCACTTGCCTTGCCTAGCTAATTAGAGGCGCTGAGAGCAGCAGACTGCACTTCTAGGCGTGGGGCACTTGCAGAGGGAATATAGTGTGTGGGTTTTATTTCAGCTTTTTTTTTTTTTTTTTTTTTTTTTTTTTTTTCTCCTCCTCCTTGGTCAAATAAAAACCTCTGGCAGGAGTAGCACAGCACAGATGGGAAAGAGCAATGAGATGAGGCTTCACAGCACCCTTCTCTCCCTCCTTCCTTTAATCCGCATTGTTCTGGGGTTTC
This sequence comes from Oxyura jamaicensis, assembly GCF_011077185.1. Taxonomy (NCBI): domain Eukaryota; kingdom Metazoa; phylum Chordata; class Aves; order Anseriformes; family Anatidae; genus Oxyura; species Oxyura jamaicensis. The sequence continues at coordinate 64,337,871 of NC_048893.1, read as the reverse complement.
AGGAAGAGGCAGGAGCACAAGATTAGGAAGGCTGGGCCATTTGCTCCCCTTACACTTTAGATGCTCGGTATCTGATCCAAATGAGCACAATCCTTTGGAGTCTAGCCTACATCTCCCTGCTCCCTAAACTCTCCTTTTATCACCCCCACAGTGTCTAGCTGAGCCACCCTGCTGTCACCTCCACCAGCTGGTGGCCACCCCCCCTGTGCCCAGGGGCACCCCAAGATCAGGCTTTGCACAGGGCATTTTGGGGTCCCAAAGAGCAGTCAGGCTGGGAGGAGCTTCACCCAGCCCCTGCCTGTGGTGTAGCTGCCCGCTGGCCATAGCAGGGTGCTTCCTACCTGTGAAAGCAGGCCTGCTCCCCTGAACAGAGGGTGATGCCCAGCAAGCCCCGATACAGCTGCTGGGGTCAGCACCCCTGTCCTGTCTCTCTCCCGTTTGCATACCCTGAAGAGAAAGACAGACAGACAGAGGGACGGGGTGTGCATACACCTGCAGCTGGGCTCTCCTTCCTTGCCTGCCCAGCCCCTTACACACAAACTGGAGTCCAAACCAGCTGCTGCTGGAGGGTGCTTGTTTTGGCTCTGTCTCGCACAAGCTGCATTTCCCTTGCCTCATTCTCGATGGTGTTTACTTCCCTGTGCATTGTTTTCCCCGGCTTTTCCTTTGTTTCTTGCCCAGGGAAGCAGCACATCATTACAGCCGGTCCTTCTGCAGAGCGCTCCTCGCCCAGGTCATTACTTGGCCGGTGTGCCCCAGCGAGGCTGCTGTTTGTCTGGGTGCGAGCCCTGGAAAGAAGCAGCTAATCAATTCAGCAAATCATCCGGGTGGTAACCCCACTGTCAGCTTATTTTCTTCCCTTCCACTTAGACATCAAACCAGCTGAAGAGGGCTCTGGGGACCACTGCGTGCACGGAGAGCCGCTCCTCTGCAGGCACATCTGTGCCTTTCATCAGCGGGGCTCAGGGAATACCACTCACTGGAGCAGGAAGAGCTCTTTGGAGCTGAGAGGCTCACAGCCTCTGTCCCCACCATCTGCAGAGCCTCTACCCAGCAGGGAAGCGAGCATTTGAAAGGTGGCCCGCACGCCAAGGTCCTTTGGCAGAAACATTCAGGTTGCACGCAGAGCTGGGGGGACAGGGGCGAAGAACACCCCCTAGGCAGCAAGCAGAACCTGGCTGCACAAATAGCTCGGTGGCTACGTGGGGTGGCTACTGGCAACATGCAAATGGTCTTCTGCCGAGTGCACTCACTGGTGGTTGCCCTCTGCTTTCACCCACTCCTTTTCTGCTCTGTCTCCGGGGAACGCACGCCCAGAGCAGCAAAGCTTTACCACCGGGCCTGGCAATTAGAGGTGTGGATGCACAGCACTTTGTGTGCTGGGACGCGGTGGTGTCACGACCGGTTCAGAGAAGTTAAGTCACATCTGAAAGCCATTCCCTGTCACCAGCTATCCCTTTGAAGGGTGGGGGCAGGGGGCATGCCTGTGTCCTACCCGTGGATTTGGCCAGCAGTCTGGAAAATGTCAAGGTTAGGAAAGGCTGAGCTTCATTTGCTTTTCACAGATCTGGGTAATGAATTTTTCATTTTAAAGTATTGTTCTCGCCTGAAAAGCGAGTCTGTAGCAATGGCATCCTGGGGTTCCACATCTGCCTCACAGTTACTCTGGACCACATTTCCTCAATTCTTGTGTTTTGCAACCCTGCAAAATAAACTAGAGGCCTGAGACTTTAGTGGGGTTTTCCGCATCACATGCCTTTATCAGCATGGCAGATTTTGCTAGACACCCTTTATATTAATCTCTTACACTGGTGTTGCTTTTGCAGGGGAGACCAGGCAAAACTGTGGTGTGGGAAGGGGGAAAGCATCAGGAATTTACTTTTGTCCTGAGACAGGGTATTTGTAACTCTGAATACAAATAGGAAGTATAACCATGCAGTAAAAACAAAGGCATTTTCCTCCCCAGCCATAGCTGCATCAAAGTCCCTCCTCTGTGGCTGCAGTTTGATAAAACTCCATAAAAGAATGAGCAGCTTGAAAAAAATCATTGAAAACTCATCTCCTTCTTCCACTGTGTGAAATCCAGAGACGCTCAATTATGTTAGAAATAGTAGCAGAACAATAAAAGGCAATATTCTTTCACACTGCTCCCATTTTGCCCATGGATCTTGCCTCTCCCATGTGCGATGGAGACTGAGAGTCTTAACGGGATTCAGAAAACACTTTTACAAACAATATTAAAAGCTATAATTAAAGCAACAAAAGCTTCTAGTGGTGCAAGCCCTGCTTATCAAAGCTGTGGATTCGGGGCAGCGTTTCTTCAGCAGCCTTGTTTCCTTGCTCCTACTTGCGGGAAGCTTTCCTGTCCCTGACTGCAATGCTGACCTCTGGCAAAAACAAAGTGCTGGAGGAGAGGAAGAGTCGATGTGATCCAACCCAAAGCCCAGAGTTCGTCTGCTTCTACTATTCTTAGTCCACATCGCTCTTGTCCACCCTGCACTTTTCTTTCGAGCTGCCCACTTGATCCCCACCCGGCCAGCCCCGTGGTGGCTGTAGGGACTGAAGGCACCGGGGAGGATGCAGGTGAAGGGGCACCCCGACAGGTGGCCAGAGGTATTGATCTGTTTTGTACCTTGCTGCTTTTCATGTGGCAGGGAATTACCACATGGAGCTTTAATTTGTCCAAATGGCTTTAGACAAGGTTAATACAACTCATCGATAAATGCCACTTTTAATTAAGTTTTAATTACAATGTCATCTCTGCACTGGACTTGTCCTGCCTCCTCAGCATAGGCACCAGGGTTTTTGCTTCAGGTGTGCCCCCTTGAGCTTTGCTGACTGATTTCCATCACGAACCTAGGCGGTGGCACACAGCTGGAGAGCCCGATGGTCCCCAGTGTATCCCCATTGGCCCCAGTCCCTGTGCTGGCAACTGGAGCTCAGATCTTTGAACTGCTCACAATGCTGTCCCTCCTATGTCCCTGCCTTGATACATCTTTACCTCGGCCCTAGAGAAGAGTCCAAAAAGGCCGCTGGTGGCTGCTTGTACCTCTTCTACTCAGAGAATGACTGAGAATGAGATGAATTGTGTTTAACCTTCCTGCCTCCTCCTAAAAGTGGACTTTAAGCATCTGAGAGAGGTTCAGAGAGGGCCTGGTCTTGGTCCAGCTCACAATAGGAAGAATAAACAGAAACTGTCAGAATCACTGGAGTCAGGTAGAAGTTCAGCTTGATTTACAGTGAAATCAGGAGCACTCTTTTTGCATAAGGAGGTGCATGCATGCACATACTAAAACACAGTTCCTCCCTATGCACTACGCTGCTTTCTGTCCCTAGCATTGCTTCAAAACTTTGCTAAAACATGGATATTTTTATGCGGTTGTCAGTTTCTCTGCTCACTCCCTTTCTCTGCAGCAACTTGCCATTCTAGCGAGATCTTTAGAGCAGCAGAGAACCTCATTGCTACAGATGGTGCCGTAGTGAGGACCCAGTGCTTGTTGCAAGGCTACAACCTCCCTCCACTGCCCTCTGCCTTCAGGAGGAGATAGGGAGGCAGCATCAGTGTTACCCAGCCTTTATCTCTGCCTTGCACAAAGGGGCAGGCAACTAGTGCTCTAAGCTGCTAAAATCCCACAGACATGGAAAAGAAATGACAGCCAGCCTTAAATGGTACCTACTCCCAGATCAAAAACAAGAGGTTAAAAGATCAGAAGCAAGGGTTGGTGAAACCAACATCCCCCAGTTTTTGCTGCATGGCTTGCCTTGCCTCAGGTTACAGCAGGGTCTGGTGCTGTTCAGGAAGGCAGAACTGAAGAGGAGGGTGCTCTGCACAGCCTGGTTACAGCACAGCCCCATCGAGCCAGGCAGCAAGCTGCTATTGGGGCATTTCATTAAAACTGCCCATTGCTGCTCTCGTGGACATTTGTGGTGGTGTGGTGCTTGGGTCTGGAGACTATCAGCAGATGCATGAACTCCTGACATCTATACCTGCTTTGGGCAGGAAGCTGCAGTGAGTGGCAGGGCAACGGGCTCGGGGCTGGCCTAGGTAATGGTGTAGGAGTCTGGTCTTCCTTAAGAGCTCTCTTCAAAAGCCCCGCCGAGGGCCTGTCCTGCTGCTCCCTTTCAAGCTGAGGGTCTCAGCTTGGTCCCCACCTGGGCTATGTTGCAGCTGTGTTGCAGCCATGCCTGTGCCATGGACCGTTATGCAGAGCTCGGCCTGTGGACATGAACCCCTGACCCGGCCTGGGATCCATCTTGTCATCAGGGACTTGCGTGGCGATGACAGCACCCTTGGCTGGGGGTGGCTGCGGTCACCAGACCTGCTCGGCTCTTCGTGCTCGGGTTCGGTGGGACTCTGCCTTCACCCATGTGGCCACCGCCCTGGGCCTGCCTCGGTGTCGCCCTCAGCTCCAGGCTCCCTGGGAGGTAGAGCAGAGGGCCTGTCTGTCGGGATACGAAGGAAGCTGCTCCCACATATCGTAATGCATATGGAAATGGCTCCCCAGAGCTCCGACCACATCCCTCTGGAGGGGCTATGCTGGATGTGGAGTGGGATGCCAGGATGAGCCAGAGAGATCGGTCCCTGCAGCCATGTATCCTCCTGCAGCTAATGATGCAGGGTAGGCAGCGGGGCTTGTAGCAGCACAATCCCAGTGCAGTCATACGGTGTGTTCCTCAGACAGGAGCCACTCTGAGCGCCGGCAGTGAGATTCCCAGGATGTCTGTTCCCAGTGCGGGGAGACACCCGGCTGTATCTCCTTGCCTACCCAAAGGCACAGGCTGTTTGAAGACTCAGCACGACGTATCCTCGAAGCCTCTGTCTGTGCCTTATTTTGTGAGGTCAGTGGTCACATTGCATCCTGCTGCTAAGGGGCTTCCAGAAGTGACTGTGGGCTTCATGCCCTTCTTTTTGCCTTCATCAGAATGGGAGCATGGAGGACTTCTCTGCTCACTGTGGTGGTGCAGGCAGTGCTGTGGTACCTCAGTGAAAAACCATATGGCAGGGTGATGTAGCAATTTATGAGAAGGTAAGATTGCACCTATTGCACCTGCAAGACAGGGCTGGGAGGTGCCAGGGGATAAGAAGCAAAGTGCTATGAGCTCGGCCACAACCCCTCTGAAGAACAGGACGAACAAGTATAGGCATTCAGGAAATGCCCTGAGCTTTTTCTGTTCTGATCCTGAGGAGCTGGGCCTTTGTGTGCCCCGCATAGGTGACAGCTGCTGTGGTGAGCGCCTCTTGCCTTGCTTTGAGCCGTGGTGCTCAGGTGCTGCTGCTCGAGACAGCAATATGGATCACTGTGCAGTGCTGCCCTGCCTTGGAAGCTGGGTGAGTGCCCCGGGGGGTGATGTTTTATGCCAGTGCTGCTAGCGCTAGCTGGCTTGAGGCCAGAGTCTGCATTTGCTGTGAGGGTATATGGAGGTACTTCCAAAGGGAGCGAGGCAGAAGCCTTGTTTTGACATTTCAAGGCTTTAATGAAGTCTGGAGGATTGCCTAGGCAGTACAAAGCTTGGCTACAAGACAGACACTTTGGGGAGAGCACTCAGCCTTTAACTCAGGAGCTCCCAACTGCTGTTAATTTTGCAATACACACCTGCTCTAGATGTGGTCTTGCTTGCCTCATGCACAGGAGGAAAAGAAACCAAGGGTGTGCCATGGCCAAGGCCTTGTGTTTCTTACTGATCAGGCTTGGAGTCCACTTGATGGTGGAGTAGCACAGGTGATGTGGATGCAGAGAAATGGAGAGACAGTGAGACGAGGAGATGGTTGAGGCTGTGGAGACACTGAGTGTCCTGGCCGAGGTGACACAGCTGCAGAATGACCAGGGACAAATTCATTATTCTAGGACTAGGCCCCTCAAAACCAAGCTGATCTGTGGGAGGCAACACAGCCTGGTGATGGACAGACCCCCCAAGGCAGGCAGGAGACCCGGTGTACCCTTAGTAACCCAGGATGTTTCCATTGCCTGGTCTGCACTCATTTTTGCTCCTAATAGGTAGGAGAGGGAGAGAATCCAAATAAGAGATTCAATTTATTGGAGAGCCCAGCTCAGCAGCAGCACAGTGCCGGGCCGGCCTGTGTGCAGGCTGCTGCAGGTGAGTGCTGCTGGCCCCACTTGCTATCATCAATAAAGCCGTGTGGCTGCCAGAGCTGTGAGACCTGCTCTTGTGAGCAAGAGCTGAATTCTTGTGCCTCTGCTGGGAATAGCCCAGAGCTCCTCGTCTCAGTGGTTGGTCAGAGGAATTCACAGCTATTCTCTTTGGGAGGCAGGCAGTGATTACAAATCAATGACTCCACTCCCCACGTGATTCATCCGTAACCTGGGAGCTGAGCTCTTTCCCTGGCTCTCCCCATTACTAGATCCAGCTCTTGGGGCATCTTGAGAGTCTAACTCATTTTAAATCATCAGACAGCTGCAGATGTAGCTGAGGAGGAAGGAAGGACAGATGGACAGAGGCATAGCTGAGCAGCTAAGGGGAAGGCAAGTTCCTGAATGTGGATGGGGCACCTCATGGGTGAGCCGGGTTTGGCTGTAAGCTGGGGAGCAATGCTGCCAGCATGACCCACAGCAGCCTGACTTCCCCTGTGCTGCTGGTCTCCAACTGACCTCCTCGCTTGGCTGGTAAATGGCCCATATTTTTGCCTGGCTGGGCACAAAGGGGAAAAAAAAAGGCAAATAAAAAGCAAATACCAACATGTGCCCAGCCAGACCAAAGCTGAGATTATTTAGCAGGCCAGTGGGGAGGTTTTAATCATCCCAAACAATCTGGGCTGGTCTATTCTTAATAACAATTTATAGCACTTAGCACTTTTGCATGTCATGAGCATTCACAGGCATCAGCTGGGGGCTGGAGACTGTGTGCTGGGAGCAGGGACTGTCCCGTGGGCTCTCCTAGCTCTAGCAGGGAGGATGGGGTGCCAGCCACAGGCTCTCGCTGTGAGTGCTCACCTCCTTGTCCCACTGCACAGTTTTCATTCAAAATTACAGGCAGACCATCGTGCCTACTGGCTTTAAAACCGCGGTCATCTGGCCGCTGGCTGCAGGAGTGCAGCTATTTCACCAACAGATAGGGTAAGTAATCAGTGCTGTGATCAAGCAGGGTAGCTAGGGAGGTGACTGCTCCCATTTTACAAACAAGGCAGCAGGCACAGAAAGGATGTCTAACTGGAGAGCTGGGAGCACATCTCCCAGCTCCGGCCTCCTCTCCCTGGCCTTACTGTGATATTTCCATCGCAGCTTCGATGTCAGCATGCTCAGGAAGGCTAAAGAGCTGCGAGGCACCCCGACCCTCTGGGCTATCAGACGTGCTGCCTGGCTTGCGCAAAACATGTTGCCCACACAGGAAACAGCTGTGTCTGTGCTGCCCCTGGCCCACTCCTTGGCTGGATTTGTCACTACTGTAGCTTTTGCAGTCACCTAAATGTGCTGTACGACCTTAATTTGAGGACAGTCTCTGCAGTGGTACACGGCAAGCAGAAGGGTGGACTTCCTAGGATGCTGCAAAGCACTGTGTGATGTGCTGAGCTGGAAGATGGAGCGAGAAGCACGAGTCCACGAGCTCAGCGCTGCTGCTGCCTGTGGTCCTTCCCCTCTGCCTGCACCCCAGGGTCTGAAGGGTGGGAGCAGGCAGCCAGACGTGCAAACGGCTGGGAAGGTGCAGGAGGGAATGTGGGGAGACATGGGGGAGGAGAGCGTCACAGACACTCAGAAGGTTTAAAAGAAACTGGTTGGTGTACAGAACTGAAACCACACCAGGGAGAACTCACTGCAAGCACTGTGTGGTGGCCCCCGGCTATTTAAAGCCCCGCATGCACCTGATGTGCAGCTGGGCATTAAGGAGCAGCATGCCTGCATCTCACACTGACGCACCCACAGCAGCTTTGAGAGGGGCTTTTGAACCCCCCTTCACACGGGACAAACCTTCCCACACCACACCTCGGCCCCCGGGGGAGGCTGAGCAAAGCATCCCGAACACCTTTTATTTCTCAGCACAGTCCTTCTGACATCTGTGCAGCACTCTCCTGGCAGTGGCTGTGGCTGCTTACGTGGCAAAGCCCCACTAAAGAAGCGTTCTAGCACCGGACCTCAGTTCTGTTTCTCAAACTCGCTTTGACAGGATGAGCCTCTGCTGCAAAACAGGCAAATGTCTGAGGCCCTGGCAGGCATTTCTAAGACTGCCGCCCAGCTATCAACTGCTGCTTAAGGCCCTTCGCACGACATTTTAACCCTTCTCTGTGCTCTTCCCCTGCAACCTGTCTCCAGTGCCCGCTTTCTCACTGCAGAGGCAGCTTTCCAACCGCCTGGCCTGAATTTAGTTTTATGGCCCCAGCTCTAGGCTTTACTGCTCTGAGATAATTCGAGCAATTCCCTTCCTTCCTTTATATTGTTCCTCCAAGGCATTTACAGGCAGAACACTTGTCCCAGCCAAACCATCCCTTCCCACTCCCCGCCCTTTGCCATGCCCTCTCTCCCCAAACCTCTCACCCTTGGGTTGTTTAAATCAGCTGACGGTGGCTGCAGAGCATCGCATGGTTGGGCTGTCTTGCTGCTCCTCTTGTCTCCCTTGGAGAGCAGCAGCATCTCTGGGCTCCAGAAACACCCTGTCCTGCTGGAGGGGGTACCCCCCAGCCACCCTCTGGACGTGCTGAAACTCTGACTGCATGGACAGAAGCAGACAACCCTGGGGTGTTTTTTTAAATTATTTTTTTTATTATTATTATGCTTACCACCAGGGATGATGTTGATGACAGCAAAGGGTGAGCAGATTGGAAGGGGCTGGCAGAGACCATGGGAACCCCACCGGGGTGCTGGGGGACCTGTGCACCCTGTGACTCGCTGTGTTGCAGTGGTGCCAGCTGACGGAACAGCACGTGTTACTGACCAGATTTGACTTTCTGTGCCTTGGAACCAGTCTCTCCAATTGCTGCAGGTTGTTTTCAATCGCTCTCGACTTACAAGATCTTTCTCTTATTATTAAAAAATTAAAATAGATAGAATTTGGATTAAATTAAACCAAGAGGACTTTGTTCTCCACTGGAAGCTGTTTATGTAACATCTGTTTCAAATAACTTTAAAGCTCAATCCATTCAACAGTGCGAAATAAAACGGTGAAATCACAGTATTTGTAGGGATTTTTCAAAAAAAATCAGCACATCCAACCCCCACCTGACACAGCCCCCCAGCCTGCATGACAAATGCAGCCCCGGTGAGTCTGGTTGGGCTGAGGCCAGCCTGCTTTGCACAGAGAGCGGGCAAAATCACTTACCACTACCCTTATGGATGACTTTTTTTTTTTTTTTTTTTTCCCCCAGTTAAAAAAAGGAGTAAGTACAGCTTGCAGTGCTGCTGGCACCACACGCGTGGCGCTCTGTGTTAGGTCGGAGGAGCCAAGCTGGGGCAGCGTGGTGGATAACCCTGTGTCGGGAACGGGTGCCCAAGAGTTTCTACGAGGATATTTAAAAGCCATGGAGGCATTTCATGGTGCGCAGAGGGGCTGCCCAGAGCAGCCCCAGTCGTTCGGCTGAGAGGGGTTAATGAGCCCACCGCTGCAGCAGCTGGAGGGGCTTGGTGGGCAACCCCGCTGCCTTGGCCTGCCGCACGCCTGCGCCCCGCTTTCTGCTGGCCTCCCCGCGGCCTCCCCCCTCTTTATATATTCATGAAGCAGCAGGGAGACGGCGGGTGGGGCGCGGGTAAATAAGAGCTGAGCAAGCTGAAACTGCAGCACAGGAAGAGGAACTTTCCGCGCGGTGCCTCGCCGGGACGCAGCCCGCTGCTTATCGCAGCCGCGCCGGCTGGCCGGAGAGACGATAACCCTGCCCTGCTGCCTGCACGCTGGATGCGAGGAGCAGGAGAGCTGTCTGTGAGTGAGTCAGCCTGCCCAGGGACAAGATAATGCCTTTCGGGGTGGCTGTTGCTCTCGGTTCAGAGCCAGGCCCAGCAGATTTCTCCCCCGGCACCAAGGGACGGAGGCATCCCAGCGGGAGAGGCTGGGAGCTGGGGGCATGCGTGCGAGCGGGGAGATGATGTGGGATACATGCAGAAATGCTCCAAAACATTCGGTCTTTTTCCAGCCTGCTTTGGTCTGGAGGGATGGGCGTGGAGGGTCACTGAAGCCTGGCATTGAAGGATTATGTTGCAGCTGTGCTTTTTTGGGAAACACAGAGCTCTCCAAGTTCACATGTGCCTGCCTCCTGTTCTCCCTCAGTGCTCCCATATTCTCCCTTTCTTCTGGGACTGCAAGGAAGGGATATGCCTCTGTGGCTGCAGTGGGGCTTTTTGCCTGCAGATTAACCCCTCTGATAGCTGGCTAGATGCTCCCAGGGCTAGACCTTCCCCACCCTGTGGCTCTGTGTGACATGCTGCCAGCCTGATCCAGGGACCAGTATCTTCTCACGCTGCCCACAACCTTGCTCCATGCAAACAGCATCACCGGGGTGTGAATGCAGACCCTGCGTATAGGGGACATCACCACCAGATGCTCCGCCAATTGAGCATCCAGTTAACCCACTTCTGCAGGCTAGGCCAGCAGTTTTGTGTGCCAGCAGGTCACTGGGAAGATGTCACCTCCTGACTTATGCTAACACGCTGATTTCCCTCCCCACACACACCAGGTGCAGCTCCAAGATGAAGCCTCCATCTGGACAAAGCATAAGGCTGGCATGCCTTCTCCTGAATTTGGCTTCCCTCTGCCTTCCATCCCCGCTCAGGGAGAACCGAGACTCCCTGATGGAGGAGGAGAAAGCCCACCAGACAGGTGGCAATTTGGTGCTGAGCAAACAGGAGCAGCAGCTCAGCACAAAGCTCGTCAGCCTCAAGAAGAAGGAGGTTGCAGCAGCCATGAACACGGGGCAGTTCCCACCAAGCATGCACTTCTTTCGGGCAAAAAGCCTCATTGACCAGAGCATGGTGTTCAGAATCTTGAAGCACATGCCAAAAGGTAGGCGTTGGCTTAACAGTTGCTTGTCTTACTCACCCTCCTCTTGCCTTTTTGTTCCTACACCAGTTCAAGATGCAGCAGACCTTTGATTGCAAGCAAGCTCATGGACTAGCAGTATTGCTGACTGGGTCTCAGGAAGAGCCCTGCTTCTCAGCTGGGGGCAGGGGGAGAGAGGAAGAGGGGTGTGGGCTGGATGAATGCACATTTCCAGCAATTGTACATTTAGTGTGACTTGCAATATGGATCTTTCAGCCTTTGAAAAGTGAGGAAAGGGCAGAGGAGGTGAAGACAAGACACCACAGACATCCATGTTTGTTCAGCATGTTTTAGCCAGGGCCTTTCCTTTATCCACACATTCCACAGACATGCTACCAACCTTACCTTATCCCACATCTCAGCTGGAAGTGCCATATACCCCAACATGTTTTTCCACAGGTGGTTCTGTACATACCTGAAAGACAGCAGGCACTAGAGGAGGAAGGTGCTGCCTCTAATACTGCATGGCTTTTACTTGTTGAATGCAAGTCAGAGCCTGTGTTATGTGACCCATAGAATACAACACAGAAGACAATGAGAATACAATAAGCTTTCTTAACCAGGCTCCGCTCTGTGCACTTGCATGAGACTTCTGCTTATCAAGGCAGACATTAGTCCTTTTGTCTTTAGTTTTGAGACCTTGCCTCTCCCTCATCATTCAGCATGCCCTGTGATGATGGGCTGCCATGCCTTATACCAGAAGAGTCTCTTTGTACTCTGCAGCACACACTAGTTTTAAATGCATTTTGGAACCATTTACCTTCGATAACAATATGAGATTGTTCAGTACCTTCAACATGTTGTACTGTGCATCCTCTGACAAGCAGCCTGGGACACAGCAGCATTCAAAGGCTCAGTTCTCTGGGTTGCACTGGAAAGGGGGAGAGGAGAGGATGTTTTAGGCAAGTGCAAATCCAAATGACCTAAACTGGCTAGCAGCAGCAAGCCCAATGTCTCCATGTCTGAGCTGTTAACAGTTCAGTGGAGAAGTTGAGGTGATTGATGGGGAAAGTCATTAACTCCTAGCTGGCTGCTTTCTCCCTCTGCACCTCTGGTTCAGAAAGCAGCATTGAACAAGGTGCCTTCTTTAACTCAATGTAAGAGACAGTTGCAGTCAGTTGTCCATACCTCCATATGGCTGAACGATATATCCATCTTTCCAGTTGGTGCCTTTTTAGATGCCGAGTCCCATGACCTTACCCACATGGCTGCCTGGAAACAGGTTGGTGACTCACTTGGAAAGATGTGGCAGTCAGCTTCACCATGCAAGAGTTATTCATCTACCAGCCTGTGACACCAGTGCATAGACAGGAGCTGTCCTGCTCACCACCCAACTTTTCCCTCCCAGTTTCCAGTGTGGGATGAGGCTCCTTGACCTGCAGCATCCTGAGCAGTTACCATACATTATTAGGAAATCAGGGTTGCCCATATCCCTTAGTTGCTGAGTAGTAAGGACTTTAAAAGTAGTCCCTTCTTTGCCTCAAACGGGCTATCTTTGATACTAAGGAGGAATCAAAACAAAAGTTTAACACCTTTCAACACAGAACACAGTAAAATAGTTCTCACAATTTTTGTAAGAACTGTAGGCTTCTAGGGTCAAGATCATGTCTTTAGAATTGCTTGAGTAGGACCTCAGTCTTGATCACAGTCTCTAGGGATTACTGTTGTTTCAAGCACTATTGCCATTTCTATTGCTCCTCACAAAGGAAAGAGGGACACATTGCAAGTGGCAAGAGGATCCAGACAACTGTGGCACGCCCGTTCTGTCACTCCTGCTCTGGTATTCACTCATGGTTGCTCAGCATCTTAGCTGTCAGACCCTCTGCAGTGAGAGATTATAGACACTATAATATATATTAGTTTACTGTAGATTAGAGTCTTGAAGTTTCAGTTTGTCCAATGTCACATGCATATCAACGCTTACTGTTCCTGCTACTTGTGTTCTCCCTTTACGCCTAATGTCATTAAAACTGTCTATCTAGACTATGACATCTCCCTTAGACTAGTGAAGCACGTACCTGTGAGACTTGAGTTCTCAACTTCTTTCCTTTACAAAGGAGAAGTTTAGTTCAAGCATCAATAGCATAAGAAATCTCTGCACAAAATAAAAAAAAATAATAATAAAAAAATCACCAAAATGAAAGGATGGGCTGAGGAAGGTGAGCATGCAGAAGCTTCTTACGTCAGGAAGACTGGCCAACACACCACAAAGTAACAGAGCATCTCAAAAGCCCATGGTGCTGGCCAGCAACAGTTGCAGAATTTAAGTAAACATGAATTTGGTAAGAGGGAGGTAGGTGCTACTTCTCTATCTGACTGCAGTTTGCAGTTCCACACTGTGGCATGGTCTGTGATTTTGGTGTATGCCACAGTTTCAGAGAGGAAGAAAGATGTGAGAGTTGAGGCTGGGAACAAGCCAGCTAAGATGCAGAGGCTTGCCTCAGACCCACCTTATAGACTGCTGCCCACTGTGAGAGCACCTCTTTAAATCAGAGGGGCCTGAGCCAGCCCTCAAGCAACGCCAGTCTGAAATAGCATCTTCCATCCCAGCAGGAAGCAGAGCTCCTTATTGATTCCCCTTTTGCTCCCAGGGGGCCATCGTGCTCTGCCTGCCCCACGCTCCGTGCAGAGGGGCCACATCCCCAGCACAGGGAGGCAGTGTCTCCTTGGAAAGGTCAGTCACAGCCATTTGGAAACATCTCCAGATGCCCTGGCTGGGCAAACTCAAGCTCTCATCACATTAAACCTCCTTTCTTCTGCTCCAACTGCCTTGTCTCAATAGGATTGCCTCTCCTCTCCCCAGGTGCTGTCCTACACCTGCATGACTATGCCATGCTGAGCGTGGACTGGCTGGTGTACAATGCCACCTACCTCCCGGACTGCTACGTGTGCTTCACCCACACGGGCACTGTTCGCTTTCGGTTTTCCAGGCCTCACCCTCCTCACCCCGTGCCAGCCCAGTGCTCTGAGTGGGTTTTGCTGGAGACCTACCGAAAACAGCTGCACAACGTGACTGAGTTTGATAACAGGTGAGCGAGCACGAGGTGTGAGCCTGCCAATACTCTGTGATAACACTGCCAGGCCAGCAGGGTAGTTCTGGTCCAATTTCCCCATTTGCTTGCTGCTCTAGAAGCAGGGAGCCCCATTTAAAGTTGTGTATACAGAGCAAGCAAGTAACAGTATAAGAACTTGAAGGTGGTAGCATTAAGGACACCAGAATTAGAGGCTGCTAGTATTTATGTTTTCTGTGCACCCTCACTGTGGTCCATCGCACAGACACATTGAAGACAGTGGTTAAGCTGTATTACATGACCTGCTCCACCCTTCCTCAGCACCCAGGTTGGACACGCTCCCAGCACGGCACAGGGCCACATGGTGAAGGGCCTTGCCTCATCCACTGAGGTAACAAAGAATGGGATGAGAAGGTAAGTTAGCTGAGGAACTCGTTCTCAACAAGGACCTCAGGCACCAGGGGCTGAGGACTGCCCCCAAGAAAAGGGGTCATGTCTCAGCCTGGCACCCCCTCCACCCCCACCCACTAACAGCTTCTCTTCCTACAGGACAGACCTCCCATAGCCATCTAGGAGCTCACACCCCAGAGTGCTCCCCAAGGTATCACCCACCATCTTGCAGGAGCTCCCTCCCTGCAGGCAACTCCTGCCTCTACTGCTGGCAGCCTTTTATCAGGACCAGGTGTTAGCTGGCTGCCCAGCAGCCACCCAACATTTAATTACTTGCAGGTGGGTGGGAAAAGCCTGGCTCCCCCTTCAGACGGTGGTGACAGGAAGACCAAGCCCTATCTCCCTGTCCAGGGGCCATTCATCCCGTGACAAAGCCCTGCTGAAAGGCCAGGGGGAAGCGTGTGGTTCTGTGCTGTGTTCGGGGGCTTGATAGCATGCACTAAATAATGCATGAAGTCAGACACTGAGTGATGAGGACAAAGAAAAATATTGAGTTGTGATCTGTTCAGAGAGCACCGCTGTCTGCTGAGCTCCGGGGGGCCGGGGTCCTGTAGAAAAAAAAAGCGTGCAGTGTAATGTAGTTAAATCAGTGTCGTGATGCCGACACATGGAGAAGGCAGGATGAAGGTGACGTGGGTGACCCTAATTGTGGCATTTCACAAGAGAAACTTCATGGTTTTGGCTGTGGTGCTCTGCAGTGAGAGCATGTGCATGTGTGCTTCTAAATAGAGTGCTCTTATCTCTGGTACCGCCTGCACATGGAAGCAGTCTGGGCTCCGTGCCCTGCAGATCTAGGAAGGAGGTCGGGCTGGGAAGCTGAGGAGCCGTCAGATCATTGGCATGGTGTGGCCTTCCCGGCCCGACAACAGCAAGGGTAGCTCTGCCCTGCCGAGGGCACACCCAGAGCAGCCACCGCTCCTTCCCTGCAGAGGTCTGAGCACTTCCAGAAGGGAAGGAGAAGGCAGTGCCAGGCCCAGGGCTCCCAGCCTTTCATACCCTCAGGCACTACTGCTCTGACATGGGATGGAAGAAATAAGATCTAGTGAGAAGTCACTTACCCACTTCTTTCAAAGAGAAAACCGGTTCCCCATTATCTCCCTTCCATTTCTACTGGGAGCGATGAGGAAAGACCATGGCACCAGCACTCCTCAGCCCCACCAAGAGACCCATAAATAATGTGCAAGAGATTAGATGTTGAAACAGCTTCACTTTCTTAAAGTGCAAGCAATTGCACTGGGCATTTCAGGCCCTTGTCAGGAGCAACCCATCATTGTATTTGGTTTTAGTTGTATTTATGTAGTGTGACGTCCCCTCCTGGCTGAGGCTAGAGGCCATGGCAACCTGTACTCCTGTGAGGGTGGGGCTATGCGTGGTTTTGTTCCCAATAGTCCTATTTGGGAACATGACTTCTCAGAAGCATTGTTATCCCATTCCTCTTCTTTTGTACTACTTATCTGATGATGCCACAAGTCAGAGCAGGACTTCTGAGACAACACACACAGCTTCAAAGATCTTACAAAGGGCGGAAGGGGAAACTGAGGCAAAGGCCAATGAATGTATTTTCCTCAGCAGATGACTTCCAGAGCCAAGTACAAACCTAGATCTCTTACATCGTGGGTGCTCAGACTTACCTACTTACGTTGTCCTTCATTCCTTGCCCTTTTGTGCTCACCACAAAATTGCAAAGGAGTCATTGCACATAATGTGCAAACACAGGAACACCAGCCACGTTGAGGCTCTTCCCCTCCTATTTTCATCTAATCCCTGGGTACTAGTCTAAGGGTTAGGAATGTTTTTTGGCTGCCTGGAAATAGGTCTCTAGCCAGGAATCGGCCCCAATCTGTTCTGCTTCTCAGTTTCTGGAAACTCTCCCAGTCTCTTGAACATGTGCATCCCAGGCTACCTCTTTTCCTGCACTCCTCTTTGCCCTTGAGCACTGACAAGCTGAGAGAAAGCAGATGTCAGAGGGAGGAACGGATGGATAGTTGGGTGGTTTCAAGGAAGTATCGAGGGAGTATGGCAGGAGGGAAGGGTTCTCAAACAGGATAGCGTGGATCAGCAAACACAAAGAGAACAATGAAAATGTTTCCCAGGGGCTGCACTTCTCTTACCTTACCATGTTCCTGACTGGGAAGGCAAGAGGGAAGAGACAACCCCATCACGTTTTTGCTGTTTGTATATTTATATATATATATACATATACACACACATTTATATGTATATGCGAGTGTGTGTGTTGGAAGTAAGTCTTTTTGTTCATTTGCCTCTAAAGAAGGTTTTATCATTCATATCCAAAACACAAATTGTATGGGCCAAGACTCTGGAGTATCCTCTTACTGGTAAGCTTCCAAAAGGATGCTATTAGGAGAGTCAAGAGACCTTGGGTTAGGAGACAGAGAAAGGCAGGGAACTTTGCTTTGAAAGTTTTTTAAAAAATATAAATCCTCAATTATTTACTTGGCCACCAATTATGATACAGGAGAATGCCGTCTTTTTCCTCAAGGAGCAACATAATTGCTGCCATCTCTAAAGCAAGTGCTCCCAATAAGCAGGATCCCCGATATTTAAGGGAAGCAGTGCTGACATTCCAGATATTTGTAAAACCACCCCTGCCCCGATCGCCCGGGGATGGAGGCCATGTCTCGCAGCGCAGCTCCCGCGGTGGCAGCACTCCCTGTCGCAAGGATGAAGTCATCTGCCAGCGAGCTGACACTGCGGCTGGCCGAGTCCCCCGGGCACCAGTGGACCTCCATCACCTTCCCCTCCGTGTCCTCCGACTGCCTTATCTAATGGGAAAATAGGGCAGTAGGCACATGGCGCAAAATATATTAAAAACCCCAGTACAGAAACAAAGCGCTCCACTCCCTCTACAAGTCTCCCCTTGGGGAGAAGAATAGGGGAAGAGAGAGAGAGAGAAAGCGAATGAACCACATGTGACAGATGTTAGTCACACTATTTAATGCACCACTGGAAGACATTCAGATACTATGGTGAGGAGCGGGGTATAATTACCCATAGAGGATAGGAAAAGAAGCAGGAAAAAGATACTCTCCAAAAACAAGACAAGAAACTGTTCCCTTTTGCGTTATATTGTGCAAGAAAGCAAAAGAGAAGAGAAAGCAGGAAAAGAGAAAAGAAAAAGCATGGTTGAAAATAAATAATCCTTAGCTGGTCGTTTTCGTTGTGCCCCTTTGGGCATTCGCATTGCAATAGCATTGTTCACTGCATATATGACATGACATGGAAGGCTATTTGTAGTCTGCACCTGATCACTAGCTAGGGCCCATTCCAGAAAATAAGCAGAAATGCCTTTATGAAGCTTTGCTTCATCTGCATGACCTCCTCGTGGCAAAAAAATTACCAGCCTGAGCCCTTAGGAGATTATCAGGTTATCAAGGCTGGATCACCACTACGCAATAAATCTCCAACAGTTACAGGGATCAATAATCGGTCTTAAAGGAAAGGAGATTATAAAAAAATGTTGTTTGATTTATGTGCTTTTAGGAGCAGGGTGGTGTGGGGATTTATTGCTGTATCTAGCCCAAGAGCATGGGCTAGGTAAACAACCCCGTGTTCATGCGGCTTGAGTTTAAAACAGGGCGCGGAGCAGCGTGCGCGCTCCTTGTTGGAGGATACAGGGAGAAAAACGCTGGGATCCCCGCTGCATGCCGTTCCTTATCTGAGGAGAAGCTGTGTGTGGTGGCGAGCACAGGCTTGTGCGGCCTTTTGATTCGATCCGCAGGGAGGTTCCTCCCGCGGTGCTGCGGGCTGGGGCAAGCAGTGGTGGGGGGCTCCCCTTCGGCCAGGGCTGGGGCGAGCAGAGCAGGATGGTTGGCTCAGGTGGCACTGCTGCATCTGTTTTCCTAGGGGCTTGCCATGGAGCCTGGCTCTTCCCACGCCAGATCTCCTCCAGCACACCCTCTCGCTGGAAGCTACCGGTAGATAAGCTCCTTAGAGGTGCCCCTGGCTCTCGCGTTCCTGGGGTGATGCCCCAGTGTCCCTCTTTGTCCCGCGATGCAGCTGAGATGCTGCATGTCATGATGGTGTGGTGCATTGTCCCTGTGCCTTCCTGGACACAGCTGAGCTTCTCCATTGGGTCGCATTGTTTGCTGGACAGTATCTGGGGGTGCCCAGCCTCATGTGATAATGCAGGAGAGGCCCCTTTGTAATGCGCTGAAGGTGCTGTGGGAACCCAAACTCCGAATTTCCTGACTGGCTAGCATTTGATAGCTCATCCTTAATGTGGTACAAATATCTTTGCTTATGTACAGTTCTGTTTCTGAAATTGTTCCCAGCAAAGAAATTAGCTGAGTGAAGAAGAAATGAAACTGCAGCTGCTGGAAGAGAGCCCACAGGGAGGGGAGCGGCAGCCCACAGGCAGGTGCTGGGGGAGCATGGTCAGGATGGAGGGACGCCAAAGGGATGTCCCTGCCTGGCATGTCTTAGTTTACGAGTCCGGACCAGGTCACTTTTTGAGTCTGTGGGAGGGAGGTTTTTAATCCCATCCATAGAAGCCTCCTGGAACAAGATAAGAGCTCAAATCAAACCCACTTCTCCCATATAGCAGGAGGAAGCATGGCACTAGGATGGGGGGCAAGACTTCAAACACCAAACATTATTAAAGATCAGTAGCTTTATCAAGGGAAGCAACATACTTGGACGAAAGATGAAGTGTGGCCAAAGGTATTTCTATCTGAACATGCTTAGCCTTTGAGCCTAGAGAAACGCCTGGTTGGACTGGCAAGCCCCCCTGCCTGCAAGCACCCAGCTCCACACCGTGCTGTGGTGGCTTCAGGCTGTCCACCCAGGAATGAAGTTCATCACCCCCTGCTCTGCCATTCAGATGTTGCCCCCCAGCCTGAGAAACGTATTACAAACCCTTCTTTGGGCGGCCGGTGGAGGAGAGCTGCTGCCAGAGGCAATGCTTTGCATGGGACAAAAGCTAAAAGCTGGTCAGAAGACAGCCGTGTGGTTGCCCTGTCCTGAACACAAGCCGTCACCGTGGCGGTACCCGCAACCATGTGGTCTTGCAGTTGCTGACTGCCTGAAACTCTGCTTGATAAAATGACTTGTGGCCTCTCTGGGTTTCTTAAAGAGGCTTACAGAGCAGCCAGTTCAGTGAAGGACATGCATACTTTTCCATCCCAGTGAGAGAAAGCCAGGACCTGTGATTCCTACCTGCTGTTTCCTAGCAGACAGACCTAAAGAAGTTACCGGCAAGGCAAGCAGGATGCCAAGTTTGTTTCACCAAGGAGGGGGAAAAGACTTCTGATTCTCAGTCATTTTCCCTCTGCCCATGTTAGATGATACATTTTGACAAGATTAAGATACCAGGGAGAGTTACAGGTTAGTAATCACATTGGTGGTGGCCCTAGCATCTCCTGGAGATTGTCTAGTGGTGAACAGAGGGACAGGTGTCAAAATCTCTTAGATGTATTTAAAACATTTGGGAGAATATATTGTCTGCAGGAGTAATGTATTAGCCCACTTCCGGATTAAGTATACTCCTGCATAGCAGAGCGCAATTCTTATGATATAAAAACATCATGCTTGCTTTTCTAAGTCTCATTACTTTTGTCCTCAAAATGGTGGGCACTTTGAACATCAAGTCTTACTCACCTTGTAGCTCAACACGTAGTCTATGGCTTTTTACCTGTCACAGATACAGGTATTATCTGTGCCAGCCATCAGAGGAGTAAATATGGGTGGAAGAAAAATGACCGGAGTGCTTCCTAGTTGCACCAGTCATTACACCTACATGTATTGCCCTGCCATTGGTCTCCGGGTTAGATATTGGGCCCCTATTGTGGCAGGCACTGCTCTGCTCCTGCTCTTGGTCCTCCCCAGAGAACACGTCCCTCTTGAGCACAGCTGGGCTCTGCTGCCCTACATCACCCCACAGCATGCAGATGGGAGAGTGTCACATCTGCAAAGCTTGGCCTCCGGGGCAAAACTCACAGCGACCTTGAGGAATCCCGTTTCCTTCTGTACTAAACACCAAGCTGCCAGCTGGTGCCTTTTTGCATGCTGAAAACCAGTAAACTTTGCTCTCCTTATTCTTCCTCTTCCTTTTACCCTTTTCTGCAGCTTGATGAGGAACTTGACTCTGGTGACGGATGCCCCTGAGCTGGCCTACCCTTCCCAGACTTTCATCTGGAAAAGGTTTGAAGAAGTCTTTCTCATCGCCTCTGGACTTATCTGCTATGCACCTGTGTTCAAGGCCTACTTCTACCAGGGGCTGCTGGAGCTCTATGAGGATAACGTACAGTATGCTGAGATAAGAGCTATCCTGCCCCCGGTATGTATTTTTTGGCTTCTCTAGTATTCCTTTAAATCCTTATTTCTCCCAAACTTTTCTCAAGCCCTAGCTTGAATTCAGTTTTTGGATGTTTGCATACCTTGCCTTGTAAGGCCGCTGGAAAAGCTTGATCGTATTCAAAGGCCTCTGCTGGAGATTTGCATGCTCAAGGGCTTGAAAGCGAGAGACACTTTGTTCTTAACAGCTAAGGAAGATACCGGCTGTGGCACCAGTACAAACTGCCTTGGACCACCTGGCTGGGAGCCGTGTCTAATCTTGTTGGTTGGGAAGATGCACCTCAGCGCCGTCTGTGCCAGAACCACCTGTTGTGCTGTACCTGCTCGGGAGTAAGTTCCCACCTGGAGCAGAGACTTATCCTGGAACTGATGCATTGTTTTAAATCTACAGCTTATTTCAGGATGACTTCTCTGACCAGCATACTATACTAACTGCTCCAAGCCAGGGAGTCTGGCCATGGGGGCTCCGCAAGGCTGGGACAACAGCAGCAAAAGCTCTCCTTGCAGCAAAGGCCGCCAGAAGCAGTCACCAAAGTAAAGCAAACGAAAGCTGGGATTTAGCACAAAACAGCAAACATTGCTGAAAAGCCCCCTGGCCCCAGCTGTGTTTGCCAGTTCAGCTGTGCAAAGCCCCAGGTTCCCACGAGCAGCAGTGGTGGAAACATCCCTCTGATCATCTGCAGCCACCCCGTGGCCCTGGGTGCTGGCAAGGGGACACCAGGAGGTGATGGGGCATGGGGCTTAGCCAGGGACAGTGCGAGGCTGCAGCTCCTGAGGGGCAGCAAGAAGGTGGGCTGAGAAAGCTGAAGGGCGCAGAGGGAGGGTGAAAGGGGAAAGAAAGGAGAGAACGAAAAGGGGAGAGAGGATGGAGCGACTTCAGCCTCTCTGATGGATCCAGGCAGGGTTTACGTGGGTTAGCATCAGCTGGGGCACGTAGGGTCTAAACCCTGCAGGCAAAACCCTGGGTGTAGCCCTGCCAGTGAGAAATTTGCAAAGTAAGCTGATGAGACAGAGCGTGCAAAAAGGTTTATTTCCCCCAGTTTGCAGCCACAGAACTAGGAAACAGTGGCAAGACTAAGTGACTGACGGAAGGTCACACAGCACAGCCCTGGCCTGGAGCTGAAGCTCAGCCCTTGCACACCTGGGGGCTGCCTTTCTCCTGCATGGTGTGGAGCGTGTGTGAGCAGCCAGGCGGCTGGGCAACACGTACCAGCATCTCCTATGAACAAAGGGCAGAGGCTGCAGTCTCCTTGGAGTGCTCAAGGGTGCTTGCTTGCCGTGCCTGAGCATGGGGAAACTTGTTTCTTGCAGTGTTTCTAGGCAGGAAAACTGCTCCTTGCTTCTCGCCAGACAGTAAATGCTTTAAGAAGAACACGTCCTGAACACTTTTAACTGCTTTTTTCTGCCCCATTGTGAGGACTGCAGAGCACTGCTTCTCCGAAGTTTTTATTCAGTTCCTTTCTCCCACCTGCTAACAAAACTCCTCTTCTAACTCCTGCTTGCCACGTGCTTTTTACCCTACAGGTGTATGAACTGGATGGCACTCGGCACAATAAGTCTTGGTCAGTGGCAACATATCGGGAGGTGACACGGCGCTTCGTGGAGGAGCACCCTGACTTTCTCGGAGCAAAGATCATATTCACAGTGCACAGGTAGAGGCTGATCATGGCTGTGTGTACCTGGCTGTGTGGTGGTGGTGGTGGGAAAGGTGTCCAGGTGGTGCCAGGAGAAGTGGTGTTTACTGAGGGGTGGGCTGGAAGCTTAGTGATGCCCATGCACGTCATCACACCTGGGGTTTTGACTCCTAAAGCATTTCCCTGGCACGTGGTAAAGGCTGGGGGTGAGAAATCATCTGAGAAATCATTTTCTCTCCATGCTGTCGCATTCCCTGCGTATGTGTGAAACGACCGGGGTCAGCTCATGGCGTGTGCCCAGGAGACGAACATCCATGGTGAGCCCCCGAGTGCAGGAACGAGCAAAGGGAGGGCATTTGCTTGCCCCAGCTCCCATGCTCGGACAGGCTCGCCCTCCTGGTGGGGGCTGAGGCAGTGACAGCAGTGCCCAGGCGTGGGCACTGAGCACTGTGAAGGCCCTCAGGGGACCCTGCAAATGCTGTTCCCCGGCAGCCTTTGTACGGTATGTTCGTGCTGCTGTTTGCAGGCAGGCACAAGGCTGCTCTCCAAGTCAGCCAGATGCCACAAAGTCATGTGAGGTGATCCTGAGCAAATATAACATACCTGTCAGCAGTACTTGCTCACTCCGGCCTGGCATGGCGTGGTTTCCAGTTCAGAGCTGGCTTGCCTCTGGACGGCTTGGGTATGGACAGAGCCTGCCTGCAAAATGCACTGTGATGTTCGAGTCCAAAAGAGCTGGGGGAAAGCTAAATTTAAAACGCTACTGAAATGCAGTGGCTGTCCCACCCTTTGGCATAAGGGTAGAGAGGAAAAAAAAAATGAAACATTTTCTCTCCATGCTGTTGCATTCCCTGTTTGGTGTATGGGAAAGCCAGCGAGTCTTAGACAAGCATGCTTCACCTCAAGTGACTGAATTGTCTAGCCAGGCATTTCCTGGTCATTCAGGGGTTTCCTTTCATAATATCAATTTTCTACTGCCGTTACTCTGGAGACCTGAAGCTGGCTGTCAGATTCAGGAGCAACTTGCATTTTGGAAATACCCCTGAGGGCTCCTGTTCGCAATTCAAACAAACCCAAAGAAGGCAGGCCTGTGGATGCGAGCCTCTGTACTGCTTTCTCTCTCTTGCTCTTCAGGATGCTGAATGTTTCCCAGATTAAAGAAGCCATCGTCACTGCCATGGCACTCAGAGCCCACTTCCCAGACACCCTGGCAGGCTTCGACCTGGTAACTGGATTTCTTCTGTGGCTTTGATTTAACACCCAGAGGTGAAGTATAACTACATGCATATATGGCATGTGTTATACTAGAGACAGATGTGCTGCTGCTGTCCTGAAATCAGCGTGAACAAAACAAAAATCCTCTAGCTAAGGATTTTACTGGCAGTAATTAACCACAAAAAAACACCAAACCAAATAAAAAAAAAAACACTATCCCATCCTGAAATAATCACCCCCTTATCCGACACCCAAAGCACAGCATTGTACTTTCTATTCAGTTGGCACTCTGTACAGATTTCTCGCTGTAAGACCTACCATATTCCAGAGCGTATTCAGAAATACTCTTTTTCCTCCCCAGGTTGGCAATGAGGATGAAGGTCATTCTTTGTGGGAGCTGAAGGATGCCCTGACCATCCCGTCTTCCTTGGGGTTCAACCTGCCATACTTTTTCCATGCTGGAGAGACTGGTAAGCATGAGGACTCAAGGTCTGCTATTGCTTATAGAGGTAGGAGGTGAACTCTTGCAAAGCACAGAAGCAGCAAGCCTGGCCATATCAAGATAATGGGGGTGCGTGGTCTGTTTTCCCTGTGCTTCTCCCCACATCAGCTTGTTGCTGCAGCATTCCTGCATGGCACCTCCCCTATCTGCTCTGCTCCCTGCTCCTGAGTGTAGGCTTCATGTTGGTCAGCATCTTTGCCCTGTGTATAATATGGAGTCATGCCACAAGAGCTGTTACTGCTGTGGCTCCCAGTACGTGGTTCAGTCCATATGGGTGGGATTTATCCTAACTGTGCATGACAGTTATGTCTGACTAGCACATTATGCTTATTAAATTTTGACATCTACAGAGAAAATGTCTAAATCTGAACTAATTACCCTGGGCTCCCTTTATAGACACGCTGAGTAACAGGCACTTCTAAGGTATGCTGCACCTCCATCTAATACACAAGCCATTCCTCAGAAATGATTACTTCTCTCCCTTGACTGTGAGCAGAAACCAGCAAGGTTAGCTTAGCTGTAATAGCAATACGGCAGACACCTACAGCTAGGTGAGTGAGTGGCTCTCTCCACGGTGAGCAAAGTCCTGGGCAGATCTGGATTCCCATTTCACTGGAAAAGTGAACTCGGAACACGAGCAATCCTCTCACCTTGCAACCGAGACACTCATTAACAAAACCATTTAGCAGTTTGAGAAGACGTGTTTCCCTATAGCACTGCAGTGATTCTCGTCTGTCTTTGCTCAGACTGGCAGGGCACCTCTGTAGACAAAAATGTGCTGGATGCTCTGCTACTGAATACCAGTCGGATTGGCCACGGACTTGCCCTCATTAAACACCCAGTAGCCAAAAATTTGTCTCTGAAGAGGGATATTCCTGTAGAAGTCTGTCCCATCTCCAACCAGGTATGTTGGTAAAAGCTTTGGGATTGGGACACTGGAATGGGATCTGCCTTGGCAGTGAGGAGCAGCAGGGAGCTGGGGGCAGCCAGATGCTTTGTTGCACCCAGGCAGGCTCAGTTTCCTTTGCACCACATTACGCCGCAGTCTGCTATGTAGATGCACACTGCATGCGTATAAGGCTTGTAACACCAGTTAGCTCAAAATCATTTAAATTCTTATCCAGGGAAACCTGGGAATGCAGTCCTCCCTAGTGGAGATGAGGCCCAGAGCCAGGGAGGTGCCTAAAGAGACATAATGAAAATACTTTAAAGCCAGGAGGGCCGGAGGCTGAGAAGCTGGGATGGAAAATGAGAGTCCTTTTGGTTTTGTAGAACTCATAGCCAGGAGGAACTCTTTTGCGGCACATTAGCATGGTGCACATCGTTCCCTGGGCTAGAAGGATGGATGCTCTGGGGCAGAGAAGCACTGGGGTGGGCCTTGAGGGACAGAACCCTGATACCAGCCCCAGGTGCCCTAGGCTAAACAAAAGGGCTGAGATGTAAACAAGAGACCACTACTGAAATGCTCAGTTAAATTATTGTAGATAAGCAGATGTTATTTGCACCACTGGCCTTGATTTAGGTGATTAATTTAGGAAACCAATCTCCTTGTATAGTCAGTGGAGAAAAGTAGGCTCCTCCTGCAGCAGTTCAGAGCATTATGCCCTAATGTTCTCCCGACAGCCTCCCACTGACTCTTTCTCCCCTAATGACTACCTGCTGGCCCAGGTAGCTATAGCAGGCATATGGTGCAATGGGTGCTGTAATGCAAACGTGGCTACAGCAATAACCTGACATGGTGTTGTCTCCTGCCCTCCCCCACCAAGGTCCTGCTGTTGGTATCTGACTTGAGGAGCCACCCCGCAGCCAGCCTCATGGCTGAAGGGCACCCCATTGTGATCAGCCCCGATGATCCCTCTGTCTTTGGGGCAAAGGGCGTCTCTTATGACTTCTACGAGGTGTTCATGGGCATTGGAGGGATGGATGCCGACTTGAGGACCTTAAAACAACTTGCACTCAACTCCATAAAGTAAGTCCCTCATCTCTCTCATCTAGCCATTAAATGCTAAGGGGAACATTAGGCTGCTCTCTCAAAATCCACCTTATTTGTGTTTTGGCAGAGTCTCTTCTGCCATATGAACTGGGCTTCTGTTTACCCAAAGGCTCCTCTGTGTACATCTCCTCTGAGAGCAGGACCCAGGGACCCCAGATTCTTCTCCTGTCCATGCCCTTGAGTGCCTTTCTCCAACCAAGTGTCTCAGTTTTCTCCATTCTTTTTCATCCTTTGCAAAGTTGCCTCCAGCGTCTGATTCTGCATAGGGGAGAAATGTTATGTCCTTGTACCATTTGCCTATTTCTGCCCGAATTTGAGTTTTTCTGGTGTTTTCCATGGCCCACTGGGGAAACACAGGAAAACAATTTACCAGCACATAGTTCTGGTGCATTTAACCACTTTTTCTGTTCACCCAGACAGCTATGACTGACCCAAAATAGCATGGCTATGGTGCCCAGGACTTCTTTCCATGTTCCTAGAGTTCTGACTGTTTGCCAAATCCCATGCCAATCCCAAATCCCTGCATGGCCAGGGAGACAACAAATACTCTTATGTCTTACCTATTTGGACCAAGTCTACAGGGGGCCTCAAAAACAACAGAGCCGTCTCTTCTATACTAGGCACTCAGTGCTCCTCAGCAAGCCCCCAGCTTAAGGAGGCTGAGCTGATTTGTTCTGTTGGTGCAGGACTCAGTTGCTATTGGTAGGCTGGGATGCTCAAGGCTCTTTGTACGGTGTTACTCTGGGCAACCTAGGTATGTCCTGAAAGGGTTAATCTGTTGCTGCTTCCTGCCTTTTCATTGTGGTCGCTGATCTTGAAATAGCTGCACCCTTGTCTCCTGGCTGATACAGGCTTTTCTCCTCCTCACAGATACAGTGCCATGCTACCGGATGAGAAAGCCAAGGCCAACGAGGTCTGGCAGAAAAAATGGGACCAATTTGTGGCTGACCTCTCTGATAGCTTTTTGAGGGAGCTTTAGAAGGGAGGAGACCCGTCTCAGAAGGCCTTTGGCAAGCCAGAATGAGACAGGCTAATTGCTGAGAGGGAGCCTGCTTCTTCCATGTGACTTGAGCAGATGAACAAACCCCTAAGTCTCCTCTGGCCATGGGTGACTCAGGTAAGCTAGGCTTAAAGCTAGGAATGAGCTGCACTATCCTGTGAAAGTCTAGGGCTGGAGGTGAAATGAAGCAGAGAGCCTTTGTAACAATAACAGCAGAATACACTGCTCAAAATAGTCAAAACAATTAAAAATTGCCAATGACCAAATCCTGACATCCTTATTCAGGAAAAACATGCCTTCTAATTAGACTTAGTGGGAGATTGCCAACATGAGGATCTCTGAATTTTGCCTTATCATTACAAAATGCAGACCTTGTCCGGAAACAGCTAAGACAAACATCCAGCCATTTGGGCCACTGACCTTCAGGAGAGCAAGGACTGAAAATGACTCTTGTTATGTTTAACCCTGGGCCTGCTGCCAAAATAGCACTGCTGGGTCGAAGAACCAGTCATAGGTCTGATGTCTGCTATTTCAGGACCTACTATGGCTGGAAACAGGCAGATGGACCCGTACAAATGTTCCCAGATTGTCTAAGCTTGGTCACACAGAGATCACAAAGCCAAAAAGAGGTGCCTCATTCTATGGCAGGTTTTTTTGTTTGTTTGTTTTTTCCTTCTTCCCTGTGCTGAATCCTTTCCTGTCCTCTGGTCATAGGGAAACTAAAGCACTTTTCAGCTGAGAAAAAAACTCCCTGGCTTGCCAGATCCAGCTTAATTAAGCTCTCATCCTACCCTGGGATGTGTTAACACAGGCCTCTCTGTTTATAGGAAGAACCTTTTGATTCTAGAGGGCTCCACTACCAGCTTTTGTTGCCTAGATCAGCACACAAACGTGCCCTTATTCAGCACATCAGACAGATACTCACCTTGGCAGAAAAATACTCTCACACTATGGATATCCAATATATCCACTCAGACCTTTGTAGTTACTAGTACTTTCACAAAAAGGTATTGCAGCAGCTGCATGATAAATAGTGCCTACACAAGCAGATTCCCTTGTTTAACAAGCTCAAAAACATCAGGGAAAGATCTAATTTCAGGGAGATTTAAAAAAAATAATCTTAATTGGGGTGCTAAATAATTTCAGCAAAATCCATCAGCACACATAGCTCAAGCACACAGCCAGGACTGACCAGCACCTGTCTGACTTTGGTGCAATTGCCCTGGTTTGCATCAGCTAAGGGAGAACTTGCAAAATTTGTGCTGAAAGATGTCCCCTCCTCAGAGCCTAAAACTTAACGTGGGCTGTCATTTCCTGATCTGACTATCTTAAGCAAATTGGCTCTCTTGATGTTTCCTGCTAATTTTCCCAAGCTGCCTGGTCACAGTGCTTATTTCCACCAACCTCAGTTAAAACACTTTAGCAGGAGACAAATGTACTCACTGTAGAAGTGGATCAAGCTGCACAGCCTGTACATCCCTTGTGTGCCCAAGGTTTAAATTGCCCATGTTTCACAGCCTGTAAGCTCGTGTCTGGTTATCCCAGGCAAAAACAAGAAAAAGACACAGCAAATTGAAGGTGTCTGGACTGCAGAAGCCAGCAACACAAACCCAAGAAAGCAGAAGTGAGAAGGCAGTCACACACCTCGAACTGAGTGCCATGCACTGCTTGCCCCTTCCAGCCACAGCTGCCTTCACTCCAGCTCTCTGCTCACATGACCCACACCTTCCCCTGATCTGCCAGCAGCTGCTCTTTGCTAGCAAGTCTTCCGTGGGCCTTGATGCACATTTGGTAGTGGGATGAGCTTTATACTGGAGGAGGAGCCTGTGTAAAAGCACCTTACCTTTCCCTCTCCTCCTCAAGTATGCAGAGCTCAGTCCCTGATGTAGGCATTCCTTGCAGTCCCATAACCACTGACTGACAAAATGCCTTACGTGTAATCCTGCTGAGGAAAGCTGCTGCAAACAGGTAAGATGGATGGCTGCTAAGCCAGTGACCGATCTAAAGCCGAGTCCCTCTGAGTGTGTCCTGCCCTCCCTCCCCCGCTCCCGCCCAGCCCCCAGTATTTCAACTCTGCTGTATGTGATCAGAAGATCTTGTATTTACCACGTGTTGCTTCTCCCTTAGTCAAGCTTTTATGCTGCCAAGGTGAAGCTAATCATGACAGAGTTGGTGTGGGAGAAGCCAAGTTCCCTAGCACAGGTTGATCTGTGTGTCTTCCTTTTCTTCCACATTAGAAAGGTTTCAGATGATACTGCGTACAGTCTCTTGATGGCTTGAAGCACTGGTGGCCTATTGTTTACCTGTAGTTCTCCCTCCTCATTACCTGCAAGTGTTAGCAGCAAGGATAGCCCCTCTATTTGCCAAACACTTTTTGGGACCAGTATCACCTTCCTAGAAAGTGCCTGTTGTGCATTAGGCCTACTTGGCATCAGCAGCTGTGACGTGACATGGCCCAGTATCTGGAACCACCAGTGGGTGATGTTTGGGATTACAGCACAGAAGTCACTGGGGGTTTCAGATTATACAGGTCTGAAGAGATCTGCAGGGGAGTCATAGAATGGTTTGGGTTTGAAGGGACCATTAAGGATCATCTAGTTCCAACCCCTTGTCATAGGCAGGGACACCTCCCACCAGGTTGGCTAAGGCCCCATCCAACCTGGCCTTGAACACCTCCAGGGATGGGGCAGCCACAGCTTCTCTGGGCAGCCTGTGCCTGTGCCTCATCACCCTCTGAGTGAAGCATTTCTTCCTTATACCCAATCTAACTCTACCGTCTCTTAGTTTAAAGCCATTCCACCTGTCCTATCGCTACACTCCCTGACCAGGATCCCTCTGCAGCTTTCCTGCAGACCCCTTTAGGCACTGGAAGGCCGCTCTAAGGTCTCCCCGGAGCCTTCCCTTCTCCAGGCTGAACAACCCCAGCTCCCTCAGCCTGTCTCCGTAGGAGAGGTGCTCCAGCCCTCTGAGCAGCCTCGTGGCCTCCTCTGGGCCCACTCCCACAGGTCCCTGTCCTTCTGGTGCTGGGGGCCCCAGAGCTGGATGCAGGGCTCCAGGTGGGGCCTCGCAGAGCAGAGGGGCAGAATCCCCTCCCTCGCCCTGCTGGCCTCGCTGCTTTGATGCAGCCCAAGTACGGTTGGCTTTTTGGGCTGCAAACATACATTGACAGCTCATGGTGAGCTTTTCATCCACCATCACCCCCAGGTCCTTCTCCTCAGGGCAGGTCTCAATCCACTCTCCACTCAGCTTGTATTTGTGCTTGGGATTGCCCTGGCCCAGGTACAGGACCTTGCACTTGGCCTGGTTGAACTTCATGAAGTTCACACAGGCCCACCTCTCAAGCCTGTCCAGGTCCCTCCGGATGAAGCCCTTAGAAAGGTGAAACCTGACCCTACAGGCCTACGTTCAGATTTGTGACTCCCCCCCTCCTTCTGCTGAAGGTATATGAGGTTTGGCCAGATGGAAGAAACTTCCCCATCCTGATCAATTATGTTTAAATGTGAACCTAAAGTGAATGGAGGTCTCTGACTCCGCTGGTATAGCCTTCCTCACTTCTCTTCTTGAACAAGACATTGCCTTATGTGGGGCTTCCCTGGAGTCCTCTTGGAAGATGTGCTGTAAGCACTTTTGGGGCTGTAGAGAGTCAGACAGGAGGAAAGGCTGGCCTGTTTTATGGCTAGGGATCAACTCTTCTTAGGGCTGTGACTTATTTCAGAGGAAGGTGATAACAGCAAAACCCAGACTGCATCCTCACCTCTTCAACTCTAGGTGTGCAAAAAAGGAGGGACTTAGGCTGGACTGCTGCAGTTAAGAAAGATGAATCCATTCAGATAACCTCAGAGCTCAGGGCAAACTTGGCTATGGGACTTCGCTGAGACACAGCTTTTAGAACTTGCAGTAACATTCTAACGATTTTGCTGCCAGTCCATTTTCTTACTCTCAGTACCTTAGTTCCTTAGTTCTCTGATCACATTTATTGTGCAAATACATCATATATAATGCTCTCTTTCCCATTTCCTTCAGAACATAGGATTTATTTAAATACTTAAGCCTGTTTCCATTATTGGGTTCCATTATTCCTTTATTCTTTTTATTTTATTTTTTATATTTTTTTATTTTTTATTTTTGGCAAAAAGAGCTGGGGATACTAGTACTACATGTGAAGTTTTTATTCTGGAATGTGCAGTGGAGGGGGAGATGTTTCATATCACCTAGTGGAGTATGATTATGAGGGAGCCTGCAGCATGGTCCAAAGGGCAATATGACCCACAGGGCTAACACGCTGTGGAGCTAAGTGTAGGCCACCTGGCAGAGACACGACACAGCCCTCCCAGAAACCCTTCCCTACTCCACGCGGTAGCTGCTCTCAGCTCTGGGCCACGGTTTCATACAGCGATCACCAGATGGATGTGATCTGCCTGTGCCACCTCTCCTCCTGTTATGGCTTTGTACCATCTCTGTGGTAGCCACAGCATGAGCAGCTAAAAGGAATTACTGCAGGTCATTTTACTTGATTTTAGCATGATTTTAACAGAGGAAAACAAGGGGAAGAGTAAATACTGTGTGACCATCCTATTCTTTTCAAAGCTGACAAGTGCCTACTGACTACATTGTACAACCTGGGGCTCTGTTGCCCAAGTCCTAGTGGTGGGCATGGGAAGAAAGGGCCAACCAGAGAACCTGAAAACCGGAGACGAGGGAGGCATTAGGATGAACAGGTCTGGAGGCAGCCACGAGGGTGGTGGGAGGCTGCACTGAAGAGAGCAAGAGCTAATGGGGTAGACAGGGCCCCCTTCTGTGTCCATCTGGGCTCAGCAGCAAGGAAGGAGAGCAGAAAATCTCCACAAGTTTCTGTACTGCTTACTTCAAGTGGTCAGAGGAACATACCAAGCCTTATGCTTGCTCCCTCCCCCATCAGTCACTCCCTGTGGCCTCTTCAGGTTTGATTTGTGTAAAGGGGAGGTGGATGGAGCTTTGTTAGCAGCACACCCTGTCACAAATCCATCGCTGCTTTGTTCCACAGCAGCTTAGACCACCTTTGGGGCACTCCAGTAAATGAAATGTTTACCTCCTGCTCATTCGCTGGCAGGAAACGGCTGATCCAGCACTAGAGGTTGCCGTCAAAAATCACGCCAACAGAAACAAAGAAGTAAAACAGTTGGTTGAATAGAGGTAGACCCAAGCGAGCCACTGGGGCTAAATGTCATGTGAGCCTCCATCACCACAGTGGGACCATGCAGAGGCCAGGTGCAAAGTCCTCTATCTGTCCATAAAACACCAGGCTGGAGAAGCTCCTGCTGCTCAGCCTGCTTTAGGTTCTTCTCCTGCAAGTCTCCGAATTAGACTTCTTACAGGTAGCAGAAGGACGTTTCCTTGGCCAGAAACTTGTAGCTTTAATCGGCTAAGTACTTAATTCCTTTCTTTATGGGCTTGCAGCAGTTGCAATCATGGCAAGTGGATCAAGCATTTTCTGTCTGCTGAGGAAGAGGCAGGTGAAGGGTCTGGCTCGCAATTCTTCTGGCTTGTCATTTTTATCAGGCTGTGTCCTCCCCCTTGGTCATTACAGGATAAGAAAGGCATTTTACTGTATTTTCTCAACCTTTAGGTTGTCCATCATTCCACAAGCAGGCTGCAGCAGGGAAAGAAAAGAGATAAACTGGGGGGAGGGTTGGCTCAGGCCACCAGAGCCTCTGCAGTAAGAAAAGAGACTGAAGGTAGGGCTGCTTTCGAGGGGGATGTTAGAAGGTCAAGAAGGGGGGGTGGGGAGGTGGGGGGTGATGACAGGGCTAAGAGTCCAGGGAAAACAGAGCTGCAAAGTTTACACAGGAACCCACAGGAGAAGGCTGCGGGCAACTGGCTGTTTTGCTTGTCTTTAAAGCCAGCTCTGAAAGGGGGTGGGGGAAACTCTGGGGTCGGGGTAGAGAGAAGAAGAAGAGACTGGTGTGAGGAAAGCAGACAGGCTGTCCCTGGGGCACTGGGGGTGCTAGGGGATGCAGCTATTTCCAGATGCGTTGTAGAAGAAAGCAAAAGGCCCATGTATAACGTGCAAAACATAGTAGCGTCGCCAAGGAAATTTTCCTTTCTTGAAGGAAAATTACATGGATGGGTGTTTAGTGTGGGGATGAGCGGGCTAAAGGCTGCCTGCTGGTGCTGGCAGCGCTGGGCTCAGCAGCCAAGGCAGGCGCTGCGGGGTGCGGTGCTTGGCCGCCCTCAGCCCCTGCCGCGCGTGCCAAGCTCAGCCTGTGCCCGACCGCTGGCAAACTCCCTCTGCGGTGGTTTAAAAATAAACACTTGAGCCTGTTGGACGGCCTTCCTTGTAAAAATAAATACGGCATCTCTGCCAGCCCCCCAGGAGCTGGGGCACACATGCTCCTTGGGGGCACCTCTTCACCTGGCCTCCACCCCACGAGTCACCCCATGCAGGGAGCTCAGAGGCTGGGTGGGTGCAAAATCCCCTTGCTGATCCCCGGGCCCAGTGCTGTCGGAGGGCTGGCAGCCCCAGCGACATTTTCTGCTGATTCACAGGAAGAAAACAGAGCCCACAAACCAAACAGCAGCAGCAGGGGCAGCAGCTCACCCCCGGCGAGGGTGTGGGAAACCAACTCTCCCATGCACCGGATCTCCAAAAGTTCACTCCGGTTCCCCGCTATCCTCCCCCACCCCTTTTTTTCCTTTAAAGCAGAACAAGCCCTCCCTCCAGCAGGGCCCCCCTGTTCCCCCATGCCGAGAGCCCTCTGCCAGCCGGACAGCAGCGGGCCCGTGGAGCAGCGGGGACCCCTGCCGGCCTCTGCGGGCGATGGGGGCATTTACACGGGGCTGTGCTCCTGCAGGCGGCTTTAAACCCGGTGCTGCAGGGCCTGCTGAGAGGCTGCCGGAGCAGGGTACTTTCCGTAATGTCTCCAGGGCCGGCATAAATTTTGCCAGGGCAAGGAGGAGCTGCAAGCGCTTGTAGGAAATCAAAGAGACGCTGGCAGGTTGCAGAGACAATGTGAAATAAACAGTAGGTAATTCAGTTAAGGCAAAGGTGCTTAGGGAGGTATAGCCACCTGTACAAACACATAATCCTGCGTTGCCAGTTTTTAATAGGGCTGCAGAAAGGGCTCTGGGTGTTAAAGAGGGTCAAAAACTAATTATCAGTGATGTTCGTGGTGATGGTAACAAACAATTCCGGTCTTTGTGTAATTGACGTGTAAAGCTGTATGTGTTAAACCTGCTGCACTGCAAGAGGCGGGAGATCTCACACCTATCCAGAAAGCAAACAATCATTGTTTCATCTCCTCGGCCACAGATTGAACCTTTTGCTCTTCTTGGGTCTGGAAAGGCCTCAGCAGAATTCACAGTCACAGAATCACAGAACTGAAGGGGTTGGAAGGGACCTCAAAAGATCATCGGGTCCAACCCCCCTGCAAAGCAGGTTCCTCAGAGCAGGCTGCCCAGGTAGGCGTCCAGATGGGCCTTGAATATCTCCAGAGAAGGAGACTCCACAACCTCTCTAGGCAGCCTGTTCCAGTGCTCCGTCACCCTCACTGTGAAGAAGTTCTTTTGCATGTCAGTGCGGAACTTCTTGTGTTCTATCTTGTGGCCATTGCCCCTTGTCCTATCCCCACAAACCACTGAGAAGAGGATGGCCAAATCCCTCTGTCTCCCACACCTCAGGTATTTATACACATTTATGAGAGCCCCTCTCAGTCTTCTTTTCTCCAGGCTGAACAGACCCAGGTCTCTCAGCCTTTCCTCACAGGGGAGATGCTCCAGGCCCTGTATCATCTTTGTGGCCCTCCGCTGGACTCTTTCCAGGAGATCCCTGTCTTTTTTTGTACTGGGGAGCCCAGAACTGGACACAGTACTCCAGGTGAGGCCTGGCCAGGGCAGAGTAGAGGGGGAGGATCACCTCCCTTGACCTGCTGGCCACACTCCTTTTAATGCACGCCAGGATCCCGTTGGCTCTCTTGGCCACCAGGGCACACTGCTGGCTCATGGTCAACCTGTCATCCACCAGGACCCCCAGGTCCTTCTCCTCAGAGCTCCTCTCCAGCAGGTCATCCCCCAGCCTGTATTGATACATCTGGTTGTTCCTTCCCAGGTGCAGGACTCTACACTTGCTCTTATTAAACCTCATTTGGTTTCTTCCTGCCCATCTCTCCAGCCGGTCCAGGTCTCGCCGGTCCTTCTGGCGTGTCAGCCACTCCTCCCAGCTTTGTGTCATCGGCGTACTTGCAGAGGGCAGACACTATTCCCTTATCAAGGTCGTCGATGAAGATGTTGAACAGGACCGGACCCAGAACCGACCCCTGGGGAACACCGCTAGTCACAGGTCTCCAGCTGGACTCTGCACCGCTGATCACCACCCTCTGAGCTCAGCCAGTCAGCCAGTTCTCAACCCACCTCGCTGGCCACTCCTCTATCCCACACTTTCTCAGCTTTGCTAGCAGGATGTCATGGGAGACAGTATCAAAAGCCTTGCTAAAGTCAAGGTAGATGACATCCACTGCTCTCCCCCCATCTACCCAGCTGGTGATGCCATCACAGAAGGCAACGAGGTTGGTTGAGCATGACTTCCCCTTGGTGAATCCATGCTGACTACTCCTCATAACATTCTTCTCTTCCAATTGCTTGAAGATGGCATCCAGAACAAGCTGCTCCAACACCTTTCCAGGGACAGAGGTGAGACTGACTGCCGTGTAGTTTCCTGGATCCTCCTTCTTGCCCTTCTTGAAGACCGGAGTGACATTGGCTATCCTCCAGTCTTCAGGCACTTCTCCTGTTTTCCAGGACTGTTCAAAGATGATAGATAGGCGATCACCTCTGCCAATTCCCTCAGCACACGTGGAGGCATCCCATCGGGACCCATGGATTTGTGTGCGTTGAGCCCACTCAGACGCTCCTGAACCACTCTCTCGACAACCGGGGGGAGCCCTCCATTTCCCAGACCTTTTGTGTTCCTGCCAGGGTCGAGGAGGCCCGGGGGGGAGTGCTTGAAGCAAAGACTGAAGCAAAGAAAGCATTCAGCAGCTCCACCTTCTCAGTGCCTCCCGTTACCAGGACACCCCCCTCGTTCAGCAAGGGACCCACATTATCCCTAGTCTTTCTTTTACTCTTTACATACTTTAAAAAAAAACACGTATTATCTTTTATCTCTTTCGCAAGCCTAATTCAGCGTTGAGATTTCTGTCCCATGCTGGAAGAAAGAGGGAGCCACTGGGACACATCATCGGAGAGCAAGGAAAATGCCCAGGGCTTTAGAAGATTTTATGAGCTGTAGGCAAATGACCAGAAGACTTGGGTTTCTATAGAAAGACTGAGCGAAGGCAGGGCAGCAGTCCTCATAGGCGTAATAAACCGCCAGCCTCGGCGCGGCCCCTGGACACTGCCGCCGGCCCGTGGAGCCCACCCCCTCCCCGCGCACCCCCAGCCCCTTCCCACACTGCGGGGCCTCGTCCGCCGCCGCCCCGCCCCGCCGGCCCCGCGCCCGCCGGGAGCTGTAGTCCGGGAACTACGAGCCCCGGCGTGCCCCGCCGCCGGGCCGAGCCGGGCCGAGCCGTGCGGGGGCTAGCAGGC
>NC_048893.1:64286484-64300819 GCF_011077185.1 Oxyura jamaicensis | reverse complement strand
GCGGGGCCACCGGGGCCGCCCGGCCGGGGGTGCAGCGCCGGGGGCCGGGTGAGCGGAGGAGGCGGCGGGGGCCGGGCTGTCCGGCCGCGTCCTTGCCGGGGCCCGCGGAGGGCTCGGGGCGGCCGCTGGGGCTTGGGTGGCGGCCGGGGTCGGCAAATGGCGGCTTGGCGGTGACCGTGCGCTCCTCCGCTCGCCTTGCAGCCGCCGGCCTTCGGCTTCCTCTTCGACATCGACGGCGTGCTGGTGCGGGGCAGCCAGGTGGTGCCCGCCGCCCGGGAGGCCTTCCGGAGGCTGGCGGGCGCCGGCGGGCGGCTGCGGGTGCCCGTCGTCTTCCTGACCAACGCCGGCAACTGCCTGCGGGCGGCCAAGGCCCGAGAGCTGTCCCAGGCGCTGGGGCTGCAGGTGAGGGGCGCCCGGGAGAACCTCGGGGCTGGGACATCGGCCCCGTGTGCCCCCTCCAGCAGCCTCTCATCCTCTGGTCTCGTCTCCCCGCAGGTCTCTCCGGAGCAGGTGATCCTGTCCCACAGCCCGCTGCGGCTCTTCAGCCAGTTCCACCAGAAGTGCATGCTGGTGGCCGGGCAGGGGCCCGTGGAGGAGAACGCCCACAAGTATCCTTTGCTGTGCTTGTCCCGCTTCTTGCTGCTGCTTCCCTGCTACTTGCTGCCATTCCAGATCTGCCCCTATCCATAACATCTGCTTGGTCAGCTCGTGGAGGTGCAAGGAAACAGAAAAGCCACCGCTGTTGTCTTAAGGAGAGGCACCCATGTGGAGAGGCTCACATGTAGGCGCTTACTACTGATCTCCATCTCAGTCCCTTCTTGGCTTTCCTTGGTCAGCATTTCGCCTCTCATGCTGATTACCTCTCCTGTGAGCTGCATTGCTCTTCTTGCTAGCAAGGTGTCGTTGGGGGACTCACTTTTGAGATAAAGTTCTGCTCCTTCCAATTTTGTCATGGCAAAATGCATTATAGATCACTTCCACAACTAAGGTTTTCCCCAGCAATCTAATGGCAATTGAAGCATCTCAGATATCATTAGAACCAGAGCATCGTGGTACAGACATGGTTTAAAAAACAATCCCACAAGCATACTGCCTTGAAGTAAGGGCATAGCAGGTCTGACATAGCTCATATCTGTAAAGAGGTAAGAACTGCCTGCAACATCGACGGCATCTTGGCCCATGCATCTGGTCACCATTTCAACCCATCAGCTTCATCACTGAAGTGCTTTGGGCAGCTTCCCCTCACTTACACAGCCCCGTTCCCTGGGCCTTTGAAGGCATGTCACCTTCAATGACAGGGTTCGCTCTGGAAGGAGAACCTCATCCTAACCTGCTCCTGCTTACTTAGCTTCTCTGAAGGGTCATGGTTCTGTCTCACTGAGGGCTTTAATGGCTTCTTTGAGTTAGCTTAGTGGGTTTTTGTTGTTGTTTGTTTGTTTGTTTTTGGTAAACCTTAAGGCCACCTTTAGGTTGAAGCATAACCGACAGTTTGATTGAAAGCCCTGAAGTTATGCATTACCAGGTTTATGTAACTGCTCTGCTGCTAGGACTAGTTGCTACTGCTAGTAACTTAAAAAAAAGCAACCAAACAAAACCAGCTGAACAAAAAGCAGTCTTCGTGTGATTCCTTGATGAACTGAAATAGCCTGGGGTTCAAGCATGTGGTCACCATAGAGGCACTGAGGAAGGCGTATCCCCTATTAGACATGGTGGATCAGAGCCGGAGGCCAAAGGAGTTGGTAATTTCTCGACACATTGGTGGAACAAGTGGTCTGGTGTGGTGTTTCTTAAAGGATCCAGCATGGGCTGGAGAAGCTGCAAAGTCTCAGAGCAGACTTTGGCTGCTCGTGACCTTTAGCGAGAGCCTGGGATTGGTGCTGTGCAGCCAGCATCTCTCTGCTGTTCCCTGTGTTGTCTCCTGCTGGAAGGGCAGTCTGTTTCCCCGCTGCTTACTAATGCCATGCCTATGGTTCACTGCTATTCTTTGCAGAGACTGGTAAAGTGGCTTGGTTGACAACTCTGGGTCTGAGAGGCAGGAACGCAAGATCTGTGAAATCCAGTCTGGGATGGGAGTGTGGGGGAAATCTTCCTTGGGATTCAAGGTGGCCTTGTCCTGACCCTTTATGGGACTGCCTTGGCAGTTTCAGAGGAAGCGTTTTTAGTTTTGTTTTGGAGACTGCGTTAGATTTTGCATTACTAACCTACTTTTTTTTTTTTTTTTTTTTGGCAGCCTCCTCCACCCACTGGCTTCCCCACTATAGAAGGTAAGCAATGGCCTTTGTTTACATACGAACAGCAAGCAGAAATAACAGTAAGGCAAGCCAGCTGGGCTGGGAGCTAATGACGTGCTGTCAGCTCGGCTGTATCTGCGGGCAGCTTGTTCAGAGGGTACAGTCAGGTGGCCAGGCAGCCCTCATGCAATGTGAAGCACAAGCTGGTAAGAGCAAGGCGAGCTTTTATGTGTGCTGTGCTCCAACATCTGGAAGCAGTGGTGAATGTGATACAGTGCCATGCAGACTAGCACTTTGGCACTGGCTGTGCTTTGATGGTAGCTGTATGAGCCAGGGCATCACAGCAAAGGGGCTGTAGTGGGTAGCTTTTAGTAGCAGGTCGTCTACATGGACACCGAGTTTCCAAGCATCTCTTGACATCTTGCAGGGGTGATTCTGTTTGGTGAGCCAGTGAGGTGGGAGACAAGCCTGCAACTTATTATTGACGTACTCTTGAGCAATGGGAGCCCTGGGGCAGAGCTGAAAGAAATACCATACCCCCACCTGCCTGTCCTTGCCTGCAACATGGATCTCCTGTGGATGGC
This sequence comes from Oxyura jamaicensis, assembly GCF_011077185.1. Taxonomy (NCBI): domain Eukaryota; kingdom Metazoa; phylum Chordata; class Aves; order Anseriformes; family Anatidae; genus Oxyura; species Oxyura jamaicensis. Next base: position 64,298,004 of record NC_048893.1, on the reverse strand, counting down.
TGAAGCCAAGATGCCCAGGTAAAAAGCACATTAATTAATTGTAGGGTACTTCATACATCTCTCCTGCAGATGGCCTTTTTTGACGTGGTACATTTTTTTAGTGTTAGTCTGACTGTGACATAATTAGCAGTAGAAACACAAAAATTGCATGAGAAACTAAGACAGACAGCCTTTAAAGAAGCAAGAACCAGATCACTGCCTGTGTAGGAGTCTGTGGGCAGATGCCATGTCCAAACTGTGCAGTATCCTGGTTACAGCAGATGGATTGTCCTCCTCTCTGAGGCGTGTTTGCCATGCGAGTGGTGTGACTGGGGACACTGATGACCTTTCTGGAGCAGGTTCGGCCATGGCACATTCCTTCTCTGCTTGGAGAACATCTACAAGAAGGTGACAGGCCGGGAGCTGAAGTACGAGGCCCTGATTGGCAAACCCAGCACAGTCACCTACCGCTATGCCGAATACCTGATAAACGAGCAAGCCAAAAAGCAGGGCTGGAACTCTCCCATCCGACGCCTCTATGCAATTGGGTAAGAGACCGATTTGCTTTCTGGTTTGCTTAGGGAATTGCATACTAATTTAAGTGGGTTTATTTAATGGCGATATCTAAAACAAATACTGAAGTTCCCGTGGTAACTGTGCAGCCTCACAGCGTAGAACAGGGGATGTTATCTTTTTGCACCCTACACTTGTAACTTGAAGGGCACTGTCAGCCTAGCAAAGCTGTTACTGAGGGTGCAGTGTGCACATAGCATGACTTGTTTAAAGAAAAAGATAAAAGACATGAAGGTAGCCCATTAGCCCAGTTAGACCAAACACTTTGGATTGTAGGGAATACATGACGGTAATGGCTAAAATTGCTTTGAACATGACCTTTTCCCTTTGAAAGAAAACATTTGTGAAGCATGTGGCCTTTACTACAGCCGAACAGGACACACCAGTAAGTGGACTGCCTGCCCAGTCTGGGTGGCTCTCATACCCCTTCCTCTCTCAGGAAATATCTCATACCCTTTCCTCCCTCAGTGCTGCCTTCCTCCCAGACTGCCAGAGCCAGAAATCATTGTGTGGGTTGATTTATCATTTCTGTTTCATGCTGTGACCTTATCCAGGGACAACCCTATGTCTGATGTCTATGGGGCAAACCTCTACAACAACTACCTCAAGTCAGCTCAACAGAACCAGGTCCAGGCTGGGGTGAAGAGGAGCCCACAAGCAGCCAGTCCCCAAACCGAGGACCACCTTGCAGTGGAGAGCTGCAAGTCAATTCTGGTCTGCACTGGGGTCTACCGCCACAACGCAGAAGCTCCCAGTAAGCCAGAGGAGCGCAACACAGAGACTGTGTTCCATGGCCATCGGGACTTCGGCTTCGACCCCAGCCTGGTGGAGGCATCTTACATTGTGCAGGACGTGAATGAAGCTGTGCAGCTTGCTTTCAAGAAGGAGAACTGGAGCTAGTGTTGAGACAGGTGTGCCTAAAGAGCTACTGTCAGGAATTACATATATATAGTGGAGAAGGGAGGAATGGGGAGAGACCTGGGGTGATCTTTTAACCTAGCCAACATGACAGAGAACTCTCCCTTTCAGCATTAAAAGCCCCTCACTTTTATTGATACTCTTCTGCAATCTTGCCAGCAGGCTTTTAACTGTGAACTTAAATTGCTGTAATCACAAATTGAGCCATAATGGAAGCCGGATACAAGGAGGACTCTTGTCCCAGCAATCCCAGTTTTGTTCAGCTATCAGAGTTCTTTCTTTCCCCCCAACCCTTTGTCTGTGAGGCTCAGGCAAGCCCACCCTCTTCCTTGCAATCTATTGGGGGATGAAGCTCTTCCTTGTGCAAGGAGCCACCATCAGTCAATGTGCCATTCATACCATGTGCCATTTGTCCAGCCAGAAGTTGTGTTGTGGTGGCACTCTGCCAAGGGAAGGCTTTAAGTCTTAGCATTCTTCCTGTAAAGAATAAGTGCCTATGGACTTTAACAAATTCTTCTTGCTCGGGGATATGATGCTGTGTCACTGTCAGTCTGAAACAAAGTCCCATTTTGCAGTCATCCAGCAGGAGAGGCTGGGCCCCTTGAAGCAGCAGTAGCCAGAGCAGCTTGCCACGTGGGAAGTCATCCCACTGCCTCTTTGGCATTCTGTGAACACTTCTGCTTTGTTGCATCCTGCCTAGGGAGCCCTTAGCCTGCTCTCAAGAGCAGAGGAAACCACTGCAGAGTCTGAGTTTCCAGAGGTGTCTTTGCCCTCAGTGTTGAAGAAAGAGTGTGGCACCCACCCTGACCTCAGCTGGTGCAAGGGACATCCCCCTGCTCCAGCTGACACGGCTTCCAAAGAGGGGCCCCTGAGAGCAAGGGACAGCCAGCACAAGTCACAGCCCAGCCTTGTTCTTCTCTGCATGCAAGGATTGAGATAGGAGATCATCAAGCCAGGGTAGTACCTGAACTCGAAATCCCCATTCTTCATCTCTGATAGTACAAGTGTATCTGTCCTTCACTTTATTTTTTTCCTTTCTTCCCTCATGTGGTTTGCAACTCTGGAATACCCCATGTGGTCTGATCCCTGTTCCCTCCTCTTCCTGTAGCATGCAGGTGGGGTCCCCCTAACAAGAACTGGGACTTTCCTGCTGAGGAACATTTCCATATCCCTAATGGCATGCACCTTCTACTGACTGTTTTCCTAGCTCAGGCTATCCAGAGGAAGATCAAGCCCTGCGTTTCTTTAGACAATCCAAAGAAGTTAAGCTTGGGAAATCCGTGTGAAAATTGGATTAGCAAGGAGTGTCTTAATTCCAGAGGAGCATCATGATTTTAGAAACATGTCAGTTTGCATATGCAGTAGAAAGCCTTTGGAGCCAGCACAAATGAGTCAGTGTTCCTAGTTATATCCAGCTCACACCACACACAGATCAGAAATAGGCCTGCTCTGCCCTCACTTCCCTCCTTCCTGCTTAACCAGGCAGCTCCAAGCACATGGTACAAGCAGAATGTTCTGTGCGGAAGAACTGTGTAGTTCTTAAAATCTCAGCATCCATCTGCTTCAGCAGCTTTCCATCCTCTTGGTACTGATGTGTCTTCCTAGGAAGGTCACACTGCAGAGCAGGCTCTTTCCTTACGTTATGGCAGGCTCCATGTCTGAAGGGGGCTGGGTGCACTCGGCGATCCAGGCAAAGAGGCCCTTTTCCATGGCTTACTTCTCCAGGCTTTATTTTCTGAATAAATTCTCTTGGGGTGAATTTACCTCTTGTGAAATCATAACAGGAAAGAGCCTCTTCACTAGCTCAGATTCTTCTCCTTTGTCTTATCAGGACAAGAATCATTTGGCTGCTTCTAAGAGCAGCTGTAATGTGTGAAACACAAATATAGATTTGAATCTTCTGCCTTTCACTGGAGAGGAAAAAATAATTTCATCTTCTTGCACAAAACAACAGCTTGCGTACTGTTCCCAGAAGTATAAATACAGGGAAGGACTTGGCATATAACATAGGGAACATCTTTCAGATTTCAGAGCATCTCCAGAGTCACAAATGTGCTGTGGACCCAGTGTGCAATACTGAAGGCCCAAGTCCCATTTATTCATAAACTAACTGTTACGTCCCTCAGCTGCACTTTTCACAGATGATATCCAGTGCCGGAAGAATAATGCTCCTTTTCCTTGCAATATTTGCAAATCTGGGCGATAACCATCATAGGATTAGTCAGGAATCATCTTCTAGGCCATAAATACATAGATCTTGGAGAGCTGATTGCTGGTGATAGCTCCTGGCGATGCCCTCCAATTGGTAGGTGCTTCTCTGCAGAAATACTGACGTCCGCCCATCTGTGTGCACAGTGGCCTTTGGTAGAGCTCTTTCTTGTCCTTCATTAAGACCAGGTGCTGCTGAACCAACGTTCCCTGAGGGGTGCAGTGCTACCGGAATTGCTGTCCCGAGGGGATTCTGGTACGCTGGTGGCTGCTGCTGCTGCTGCCAGTGGTAGCTTCGCAGAAGGAACACGCAGAGGGATTTTGAGAAATCACAGGCAGTTTGTAGTTTCCTTTTGACATGCATGGCACCTAGACAGAAGTGGGGTAGGTATCAGGAGGAAGGAGGCAGGGGCCTGTCCAGCAAGGGAACAGGTTTGCATTTGCACAGAGAGTGAGAAGGCACCTCCATCTTTAGAACAGTGGCGATGGAGAACTGACTGATGTGAATCTGCCTTGGATTAGCTCCAGATTTTTTTAAAACTATGTTAGTGTTGAAGTAGTGCTCTGGGAGTCTTTAAAACACGTAGGAGGAAATTCACTGATAGGGAATTCAAGCGATACTTCACTTGCAAGTTGAAATTGGGCAGAGGGGAGGAGAAGAAATCTAGAAAAATCTTGAAGCCTTTCTCCAATTCTTACCAAGCAAGGCTGCATCAAAGGCTCTCCTTGTAGGTCTGTGCACTAATTAGATAGGCTACCCTTGGTCTGAGCAAGAGACCTTGCCCTTCTTCCCCTGCTCAGTCCCTTGAAACTGCTCTTTGTTAAGGTCATTTCCCAGGAACTGTATAGGCACAGTGGATGGAGTAGGAAATCTGGGTTCTCCTGCTGCTGTCTGATACTGACTTGGTTATTTCTATTGAGGAAAGTGCTTGCCAGATCTGTGTTCCGTCAGTGTTGGGGTAGTGCGCTGTTCAGGCTCCTAGGCTATCTGCAGTTCATCTACAGGACATGCTAGTGCTAGAATTCAGTGAAATCCTTTTTCCTTGGAAATGCAGTTTCCTGGAATTAGCTTCAAGTTTGGCTGGAACATATCCTTCTGTTTTTCTCGTGTATTGCACAGATGTGGTGTTTCAGATGCTGTATTCCTCTGGTTCGGAGTAAGCATACTTCTGTGCAGAATTTTGGACCAAGCAGGAGAGGGGACTTGACGTGTTCTTCTGATTCCTTAATGTTTATATGGTGCACTACCCTATGCAATGAACATGGTGAAGTCCGGATCCTAACAACTCCATCTTCCACAGATGGATCGGTTTTAGTCAAGCTTAAAGGGGATATGTGGTGAGATGAGGCAACTGAGAATAGCAGGGAGGATCTGAAGGAGGGACAGACTTCATTTTGGATCTGAAGCAGAGAGCTTTTATGTCATGTAATAACATGGTGGCCAAAGAAGACAATTCCTTTAATCGACAGGGCACATGCAACTATTAGCCTGGCATTCAGGGAATCATATAACACTACTGTACCCTTCATTCTAATCTTAATCCTGGTGTGTCTTTCTGCCCTTCCCTCCCCCTACTCCCCATAAATGGATAATGTTTCAGATTATGTCATGTGCACTGTAGCAGGGTGATTATCTATGGTACAGAGAAATCACAAGCTGTGATTGTTTTACCTTTCACATTAAGTTTAACCCAGTCCCAGAGCTGCTTCTTTTAACTAGCACATATAAAATTAATAAAGGGGTTTTCTTTAAAATAAATTTTAGCACGTGGTGTGTGCATTTCATGAGTGTTGTCCTGGCTTCTTTCATGCCTTTGCCCTAGAAGGTTATCAGCACCAAATTGTCTTTTGTTCTGTTCATCAAGGCAATATCAGATTGTCTGGAGGGAACCACTCTGAAAGATACCCCTCCGGCAGTGCTTTTGATGGGACTGAGCTGTAATTCCCTGTAAGCTGTACGCCTGCCATACTCAGATGAGATGAGCGTGACTTTGACCTATCCCAGTCGGTAGGGGGGGAGGGGGGAAAGGACACGTCACATCGCGTGATGGCCTGGTTGACTCTCTGCAGTCAATTTTGGTATGCCGCCTGTATGAGGAGCTTTCAGAGTAGGCACTTAGTCGTGACCTGACCTAACCAGTTTGTAATGATAACTTCTGTGGGGTGGGGAAGCAACAAACTAGATACCACCAACTTCATCTGCTACTGCAGTTGAAGAAAAAGCCTGAGGGCATATTAAAGCCATCCTTACCATTAGAAGCTTCCTTGGCCCTGTGTTAAACCCTTTGTGATCACCTAAGAAACCCACCCTGTTTGACAAGAGCTCTGCCCTGGTACCTTTTGAAGAAAGGGGGTGAAATTGATACAGGTACTAACTGAGAGGAACTCACATTAGAGCCTAAAGGTTCCACTGACTTCAGCAGATGGAAAGCAAAAGACGCTACTATGTGAAAACCATCAGCTTTAATGGTCTAGAAAATACCAATGTGCAATAGTTCACTTGTGAGATTTTCCACCAGAAGGTTTTCTATCTACAAAGCTCACTGCTCACAGGAGGCACATTAGACCACAAAATACGCACAACTCACAGCACTGAGAACCTGATGTTGAAAGGAACAATCAGTTCCTTGCAGTAAAGGCAGTTTGGGATGGACAGGACAAGGATTCCCATTATCAGCAGGGAGCGAATGAAGTTGTAGTCCACATCCTGGAGAAAGACCTATGGCTTGGACTTCAAATAAATAAAAATAATAATAAAAAGCATGGACTAGTCCCCTCATTTTATCCAATACTCTGGTAGTTGGAGCACTCACCACATGTAAGGCAGACCAAGGTTTAGAGATTGAAATCCAAACCTCTCAAATGCTATTAATCGCTGTACTATTGTTAAAACAAAGGGGGAGATCAGAGCAAAGTTGTCCCTTCTTGAAGGAGACGGCTTAGCTGCCAGCTAGGGTCCCACAGACACCCTTAACCAACATAAAGAGCACAGTTAAACATTGGCGTTAGGAAACACTGAAGAAGGAACAACTCAAACAGAAAGAACTGAGTGCACTGTTCAGTTTGGAGTTGCCTCCCAGAGTAAGCCCTGAGAAATGCTTCGTCTGTAGATTTTGCTGGGCTGTGAACACAGGCTAAGCAATTACCTCCTCACAGACTTCCAGGGGCATGCCCACACCCTTTGTCCACTGAATGTGGACTTCAGTTATAAAAACACAAGTCCACATGGACAAATTATGCAGCCACACAATGTAAAGATGTTTATGGATCCGGTCTGCAACGCTTTAAAACCCTACACCAGCAAGACAGCTACACATCCTCTCAGAACCAAGCTGCCTCCATCAAGAAAGCCCCTTTTCAATGATTCACTGTAATAAACCAGTTCAACTACAAAGATCTTTCACTTTCTCCTCAAGGTCAGTTCCAACACACACTGTATGCTAAGACTAAATAAGCACAAAATACTGAGAACAACCCTCAAATTCTCTTCATGCCCCTAACCCGCTATAATAAGCACAAAAAAAAAGTCTCTATATTTTATGTTGGTACCAAAAGCTCTTTGAACTGAAATGTAATTATCAGTAACAGATGGTTACACCTTTATCCCTTTTTGAAGAGTATCTGTATTCCTCAAATCGTAATTCTGGATCAGCAGTTTAGTTACAAAGACTCAGTGTTTGGAGGTGAAGAAGCTGAGGAGTCTTTGAATTTTGGTGCTGGCCAGGTGAAACTGCTCTACACTCACTGTAACTTCAACCCTGAACATCTGAATAGACTAAGTAAGTGCAGTACAAAGCCTGTGCTGGAGAATCCCAGAACCTTCCTTTCCCACACAAAAGGCATTTTAACCACGGTTACAGCAGATTATGCTCAAACTCACTGAAATCAGCTTTGCCTCTTTCCCTCCTTCCCACTGCTGCCAGTTTCTGACAGCTTACTGCAGGGTATAATTAGGGTTTTAGCTTCTAGTCTTTCTTTCAGGCATATATTTGTCCCCCCCCCCCCTTTTTTTTTTTTTTTTTTTTTTTTCTCTACCAAGCAATTGAGTCATTATTTTATTTACTCTTGAGTTCTGCCCTCAAGAAGTTTTTGTCTTTCCCCCAGCAGGGGTATTTTTGAGGGCACACTACTCATTTCTGCTAGTAGTATAAACTAGAACCAGGAGCATTTGAGATACTCACTACGAATATTTCACAAAACTCTGTTGTCTGCTGCTTGCCTTTAAATGTATATACACACACACACCCTCTATATATTTACATAAACGTATAAAGAAGCCAGAAACATAGCTTTGGAGCTGCTGAAGAGTAGAAGCTATTTATAGTTTAGCTTTTTAATGTTTTAACAGTAATGGTTAAGTGCTAACACTTCCAAGGGCTGCACATTGTGTTAAATAACTGGATCACACGGGAAGCATCGGCTTGTCATATCTCAACCTACACTGTGCTGCAAAAAGCTCTTCAGTGCTTTCTCAAGTAGAAGACATTTTTCCCTTCACTCCCATTTTAAGGTATAGGCACAATTTATGCTTCTTTCCACACAAATAAGCTCTTTTTTTTTTGTTATTGTTATTGTTGTTTTTAATACTCTTTGTTTGGGTTTTGTTTGCCCTGCCAAAGCCATACACAGCACAAAGAAGCCCTTGAGCTCCCACCCTCCTTGCCAGCAGCCCCCATCCTTGCTCACTGCAGGGCCCTCTTCCCACCTGCCTACCTTTGATGCCAGGGCCTTTTCCGGTCCAGAAGGGATCCCTCGGTCTCCAGAGATCTGTTTCCAAAGACAGATCTCTTGCCCTGCTCACACAAGCCCAGTGGGGCCAAGCTCACAGGGAGGATGTGGTGCAGGCCCCTCCACCAGACAGGTGCTCAGCCAGGTGGACCCCCTGAGCACCCCACTGCCCCACTCCCTGCCCCACTCAGGGCTGGTGCCCTGAGCAGCCCAGATGGATGCTCATTTTTCATTCCATTCTATACCATATATGTACAATTTTTCTTTTTTTCAACCCTTTAATTTATCCTTTCTTATGTTTTGAGAACTTGTGATCTTTGTCTTACTGTTCTCACACTGCTCATCCTCTTTTTCTCAAGTTTATACCTTATTTTGGAAGAGTGAGGCCTTCTACTGTCCACTTATCTACTTAGCATTTCTCCTCATTATGACTACACAACTACCTTGGAATACAGAAAAGTAATTCTCTACTGCAAAAACACAACATTTTTTCTCACACATGCCAGTGACTCAAATGTTGGCTTACCCTGAGAAGGGCCGGGTGAATGTACCCACCTTAGATAAGGCCCAGGATTCAGTATGTAAAAATGTGACTTCACCCTCTGCCTTGGATCACACACCCTTACGCTGCCACCGAACCTAGTGTGTAAACCCAAATGACGAGGCACAGCCATCGACCTTGCCAAACCCTCACGGCCTCGCTGAGCCTGAACGAAATCGAACTGAGCCATGGCCGCCGCGGTGGAGCTCCAGGCACCGCTCTCAGAGATACAGCACTGGTCCCTACCTGAGCCAGGAACAGCAGCGCAGACAGCAAACCTCCCCTTTGCCCCAGGTCTCATGCTCTGTACATAGCAGGATATCCACAGAGCCTTAAGCAAGGTGTTTTGTGCACGGGTACAAAAATTGCAGTCAGAGAAATCATTTGGATGTCGTTTTCTTCTTTGGCAGGCAAGTCTCTCAAAGAGAGAAAGCCTTGCAGGTGAAACACACAGTACCTGGTGTCGGAGCCCAGACGTGATGCTTTCAGCCCCAAAGGCACACACCTTGAAGGGCCAGGGAGAAAATATGGTGGGAGCGTATCTGGCAAGGGAAGGCGAGGTGGCTCTCTGCTCACTGTCTTCTTACACGTTGAAAACCCTCAGACTAAGCTGCTCAGCTGAAAGCAGCACTGCACTATTTCTGCCACTTAAAAGTGAGCAGTTTTCCTGCTAGGGCCACTGGCTGCCTGGCCTAGATATGTGCAGTGGTGCCCAGGGCTGTCTGGGGCCTGCTCTGAGAGCCCTCAGGCTCAGAGGGCCACGTGGTCATTGCCTGCTGGAAACTGAATGGTGACAGCCCTCTTTGGACTCACTGTGAATGCCAGTGACATTGTGACAGTTACAAGGTCAGGGGTGCCTCCTGCCACATCCAGGCCCTCTGCGAGCAGTGCATAGGTGTCGTGCCTGTGCTGCGCTGGGGTCAGGCCTCTCGTCCTCCATCCCGGCATCATCCTACACACACAACACCCTACTCACACACTCCAGGCTGGACTGCTTCTTTGAACACTCCTGTTTCACACGATATGTTACAGTTACTGACCTTCTTAAAATGAATATTTGTTATTTGCTGGTAGAAATGTGGAATTGGAGAGAAAGGGCTCATAAATAGCACACGAGTGTATGCACGCTTGGTCTTATCTCACACTATGCACTGCGACAAGGTGAGTAAGAGGAATGCAGTGGACACAAGTAGCACAGGCGCAATGATGAATCTTGGCAAGTGTACCCGTGCACTGAAAACACAGTGTGGGCGCAGCAGAAAACAGGTGAAAACAGGTGACCCAGCCATGCAGGAAAGGGCAGCAGAGGTGCAGCATCATGGACTTTAAAGTAGGATGGCAAACACTGGGGGAGACCACAGGAACACCTGGGAATTGCTGGCCCAGTTTAGAGGGTGTACCACCTCTGTGCTGCGCTGCCCATGTAACTAGACTAAAGCCTGCATGGCCTCCAGTTACCTTAACTGGTTTTCTTTCTTGCTGTCTTGACCATGCTTTTAGAAAACAAATTTATCTGTGCCCCTTTGCTCCAGTCTCCATTGACAGTAATACTTCTGCTATGATTCTTCTTCTTCTTCCCCTGCTTTTTCTCTTGATTATTATCTATCTAAAGAAATTTTCCTGCCATCCCACCCCAAATTCTCCCCTTCCCTTTCTCTATTATTATTATTATTATTATTATTATTATTTTCCAGTGTCAATGCTCCCAGAAACTCAGACTGGTTTTTATTTGTTGTCAAGAGCACCCACTGGTATTTACTGGGGCAGATTTCCTCAGGGAGCCTGCACCAGAGCTTTTTACATGTCTGTCACTTCTGTCCTGGCTGCCCTTTCCCAGTACTGAGCACTGGGGTCTTGCTCGGCCCCGCACGTTGATTGGCATTCACCTGCAAAAGTCAAGCTGCTTTGGCTCTTTATGAGAAATCGTAGTTAACACAATGTTTGTGGGTACAGCTTATTCAGGAAGCTTCACAGGGCTGACAGGTGATGGCATGGGGAGGAGTGAGGGGCTGATGATGCTGAGCACCAGGCCACATTGGGACGTGGTGTGCCAAGCCATCAGTGCTGATGCTGTGGCAGACCCAGCCATCCTAGCTTGTTTCGAAGACACTGCTAGCAGTTCAGTAAAGGCCCCGAGAGGTGCTTTCAATAAAGTAGGAACTTGAGGGCTATTCACATCAATTTAAAGCAACTGCCCCATCAAGGCAAGCTGGGCAGAGCCCTCAGTACTTGTCTTGGCTGAACTCAGGAAATCTGTGTGGTAGAAGCCACTTACTTTGAAGCTCAATTACTCATGACAGACTGAAAGCAAGCACCCAGTGCCCAGCAGCACGGATGAGGAGCCTCAGCTCTGTGTCCCGCTGCAGGCTGTGAATGCCTGGCCTTGTCTTAGAGGCACGGGGTGAGGCCAGCACCACTGAAACACCTCCGATTTTGAGGGGGCCGGGGGCTGTGACGTGTGGCCCTCCCAGGGGTCTTCACTGGCGGGGGTCTTGGGGCAGACACGCCGAGATCAGGCAGGGAAGGGCGAAGTCTCCCCCCTCCTCTCCCCTCTCCTCTCCTCTCCTCTCCTC
>NC_048893.1:64260802-64286084 GCF_011077185.1 Oxyura jamaicensis | reverse complement strand
GCTGCTGCACGGCCCCCCCGGCGGCCGCGGGGCCGGGGGGCGCGGGGCCGGGGGCCCTCCCCGCGGCGGAGACTTCGCCTACGCGCACCTGGCCTGGCTCATCTACTCCATCGCCTTCACGCCCAAGGCGGCGCTGATCCTGGGCACCTCCATCCTGGAGCTGATAGAGCTGCGCCTGCCGCTGGGCACCACCGGCTTCCGCATCACCCTGGCGCTCTCCGCGCCGCTGCTCTACTGCCTGCTGCGGGCCATCGGCACCGAGGGCTCCGGGCAGCTGCTGCTGCCCCCGCAGCCGCCGCCGCAGCACCGCGCCGCCGCCGCCTTCCTCGCCACCTGCCTCGACCTCCTCGACAGCTTCTCCCTGCTCGAGCTGGTGCTGCAGCCCGGCCGCCCGGCGCCGCTGCCCGCCCCGCTGCGCTACCTCCTCATCGCCGTCTATTTCCTCTGCTTGGCCTCGCCGGTGCTGTGGCTCTACGAGCTCAGCGCCGCCCGGCCGCCCGGAGCCGCCCGCCTCGCCCTGCACCTGCTGCTGCCCGCCGGGCTGCTGGACGCCCCGCTGCTGGCCCTGCGCTGCCTCCTGCTCCTGCGCTACCAGCAGCCGCTCTCCCTCTTCATGCTCAAGAACCTCTTCTTCCTCGCCTGCCGCGGCCTCGAGGCGCTGGAGACCTGCTGCCTCCTGCGGCCCGCCGCCGCCCCAACGCCCGCCAAGTACGGAGCCCCGGCCATGCCCCCCGCTGCTGCCGCCCCACTGGCCCACGGACTGTCAGACGCCGACGTGGGTCCCCACGGATACGTCAATGCCCTGGCGGTCACTGCCCAGGGCTGAGACCCCACTGCTGCCAACAACGCTACCACCCTGTACCACGAAGCTTCTTCCAGGCCTCCTGCCCCTCCACGATGCTCGGAGGAGCCCACGCTTTCTCCCGCCAAGACACCGGGTCGCTGCGTGACCATCGGGGTCCAGTTTCCCTTTCCTCCCCTCAACGGCAGGGACCAGCAGATATTTTCTCCCTCATTTGGGAACTCCTCCTGACCGTGGTGATGGGATGTAAATGGGGCCCAAAAGACAGCCATGCGCCTTTGGGGTGCACGCAGGGTGAAGGAAGAGCACCCTGGTCCCAGCAGGTCTCCCGGAGCCACCACCTCTGCTTCCCTGCAGAGCCCAAGGGGAACGGGGAACAGCAGCAGCCGGGGAGCCTCTGGAAGCAACCTGCTCCTTTCAAGCCTAGGAGCCCCTTCCTCCTAGTTATAAGTCTACCTCTGTGCTCCAACCTGTCACGTCTTACATTGACTTCACACGCTACGGACCAGGTCCAGGGGCTCACACCCCATTTCACTACCCCCGAGACATTTATTTCTGGTGAGAACAGGGTTTTACTGCAGCCTACTGCTTATTTCAGACAGCAGCACCCACTTGCTGGGACTCATTTCTCTGTGAATATGCATGTTTACGGGATCAGTGTCGGTTTTCTTTTATGCGGAGTGTAGGGGTTCATTTGATGTAGGCCGGGAAGGCTGGAAAGATTTCTTCTGCCCCCTTCTTTCCACGTCTGTCTGAGTGCACGCTGAGCCTGCAGGCTGCCCCGCTCTCAGACCAGGGCTGCTCGGGGTGGCCCTGCTCTCGATGCACCTCACAGCACGGAGAACAATGCACTACAGAAGTCTCCAAGGGGCTCATGAGCCATGGCGAAAGCCCCCGCACCAGCATCCTGTCCTCCGTGTGCATGGCCTAGGGGGGGACAGTTAATCGTAGGCAACCTCTTGTAGAAACACAGTTATCTCTGGTTTTAAGCTCCATGGATGGTTGGTGCAGGTTAAGGCCTGCTCTTCTGCCTGGCTCCCGCAGCTCCTGAAATCCTGAGTGGAAGCAGGAGCACAGAGGCCATGCTCCAGGGAAGGACTTTGCCCCTCACAGGCTTTTATTTTGTTACCTGGGCAAGGCTGCTTGTATCAGAAATACAGCACGTTTCCTGTCCAGAGCCTTTTTTTCAAGCTGTCCCGAGGGCAAGGGGACCATGAGCATGACCAGCTCCTGCGCAGGGCCCACAGCAGGCCCTGCCTGAAGCTCTGTGCTTCACACCCTCTTCCAGGGCTCCGGCTTCAGCGGGACAGAGCCCCCATCCCACCCCCTTCCCCAGAGCAGGACCACCACCACAACCTGTTTACAGCCTTGCCAACTCCCAGCTGGGGCTCTTCCCCCAGCCCTGGGGGCTGGACAAGATGGGGTGAAGACGCTGTCCTGCTCAGAGCTGCACCTAGGAGGGGCGGCTTGCTGCTCTCCCCCTACCAAAGGAGAGCCGGCAGAGACTGGGCTTAACTTTCCCACCAGTGCTTTATTTTTAACCTGAGCCCTTGGGTGGGCAGTTGTGTGAATTTTGGCCAGTGGCCATCTCTTCTGTAACTTCTTTTTGTCTGGACAATCTTGGTGCTGTGAGTGACTGTGATTGTAAAACTAAGTACTGTAAACTTTTCCTATGTGATGTGAGCTGTATCTAGGGGATGCTAATTTCCTGGCCAAAGGGGGTGTAGGCACGGGTCTGTTATGTCTGTACAGATACTAGTTTCCTCACACCTTCCTTTTTCGGTGTTAGACAGGTAACAAAAACTCAGAGCTGTAGTCCTTTTCAAGAGAGAATGAGATGCTACCTGCACCTAGCAGTACTCCATGCTTCAGTCAAACAGCTGAATGATAATGATAAAAATACGTGCCGAAAATAAGGTGAAGCAAAAAAAGCTGTTCTCCCCCAAGTATGTTTTGCTGCTCCTATGGTGTGGTTCACGATACCACCAGGAGTGGAACATCCCCCATACACTGAAGCATAAACATAGTTGAGAGAGCTGAAGAATCACAGCAGAATTACTAATGAGTAATTAATAATGAGTAACTTTATGCCCTTTTATAGCACACAAGCTGCTGTTTCAACAGCGAGTGCCTTTTTTTCATTTAAGACATTAGCGAGAAAATGGCATATCAGAAACTTACATAGCCATGGCATATTCAAACCTTTGACTACATTGAAATTAGATTTCAAACTTGTCCCCAGACACAGAAATTGCCTGGGACAGATGACACTACAAAACGATGCTCCTATTGTGTCAAATTCCCCTGTAGAAGTAGATCTCTATAGCCCCACGGTTTCTGGGCTGTTAGTAAATGTGCTGTTTGCAAAGCGTAAAGCTCTTGTAGCAGTTGGCTGTACCGAAGCCCAACCCCCCAATTAAAAGGCCAGCGCTGCTGCTCCAATTACTTACTACAGGGAAACATTTAAAGCTCTGCAACATCCTGTTTATAAGCCTGCTCCACCTTCTGAATTCCCTTCCCTTTGGTAACTGAGCTCTCACTTCCATTTACACCCTTCTGCCACAAAATAGATCCGTCTGTAGAAGAAATGCATAGTGGTACCATCCAAGTGCAAACAATACCTCACCCAACGCACCTTGCACACCTACTGTGGATTCTGCCCAACATTAATTACTGGTCCAGGTCAGTAACACTTTGCTAAGGTTGTGCCATACGAAGACATACGTCCCTTGGAGTCCTGTTACGAGGCCTGTAGCAGAACTCTGCTCTTTAGCATTTTGTTGCTGTTTGCTATCCTGGCAAGAGATGGCTACTCCAAGAAGGAAAAAATGAAATGAAAGATGAAGCTTGTGGCCAGTGAGCATTTGGCATCCCCTGGCATTAATCAGAACTTGTATTTTTTAAAAAGCAAGATTGTAAAAATAAAATTAGAAACTTGTGACTGATTTTGCGCTTTTATTCCCTCCTTTGAGTCTTACTGAGCTTTTCAATTTTATGTTCAGGGACCAACAGATGCATTAGAGTTACTTGCTTCCCTCACGTTGGATTGCTAAAATAGCGCCTGTTATTTTCTGTCAAACAAACTTCTTGCAAGTGAAACCGAATCCTAAAAGCTGCAACACCAAGGGGACTACTTGAGAAGGGAATGACAAAGGCAAAAAAAAAAATCCAGATGACACTTCTGAGCTTCCTACTTAAATGATTTACAGAAGTGAATACCACTTGAAAAGGGCTCATGGGAAAAAAATATCATATTTAAATGCTAATTGCTGTAAGATAAAAGAAATTTCAAGAACTGGGATCAGCAAGATGACAATTATTCACATAATCTGAGGAATGGGTTCCCACTGGAGCTCAGGCTCACGGTTACCACTTGCTGAGCTCCTGCTGGATTAGGTCTTGTGCAGACAGGAAATGAATGTGGCACTGAGTCTGAAGTTTGGATGTGTGCAGAGGCTGCCTCCTCTCTTTGTTTTTCTAGGCATTCAGCTGCAGAGAAAGCCAGCTCTCTTAACAGCCCTGCCTCGCTGACCAGCCCTGCACAGAAATTACTAACATTCCACTTCCGTTAACACCCATTTTGCAGGGACACACACTCTTCTCCCACATGAAGGTCTCCAGCTGTATCCGTAAGCACCTTGCAGGCATGGTTTTATGTTTGTCAGCTGGTTCAGTTCTGGTTCTGCCTCAGGTTTGTCTCAAATTTCTAGAAGAAACACTAACCTAAGGAATGTGGCAGAATTGAGGACATGAGAGTAGTTAAGTATACATATCAAAAAGTATTCTTGTTTTAATTTAAGAAACAAAACACAAGTTATAAACAAATACAATTACAAAATATGCATAATAGAATATTGGTTGCAAGTCAAAAGAGCAGATTATTTTCTGAGATCAGACATTTAAAAAGCTGGAAAAAAAAAGCTCACAAGATTTGACAAGTAAACACAGAAAGACAAGACGATGACAAGCTTGTCTGAATGCAAGGCAGAAAGGCTTTGTGTTCAAACCATTATCCAGCAGGCTGGACTGCAGAAACTGTGGTAACAAGTAAGGTAAATGCCAGCCTCGACTAGCCCGCTGCCCAGTCAATGCTACGGGGGCCAACGTGCAATTACTTGCAGGGAACCACTCTTTTTAGTGCACCCAGCCCAACCTTTTCGAAAGATCTGAAGTTACCATCACTGCTCTGGGAAGATCAGCCCCTTAGGCTATTATTAAGAAGTTTTCACAATGGTTAGCCTCAAACACCCGTGCTTGAGTCTATACCCACACAAGGAACATCTCACTCATTTTTGCTCCGCCACTGCTAACTCAGTAATAATCTCTGCTCTCAAACAGTATCTGCTCAAGGTACACATTCCCCTATCCTAGTATCCCAGGGGGCAATACTGGCTCCAGTCCTGTTTAAAATTTTCATTAATGATCTGGAAGATGAGGCAAAGCTTACCCTCGGCAAGTTTACATATGACACAAAACCATGAGGAGTGGCTGATACACCAGAAGGTCTTGTTGCCTCCCAGAGGGACCTCAACAGGCTGGAGAAGTGGGCCGACAGAAGCTCATTGAGTCCCACGAGGAGAAATGCAGAGCCCTGCCCCTGGGGAGGAACAGCCCCGGGCACCAGGACGTGCTGGGGGCCGCCCAGCTGGAAAGCGGCTTGGCAGAAAAGGGCCTGGGGGTCCTGGTGGGCACCAATTGGACATGAGCCAGCACCGTGCCCTTGCTGCAAAGAAGGCTGATGGCATCCTGGGCTGCATCAGGTGAAGCATTGCCAGCAGGTCAAACTTCCCTCTGCTCAGCACTTGAGAGGCCACACCTGGAGCACTTATCCAGTGCCATTCTCCTCAGTACAGGAGAGACGTGGACATATTGGAGAGATTCCAATGAAGTGCCACAAAAATGGTTAAGGGTCCGTAGCATCTCTCTTATGCTGAAAGGCAGTGAGTTGGGACTGTTCAGCCTAGAGAAGGCTTGGGGGGGGACTTTATCAATATACATAAATACACAACAGAAGGGTATGAAGAGGACAGAGCCAGGCTCTTTTCATTGGTGCCCAGTGACTGGACAAGAGACAATGGGCACACACAGAAGCAGGTGGTTCCTTCTGAACATCAGGAAACACTTATTTGTTGTGCAGGTGACCGAGCACTGGCACAGGTTGCCCAGGGGTGGTAGAGTCTCCTTCCTTGGAGATATTCAAAACTGTCTGAACATGGACCTGTGCAACCTGCACTAGGTTGCCCTGCTTGAGCAGAGGTGTTGGACTAGAAGACCTTCAGAAGTCCCTTCCAACCTAAACCGTTCTGTGATTCTTTAGAGACAGCCCCAATCTAGCTGAAGGTTAAGGCACAGATCTTTAACACAGTATTTACAACAAAATATTTAAAATATGTATTAAGTTGGCAATGCAAAGTTCGCCATCCTACGTAAATCTGCTCTCCAACTCCTGGCCTTGATTTCTGTCCAAGTACAATAAAATCAGTACAGTTGTAGGGAGTTTTGAAGGCACAAGTGGATGAACCACGATCATTTTTCTACAGTCAGTCAGTGAGGATTCAATACAACACATTTCTCCAAGCAAACTGCCTGTTCTCTCACAGTGATGGCTAGTATTTGATGTTTCTCTCCATACAGAGATCAGAAGCAGCGATTGTTGCCCACCTGCCAGGCCATCCTGCCTCCCGGCAGCAGACAGGAAGAGCCCACCAACAAATCATTTGTAACACCAGGACAAGAATGGTGCTGGAAATGCAGTTTCAGCACTGTGCGTGGTACTACCTTCCATCCGTGCATTTCAAATGCAGCAGATCCCAGATAAAGCCTAACAGCCCTCTGAAGACTGGCTCATGTCTATCAGCTCAGCTGGATAACCCCACTCAGAGCTCCGCTGAATGTCCTGGAAAAAAAGCTGCTGCTGGAGGCTCTTTAGACTGTTCAAGACCTCCGAAGAGAGTTCATGAAAGGCCACCTGGTTTTCCTGATCTTCCTCTTCCTCCTCCTCATCCTCCTCCTCCACAAGGTCATCGGGAGGCAAAGGAGAACATCTAGAGATGTAGCCCTGGTCTGACTGGACTGACTGTCTTTGGTCTTTGCACTGGTCATCAAAGACCAACTGGTGGTGCTTGTCAGCCTCCTCTTGGCAGAAAGATGGATCTGAAGGAATGACATTCTGCTGATAAAAGGAGTACATGAGTCCATTCAGACGGTGCCCCAGTTCACCTGAGAGGTCTGCATGACTCTGGTCATCTCTTGCTGGAACTTCACAGTCATCATGGAGGATGACATTATTCCTCATTGGAAAACTTGCCTCCAGAAGAGGAACTCCTTCCATGCAGTCCTCGTTACTCAGCACATGATGACCAAGTATATTTTTATCTTCCATGGAAGAGACAGGCTCCACTACCTGAACTTGAGGGGCCTCATCCATAGGAATGACCATCATCTGAGAAGCTGGATCTCCACACACATTAAGCTGAGGCTGTAGTTTACAGCCCCTGCTCTCACCTTCGTTCATGTGGAGGTTGACGACATAACAGCAGTTAGGGTCAGGCTCCCGTAGGTGCAACTGCTGTTTCACAATTCCACCTGGTTCGCTTAGCGATGAATCCACCTGGCTCTCTCTGTTTAGGGACTGCAACTCTTCTTCATTATCCAGGCAGATGCTTTCAGCCTCAAACCAGTTTGGGTGCTCCATCTGCCAGTTCCTGAATTTTTGTACCGCTTCTTTCAATTTCCTCCCACTAGGGGTATCAATGTAGTTTTCAGCTGTGATTTCTTGGATTCTATGAATGCGCCCAGGCTCAAATTTCTCCAAGTCCTGAATCCGAAAATAAACGTCCTCAAACTTGTCCATCAGTTGGTACCTGGATGTGACGTTGAACAGATCAGGTATATCCTTCTCACTACTTATCCCATCGAAATAGCAGACTATATACATTCCAAAACAGGCTGGCTTCTTGAAATCTGGCAAGATTAAATTCAAGGCAGGGGTGAACAGATCTCCCATTGGCTTTTGCTGATCTTGCTTGAGACAAACAGGCACGCTCCCAAGCATGGCCTGCCATTTGGCCTGGGTGCCTCGTGAGCATAAGATGATGATCTTTGAAGATAGGTCTTCCATTTCCTTCTTCTGTCGAGTGAGCCAGGGTAACGGCCCCAACTCTGAGATCTGATGGTCTTCTAGCAGGTCTAAGGCTACAGCAGTGCCACAGACAGTCATCAGAAACTCTGCAAACTTCAGCACCACATCCACGTACAGCAGGTGATCGGCAGAGTACACAATCCAAACCTTTCGAGGCTTTAGGGGTGGCAGAGGAAGGTCGGTAGATGGTACTGCTGAGAGACAGAAAAACATTAATCCTAGCCACATTCTTGAAACTGTAATGATGCAAACCAGTAGCAATCAACATAGGAGGATGTTAACAAAAGGTTCTAGCAACTACCAGTTTTGAAGCTATTTTAGTAACATACGCAGACAACACCTTCTTGCGGAAATTTAGTATTAAAGCCCAGAGAGTGGAGTTATGATTTATAATGCTGCTTGAGCGGTTCATGAAATTTCACCACACAAAACACACTGGCTTCAAGAGGCTTGAAAATATATGTTCCCTGCTGGAGAGCTGAGTGCACCCCAAAACAATCTCCTGTTCCTATTGCTTAAATGATTATCAAGGGTTCTTTTGCCAGTACAGCCTCAGATGTGTCAAAGAACCCCATCACTTTACAAAACAATTATCTCCAATCTGCCAAAGACAGCATTCCAACTTCCATATCCTCTGTCCAATGCTACAAGAGAACCCCTTTTTAGACAACTGCCCAAGACTTCCAGAATATATTACATGCATGTGATGGCACACAAGCAGGACATCTTACCGGTTTGCAAATCATGGTGGCTGCATTTCCCTCGCTGGTGTCCTGGAAGAGAGAGAAAGTCACTGTCAGTTCTGAAAACAAGAAATAACATTAGCCCCTTCAAATGACAACTCCTTCCAAAGGCTATATTCAAAAACCAAACTCTTTAACACCATGAGGATGAAGAACACGTGGGGAGCGAGAAGCCTAGTAAGAAGTATACTAAATGAACAAAGACTCTTCTACAGCCAATTTTACTTCATTTACTACATTTTCCCTTGGAGAGGAAAAGGAATGCACACACAACCCTTTTTCTCCATCTTCCCCAGACCCGGACAGCCTCTCAAAAAGTACAGAACCCCCAAACATTCTCCTACTTCTCGTTAAAGAGAAGAGAATATTTTCTTAAGAGGCTTCTCTAACGAAGTGACTAAGATGTCCCCAGCTAAATGTTACAGTTAAATTTTATACTAAGAATTTTTCCAACATATTTCCACTTACTCCTCTCAGGTAAAAGCACAGTTGCACAGTTGTGCAACTCGCAGTTGTGACAGTTTCCCTACGATACCTGCCCCATAGTTACAGCACAAAAGACTAAGAATTAATTCCTAATCACTCAGTTTTCCAGCCTGCACAAAGCATATCTTTGTGTCCTGTTATTCTTCTTCCACATTCACTGAAAAACATTACTTAAAATAGTATGAAAATGAATTTTGCAGAGACTTTGTGGG
Source organism: Oxyura jamaicensis (assembly GCF_011077185.1). Lineage (NCBI taxonomy): Eukaryota > Metazoa > Chordata > Aves > Anseriformes > Anatidae > Oxyura > Oxyura jamaicensis. The sequence continues at coordinate 64,276,700 of NC_048893.1, read as the reverse complement.
ACAGGGGAAAGACCATGTTCTGGACAAACAGAAAGCTTCTGCCTTGCAAAACTCTTACAAAATGCAGAAGAAAAATAAATGGAGAGGAGATCTGTAGCAATCTGCAGGAAACAAAGGGCTGAACTATGAAGTTTATTTTTCCCCTTATGAGCTCTTAAGCTTTATGAAAATGGAGTATCAGACAGCATAATTCACTGACAGCTTTACTTAACTAGGTGGATGGTATTAGGCTGCTACAAGTCCCACGATGTAGAACAGAATAAAGTGTTTACATAGGCATTATTTTAGTGGCAGTACATCAGAATGGCAAGGAAGAAAATAGTAAGAGGAATAATTAGAGAAGTAGGAAAAATATTTTTAGCACTGAGTCTTTTGCTTCTAGGTGGTATGAGTCTTACCTGCTCGCTTTTTGGTCATACAAATGACTCCTGTTATGACTGATCCCACCAGTAATACACAGATCCCAGTGATACACCAGTAGAGCCATATAATCATATCATCTGTGGTACAAAAAGAGCACTCAGACATTGCTTTATACAAATAATGAATTTCACTCAGGAACAGAAGCTTCTTGAACACCAGGGGCCAAGGGAGAAGGACCACGGCTCTGCCCAAAACGATGGGTAATCCAGTACTTCATCCTTACAACACACCGCAGGCGGTACGACATCCTGTTTTCATGATGATGCTCTGCACCACAGACTTGCTCCACAAAGAACCGCATGTGCGACACATTGAAAACACAGACCAATAACCTTCCTCTGTACACAGCAATCAGTGTTTATACAGCTTTGACAGGCATACTGCCCATGTCCTGCCTGTTTCGCGTAATACATCTTCCAAAAAATTTTACGACTTTGGGTGAAGCATTTTTTCAAACTCAGGTATTTTTTCCTTTTTAAGTCTCTAGCAAAACCAGCACCTTACAGGTCTTGGTGCTGCCAAAAAAAGATGTTAAATCATTATGCACATGATTTATCTTGACATTCATAAAAATGAATATATGCAAGCTATTCTCTCCAAGAGCTGCTTTATATTATGCAAATTTTTTAACACTAAGCAAAGTGACAGATAGTGTTTCATATTAAGACTCTTCTTGTCAAAAGTGTTTCTCAAAGAATTTTATGCAAGTGAAGTATCTCAGAAAAATTGCTCTCTAAGATTCATGCTGCATAAAAAAAATCATGCTGCATACAAATACTTGCCTTCTTCAAGCATGGCGAAGTAACTCTAATACAATTCATTCTGAACTCAGTGGTACAAGGGGACATTTCCTGCTCATTGGGTCAGGGAGGATCATTTGGTTCTCTATATGACAGAGAAAGAGAAGCAAGAGAAGTTTCAAGGTACTGGAGGAGCTTCTTACCTGATGGGTCTGTACCTGCAAAAGATGAGAGGTTCATTAAAAATTCAGCTCTCATCCGTAAAAACAATTAGAATCTAATTTAGAGAAACGGAGTACTCACTTGGAGCTGGTGAACATGGGATGAAAGTAGAGTGTCTCAGGCAGTCTGTGCCACAATTTGCAAAGAACGGCTGAATCTGCAGTCAAAATAAATTCAGAATACAGAAGCTATTCTTAAAAGCAATTCTGTTATAACTTGATTTCCCCCTTGCCTCTGCAATCCCTGTGTTTTAGCACAGGTACACAGAATTCCCATTTCCACTTCAAAAACAAGATTAATCAAGAATTCTTATGTTATTCACTCTACACTAACAAGGCAGTGAGCTCCTGGGGTGGCACACCTGCCATTCCCTGACTTGGCAACCCTACACTAAGAAAAGCCACTGTCTACATAGAAGACTTTTATTTAAAAAAAAAATCTTTTATAATCGTTATTTTCCTGATGTAGGCAATGGCTAATCTCCAAACCTCAGAGCAAAACATTGGACAAAACTGTAACATTCCTAAACTGCCTTGTTGAGGAAGGAGGGACCTAGGGACAACAGTAAGACCATACCTGTACTTCGTAGTTGCAGCAAGCTCTTAAGTTCTTCTCCATTTTGATTGTGACATTCTTTTGTGATTGTAGTTCACCCTGCAGAAATCAGATGTGAGTTAATGGATGGAAGAAGAAAATGGAATGAAAGCAGGACAAAAGAAAAGAAGTTGAGATGAGAATATTGGGTGTTACAAAGAAGCAGATTTTTTTTTTTTTTTTTTTAACATAATAGACACATAAAGAACAAAACACATAAATGGTCTGGCCACCTTCACTGCAGGTGTCACATATAACTGATGTGGTAACACAAGTGAGAGAGCAGGCCAAGGCTGCGCAGGTAACAGGAACCATAATTAAGTTTATACATTGCATAACTTCAAATGTGTCAAGCTTACAGTTTCTTAACAATGTTAATGCCTTAAGTTTTTTAATGTGTAAATAAATGTATGATTAACAAAGTTCTTCATGTGTTTAATTAAAAAAGCCATCAACACTGATGCCTCTGGACACTTGAACAGAGGACAAATTGCCCTTGTTACCTGCAAAATAACAAAATAATAATGTTATTTTGTAATAATTGTAAATGTAAAGCATTCTTTACAATGTTTAGAGATACTCAAAAATGAGGTATATTACTCTCTGCCAGGGAGACATGCACATGGCAGTACCTGCTTGTGTCAGTCATAACAACACATATCAGTATATGGAATATGAAAATGTTCAAGTATGGAAGGAATGGAAAGATTAAGCAAGCTGAATGCCAGTTTATTTGCCCCCCCCCCCCCCCCAAGGAAGGGTGGGGACTCGTAACAAATATTCAGTATCCCTCCTCCCTCAGATGCCTGAAAGGGGAGTTTTATGTCAGAAAACTGCATCTACTTTGCGCACAGGCTGTAAAACCTGCAGGAATTAATTGTCAGTTTAAGGAAGCACCTGTTACAAATGCTCATTCTTGATCTGACCTCACTGCTTACAGACTGCTCCATGCATTAGAAAACATACCTTTGAGAACCTATTTTTGATCTTTTATCCACCAAATTGAAAGAAATTTCCCTTTTCCAAAGGCAAGATAATAATCTGAAAAGAACACCTTGAAAATTGCAGTTCAAGTGCATTCACTAGATGGTGTACACCTTGGCTCCAGCTCCTTGTTTAGCAACTCTTACAGAAACGTTTAAATTACCACAGAAGATATAATTGATATAACGTATAAGGTAATTACCTCTGTGACTTCACGTGTGATCATTTTACATTTCTTCTCATTCAGGAAACTGGTCACATGAATTTGGTATCGTGTTGACTCCATCCATGGGTTAAAGCTCACAAGCAGAGTCGTATCATCGAGACTTTTAGCTTGGATCCTGGGCTCCCACAGGCTGCCTGGAAGTGGTACAGATATTCCCATGTTTCTTAACTGTCAGAAGCATTACAGCAGGGCACTCATGACTACATGACTCAGACAAATTCTTACCTGTCTTTATACACGGGGTGGTTCTTTTCATCAGAGAGTCATTGCAGTCTGCAAGACATACACCCAGTGACCAGTCAGAAACATTGTACTGCCATTTAGGAAAAACCAGCATTTTCTTATCAGAAGCCAGGCACCTAACTGAGCCTTCCTTGATGAGTAGACCTTTGTTTCAAAGCAGCAGAAAAATTCTACAGCAGAATAGTATCAGGTTCCAATGTATAAACTATCCCCTCCGCTGATTTTTTTTTTCCCAGAAAAGAGATATTAATAAGAAAAGACTAAAATCATACAATATTTATTAAGACACTAATATTTGACAAGTCTTGCTGACAGAAGACTTGTACAGAGAAAGTCACAGTGGAATGAAAACTTCATAGTGAACTCTGGGCCCTGAGCGCTGCAGCCATAGCTTCCTCTAAAAAGCATTCTGCCTCAGGAAAACTATGAAGTTAGAGTCTTTCTTGATCCCAAAATACTTTTCCATGTTTAAAATTCTCTGAGCTTAATTTAACAGATTGGCCCTGCTCTTTGGGACCTTTTTCAGATTCAAATCTGGAGTCACACATTCAACATTTAGCAATGTGGGATTTATAAGTCTCAGCTTAAACTGTGTCTCTCCTCCAGGGCTTGGACACAAAGGAAAAGAAAGAACTACCTACAATGGCTTGCTTAAACAGTTGAAAGAAAACACTACAGATCTTTGTTTCCAACTTTCAAGTTCATGCCCCTGTAATTCACAGGTAAGCTCTAGCTAGCAAAGCTCCCTGCCACTGCTGACCTCTACATAATGCATTAGGTCTCTGAGGAACAGCACAGGACAAAACCAGAAGGGCTCAGTATGACCATGTATGATAAAATATAGGATGGCTGAAAACTGAGTGCCCCCTTCTCCTTTTCCAGCTAACATCGACTGACACATGACATATTGTCATTTTATAACTGCAAAGTCATGATGTCAACTATAACAAGAAGAAAATTATGAAGCAGTTTTTAAGCTGTATATTGACTGTATTTATAAAGTAGTCTGTGCAGCCAGAGGGCACTGCAGATGCTCAGCATCTTCATGGAAAACAAGTTCTTTAGTTATAAGAAATTTTTCATATACACAAGAAAGGGTCAGGCAGTCAGCTCTACCAAGTTGCTCAGTAAATCATGCCCAATTGTGCCTTTGAAATCAAAATCCACATGCCTAAAATTTGGTATTAGGAGCCAAATTTAACTGTTCTGATTTGGAAATTTTGGTCTCTACTTCCAGTTTCCACAAAGAGAGGAGCAAGTCTGAAAGAGCTAAAATTAAACACAAGCAGTGATGCTAGCCTGCAGTGAGACTAGTCTACAGCCCTACTCATGTAGATGAAATACCTTTGTACTTTTCAGTAACAAAATTCAGGAGATGTAGCCTGTCTTCAACGAGCCCTTCAACGTGGCAGGTTTTCAGGTTTACTTATGACTTTGTTTAGACATAGCTGTAGCAGAATTCTTAATGAGCTACAGATGCAATGTCTCAGTTCAGAGCCCCAAGTCCACGGCTTTGTATAGCTTTCTATAGAGCATAACACATTTTTTATAGCAGCATGTTCCATATAGGAACTACAGTCAAACAGAATCAAAATGTCTTGTCTTCACTGCAGCGTCCCTCCACGTGCACCTTATTCCAAGTAGAGATTTGACAAACTGCTGGACACAGAATCCCAGAAAAAAAAAAAATGACAGTGACTTGTAGCCCAAATGATACATGCACTTTGGATATACAACACAGCAGTATTGTAGAAATATTAACACCATAGACTTTCCAAACAGCAGTATTCAGAAAGGACAACAAGTTCTTATAACATTATCACCTTATTACCAAACTTGCTCACAGTTCATGGGCTTGGTCTGGAAAAAAACAGGTCCATAAACTGTCAAACAAAGCCCTAAGCTCAAGGCCCAGGAAAACCAGAGTGTCTCTTACCAGGCATTGTGAGAGACATGGACTTGCAATTGTAGTCTCCATCTACGCTCAATTTGGGCAGGTGGTAGACAGTCACTTGATATGTTTGGCCAGGTTCCACCTCAAAACGGTTAAAAGTGAAATTCCACTGAAAACAAAACAAATTTGAGGACATAAATTGAGAATGTTGCACTATCAAGGCGCTGAAATTAACAGCTGAGGTCCCATTGTGTTGCCTCATCTTATATGATCTTTTTTTGAAAGCTTGACTGTAAATAATAAAAAAAAAAGAACTGAAATTCATTAAATGTATTGGTCCTCTGATTTGTCTCAAATTCTTGCGTTTGAAATGGGAAGGAGGAAAAAAAAAGGCAAACAGCTATCTCTTGGGATCCCTGAGCTGATACAAGGGTCTCATGCCAAATAACTTTACGCAATTCCCACTGAACTACATTCTGAATTGATGTAAGGAGATTGGGCTACAATATGCAGTTTTGAGACTAAAATTTTTGCCCTGTATATATCTTGCCATGCTGTGCAAGCGCTAAGCATTTAGAATTGCACTTGCACATGTGTTGTTCTGTACTTGGCCTTTCCATAGATATATATTGTTAAATTTGTATTGTTTTCCATGTATCAGCAGGGCTGTGCAAATTCTGGGAGAGGCAATGGCTCCAGTGGGTAAGCCAACCTTCATCCACTTCTGGGTGGTAAAGACCCAACTCCAAATTCCTCTTGTTCATAAGGGGAGCTGTGGATGCTCAGCATTTTCCTGATGAGCTCCCTAAAGAGAGCATAAGCCAGAAGGACCAGGTTGGCACTTATTCCACAGCAAGAGAGTACATGAGAGAGAGGATAGTAAAATGAAAGACTGAGTTTCAGAGCCTCTAAGTGTCATGATGATTAAGCAGAATGCAAATACTGCCACAATTGTTTGCTTTAAGCAACTCCAAGAACAGTGACACATGCTAGGCACCGAGAGCAACAATACTTAAACCCTGAGAATGGTAAAAGTGAAAGAGAAACCAAGGTAAGCAGGCAGATTGCACATTTTTACATGCAAGCATAAACCAAACTGGAAATGAAACCAGGTCTCAAGACCAATATCCTGATCATTACACCAGCTCTTCTGACTAACCAGCCTGTACTTAAAGAAAAAAAAAACAAAAGGTAGCCTTCCTATAAAATAGGGAAAGCAGAACCAAACCCCTGGACTAGAATAAGTAGTTTGGGGTCCTTGGCACTCACCCGGCCTCCATCCGGACGGACCTGAAGTGGCAATTTGTTCTGAAACTCAAACTGGGCGCAGATCTGTTGATTGCTGCTCACTTGCATCACAGCCAGCTCTGCCCCTCGGAGGTACCGGATGCTAGCTGCAGGCACAGGGCAGAGAGAGAAGTTTTCCTTTTCCTGTCAGCTGCACACGTACAGGTTGTAACCCTCACAGAGATCACCACCATGCTTACTCTTGTCACAGTCTGACTCATTTTGAAGCGCTGGGAACCCCAACACGAAGATAACTGGCCACGAAAGCAGCGAGCGTGCAGGGCTGACTGACACCACTGCTGGTGACTAACATCACTACAGGTTGTCCTGCACAGCAAGAGCTCCACCCCGGCAAACAAAGGGGCAGAGCAGAAGGCAGCCGCATCTTCCAGATGTTCTGGCAGTTCATGGGTTTGGTGCCCCGTTTAGCTCTGCCTCTCAATACTGCTTTACAATTTTGGCACCAGAGCAAATATTGGGATTGTTTGTACCAAATAAAACAACGAGAAAGTCCATAACCATGGCTACTTCAAGTGATATCGTTACCTGAGTCATTCATGCTTCTATGCTACTACAGCTATACTGAGATAACTCTGTACCGCCCTCAGACATAGGTCCTGCAGAAGCAGGAAACAAATGTGCTTAATTCTGTCTTGAATCAGTGTAAAAATTATGGATGAGAGAACGCAAGCACAACACCATACACAAAAAGCATCAAATTTATTTGGAGAGTAAGAAGACTTGACTAACTGGTACTTGTTAAGGCTCCAATAAGACAATTAGTCTTTTACCAAGACACACGCATACAGGAAATTTAAGTTACAAGAACTATATTGCCCTAAATGGGGGGCACTTGCACCGGGTTAACAGCACATAAACTACTATGTGCATGCTCTCAAGTTAATTCTCATTTGTTCAATTTGTAGATGTAATTCAACTGCATGAGAATGCCGCAGTCACTATTATTGCCTTGAAAGGGCACAGCTTACGCTGCAAACCTCCTTTTTCCCCTTACTGCTGTGGGAAAGGTACATGCTGTTCTTTATTTTGTTTTTATCAGCCCTTCCCATTTTAAATGTCATTATCCCACGTGCATGGGAACATTTTTGATTCTTGAATACCCAGCATACTCAAAGCTCAGATTCAGTCTTCAACAAACAAAAACAAAAAAACAACAAAACCAAAACCACTCCTCAAATGAAACCAAAATGATGCAAAGCAGCCAAACACCCAAATTTCAAAGCTGTCCTTCCATGACTAGACCAATGAAAGTTTTCACATCGCAGTTCTCCTCCCCGTCCTTACTAGACTGCACCTCATTGCTCTGCTCCACATCCCACAACCACCTCTTACCGTCGGTGGCCACTTTCCACTCTATCCGAAGCACGGGGAGCAGCTCTCCATCCATCTGACGGAAAACTTCAGAGGAGACGTGAAGACTGCTGGGGGCAGAAGGTGTCCAGGTCTGATTCTGCAGCCAGCTTCTCTCTATGCAGGTACCTGCCCAGCAAGCAAAAGCTGTTATTCAGAGCAGGGCAGAGGGAAGCTTGCTTAATTGCAGTTATTGTCTGCCCTTTGGTGAGGGCAACAGAGGGTAAATCAGCATGACAGACTGCTTCACTGTTCCAAAAAGCAGTTTTCAGCATGCAAACACTCAATAAATTACCTGTAATATTCTGAACTCAGTGTCTCCTGCAGCAAGTCAATATCTTGTTGCTAAAACAGATCCGTGTTAGAAGACCAGTGCTAATTTCAAGCCTTCCAATGATAACATCAGATGCCCAAGCAGTTTTTAAAACAACATAATTAACTTTTAGAACCTTCCAGTGACTGCTCGTTACACCTCTCCTAAACTAATGAGCCCTCTGGACAGAAAAATGATTTATGTCCGCCAGTACAGTTCTAGGGAAAACAGGTCCTGTAATCTCACCAGAAAATGAAACCAGGTATGACAGCCATTAGACAGACATGATCCACTTAGACTTTTGTCAGACATCTGACTTATTACCAGAGCACATTAAAAATAGCTCTGCTGAGTATCGGTGAAGCACAAACGTGGGAAGAACCAGGCTGACAAACCAAGGAGGAGTTGCAAGTGGGAAACCATTACTGTTTGGATGTTTTAAACAGCTCTGTGGAGGCGAGCTTAGGCCCAACAGTGTGCATTTTTCTTCAATAAATAAATAAATAATTAAATTTATAAATAAACAAAAAATACCTAATAATAGAGCTTCTGATAACTGTCAAGCTGGGGAGAGGGGCAGAACTGTCAATAAAAACATATCTGCATCCTTTGGTATACAGGCCCATTCAGACAAAACACTTCTTGGTGTACATCTGAGCACGCAGGGTAGGCCACATCTACCTAACAAGAATTTATAACAGTATTTATTTATAACAGTACTGCTGAAAGACTAGCAGAAGAGCTACCGAGCATGAGCTGTGCCGTGTAATCTATGAATCATATGAACAGGCAAGCGTCATCTCTGAATATATCAAAAACGAAAAGAGGTAAGAGGTGAAACAATTACAGAGGCTTTGCAGGGCTCAGTATGTAATTCTTGAGCTATTTCGTGCATCCACACAAACACTAAACCTTCTTATGACAGCCTGGCTTTAGGCTAAGGAAATAGACAATCCTCGCACGCTCATTTTACCAGAGAAGATCTAGAGAAAACCTGGTAAAATTGAAGTACCTTATGGAGAAGTATGTTAAGCACTAACAAATCTTTTCCCTACAGGAAAAAACAAACAAAAAACCATAATATGAATGAAGAGGCAGAATTTAAACCAAATCCTCAAATAAGGCAGCATTTTAATGGTGGAACTGCAGTTTGGCTTTGCTGTTGCCAAACTGTATTCTTACATCTAGCTGCCCATAGGAAATATGACCCAACCTGATCCCACCCAACCTCTCTCCTGCCTAAAACATTAAAATCTGGTTATTTTCAGCAGTCAGCTCCCCGGTCTGGCACGCCAAGCATGGCTCCAGAAATACGCGTGCCAATACCAGAACACCAGGGAGTTCTGCCGCACCCCCAGATGCCTCCACGTACCTAACGGAGGAATGCTGAACAGGCTCTTTTTATTTTTGGAACATTAACAAAAAATTATAGTGAGGTGTATCAGGTCTGTGCTATTGGTAAGAGCTGACGCCTTAAGCCTGAGATGTCTGCTGACACCTACGTTCAGGAGGACCTACAGTAACTCCTTTCCTTTTCCAATTCACTGTGCTTCATTTTCTCACTGGTCTCAGCTGCACCCCTTCACACCCGATTTTCATTCTAGTTCATATGTTAATTCTCCATCAAGCAGCACCATACATGTAGCAGTTTGCAATGAACATATACCGAAAAATTTGTCCTAAAATTCCCATTTCCTTATGAATTGACCGTCCTTCTTTTAAATACACACTAAATGAGTTAGGTTGTGTGTTTTCCACATACCCCAACCGAACCCTGGAAAAGAGACTGAACTTCCCGTTCTTCTTTTAGCTGGAGCTGATCGCTGATCAAACTGAAAACTCCCAAAGCCCAGCATGACAGCAGTGCTGTCGCACGACAGTGACAGAGTCGCTTTTTTACATCTCTCTGACTTCAGCAGAGCTTGCTGTATGAACCCGAGTAAAAGAAAAAAACAAAACAAAACAAACAAAGCACGATCTAATGAGAGCATGGAAATGAAGAAAAAAACATAACTTACTATTTTCTACGAGGCAGTTTAAGTCCTGTTGGGGAAAAAAACAAACAGAAATATTACTCATAGAATAGCAACTATGTTGACAATAATTGGCTTCTGTTTGGTGGTGGAAACAATTTAATAGCAATGCTCCCTGTCAAACCTTGAGCAAAAGCTGGCAGATTTGGAATTAAGGTCCTGGTGCTTATAAAACAAGTGTGCCACCCAACCTGCCAACTCCGCCTGCTCCCACGTAGTCAGCAGCTCCCACGCAGAGCCCCCCACCTTCTCCTGCCCCGTCTGGGCTCGCAGCCCGCTGCAGGACCCCTGGGACATGTGGCACCGAGAGCCCTGCAACCATGCCCTGTGCTGGCAGAGAGCTGCCGTGTATCCAAGAGCAGAGTGCACCTGCGTGCTTGCTGTCGGCCTGTGAGAAGCACAGGGGGAACTTCACTGGTTCTGTCGTGCTCAAAGGTCACAGCAGCCACAGCCAACCTGATAATTTGAATATCAGGTACCAGGCTGGTCTGAACCGTACTCCTACAAATACACCCCACTCAATTATTGTGGAGAAATCCTCCATCGATCATTTATATCCTGTTGCACTGAAAAACAGGTTATGTGTATATTTAACAGAAACATCATTACAACTTTGTATCTCCCAAATCGTTGATCAGTTTGTGGCTTGGTTTTCGCCACTGGAAGACTCCCGTGTAGCACCTGCAACCTAAATCCTTTGGCAATGGAAAAAAACCTTGAAAGCAAGCAAGCGTGTGCTGGTTAAACCACTACATCCACAGAAAAAGATATGAATTGTAACTACCAGTATGGAAAAGCAGATTAAACTGTGAACAGTATTTACTCCTAATACTTCAAATGCTTAATCAGATCTTCTCAAGTAAGTTATTTAACCTGACAACGCCCTTGGCATAAAGAGGAGCACTGGTTTTGGCTAGAAGAGAGTTAATTTTCCTCACAGCAGCTGATGTGGTGCTGCATTTGGGGTTTGTGACCGCAGCAGTGCTGATTGCACAGGGACGCACCAGCTAGCACTGAGCAGTGCTCGCACAGCACCGAGGCCTCCTCTGTTCCTGTGCAGCCCCGCCAGCAAGGTGCCGGGGGTCCACGGGGAGCTGGGGGGGACACAGACAGGGCAGCTGGCCCCAGCTGGGCTGAGGGATGTCCCCAGCATGTGGTGGTGAGCTCAGCAACAAGAGCTGGGGGACAGCAGCAGAAAAGGTGGGGTGTTCAGAGTTGCAGCCTCTGCCTTCCCAAGCAGATGTTACATGTGATGAGGCCATGCTTTCCTGGAAATGGATGAACATCTGCCTGCTGGGGGGAACTTGTGAACAAAGCCCTTATCTTGCTTTGCTTGCTGGGATTTACCAATTAACCCGTCTGTATCTCAGCCCAGGATTTTTCTTGCTGTAACCCTCTGACTCTCCCCCATCACGATGGGGGGCTGAGCAGCTACCCAGGGCGAGCCCACGGCAGGCGACAAAGATAATGGGCTACCAGCCATGTTTTTTTTTGTTTGGAACTTAATGACTTCTGTTAAAAACTGACAATTCATATTCAGTCATTTTGTCCTTCTGCTGTTTCAGCTATCAGCAGTTATTGTCAACTGCACCACGATACGGCCCTTACATAAATGCTGAGGCATTATTTGCCTGGGGAGCAGCAGTATCTGCTTTCATCTGCACGTCGGTGTTTCTGTTTATTAGCAGACAAGACAATTAACAGAGCAGGAGTTGCAATTCCTGCTTTTTGTTTCATTAATCCATGTGAATACTGAACCAGCACAGCACTCCAGAGATTCTCTCCCCCTCCAGGTGTATTGTTCCAGGTGGGGTGTTTGCAGTGATGTTCCCAGCGTAGATGAGACTTTCCTTTCTGGCCATGTTTGCCACCAGAGGGGGAAAGGGTCCTCCCTCCACAGGGCAGCTTGCACCAGGTCAGCTGTTAGCCCACTCCCTTCCCAACCTCCAAAGCCTCACAGGGGCGACCCAACAGCTCCAAGCACCCAGAAGAATAATTAATCCAGCCAGGAAGTCCTCCCCCTTGGCATAAGGAAGTCGAGCTCACAGAAGAAGATGAAGGGACAGCGCAGACACAGCTTTACACCAGAAAATGTAACTCCAGAGAATTGCAGCCAGAAAACAGGAAGGAACTAAAGACAAAAACAAGCCAGTTTTGCAGCAAAATAAGTCAGTAACCTCTACATTTGTACTGGCTACCTCCTTAGCACTGGGGGGAATATTGCTGCCTTTCCCCTGTAAAGGTCCAACCAACCTGCTATCTGATGCACTAGCTCGTTGAGGCTGCATTAACAAAGCTGTGGTCAGCAGAAACAATTAACCTAGTTTCCCTCCTTGAGCAAACACAAGTTTAGATGATACAACAGAAATGAAGTTGCAGTGGTGATTTTCTGCTCGCCCACGTAGAAGTGGAAGCATGTCAGAAGCGCTGACAGAGTCGAGGCGTGTGCCGGGCCGCACACAGCAGACAGGCGAGCTGATGGGAAGAAAGGGAACAACAGATGCAGAGCTCTGCGTAAAAGCTGAAGATAAAGCCCACAGTCACGCAGCGTGCTTGCTGTGCACGTTGTTACAGAAGAGGCCTGAAGCGAGATGTTCGCTTCTCAATATTTTCTTATTGTCTTTCAGGCCCGACAAGCAAAGCTACGGGCATAAATACGAGAGCAAGAAGGTTGTGAGGCGGAAACTATTACTGGTAGAAAAGGACACGCACAGGCAACTCCTCTCCGTTACTTGTCTTTTTTCCACAGAAAACTAAACAACTGTTTTGTTTACTTTTTGAAGCCTTTTTCTTCTTTTTGACATCAGAGAAGAACAGACCATATGTCGTAGAGATCATACGCATGTGGAAAAAAAAAGAGAAACCGATTAACAGCGCCATGTCATAACAATTCAATTAAATTAATTGGAGGCCAAGATTTCCCGGCAGGATGCTGTGGTAACTAGCAAGAAACTGAAGCAAGCTGGGCAGGCATCCAATTTTCCTTTAAAGAGCAACTGCTGAATGGGAAGGGCTCCAGCTTCCCAAAGTCTGCCTCTCACCTAGGAGCCATTCTGCATACCTCCTGAGGCTTGTCTGATTTGAGGTTTACTGAAGTTCCCCTGTCCGGATCGACCAACGATCAATAGGACATGAACACATATTAATAATTACTGAAAAACAATGTGTTTAAGGCAACCATCTTCTACAAAAATGGTTTGTGGTGGTTTGTGGCTTTTTTGTTTGTTTGCTTTGTTGTTGTTTAGTTTAGAAGCTATGAAGAAAAATGCTCTCTTGTACAAACTCTCAGCAAAATAAAAACCAAACTCAAAAGCTGAAGCTTCTTCACAAAAAAAAAAGGGGGGGGGGGGGGGGTTCTTTATCCTGTTTTGGTAACTTTGATCACTAATCTTTTTTTTACACCAAGATGTCCAGAAACATTTGAAAGTTCGCAAAAATGGACCAGGAAAAGTCTTCCACAGATGTATCACCACCACTCATCTCCATGAAGGACGCTGCATCCATTCTTCTCTAGACTTGTGGCGAGTACCCACCAAGCTGGCAACGCCGGCTTCCGAGACCAAAGCAGGCACACACCTTGCCAAACCCTAAGGCTGGCGGGGTTGTTACAAACACGGCATCCCTCCGGGATGTGGGGCGTGCCCCGTCAGGAGGCGGTTACAGCCCAGTGGCTGAGCACCGTGATTAAACACTTGACTGTGAACAACCAGATGGGTATTTGAGTGTGGGTTGATCTTCCCTGTGCCTAGCAAGAAAACCCAGCCCCTCCTCCCTGGAGATGACACATCCAAGTAACAGTTACTGGAAAGAGCTGGGTTTGCAGCTGTGTTATTCAGTGTTATGGCAGGGCAGGTTTGATGGAGCGGTGGTGAATAAGGCCCATTAAGGTCATTTGCTGGTGTTTTAATAAGATGAGCTCCTGCTAAGGAACACTTCGTTTTACCTTTGTTACAATTACAGGTATCTACTGATACCAACACAGCACTTTTCACTCCTCAGCTCCGAAACAGCCTCTGCCACATCAGAGTTTGGCTTGAAAACCGCCGCTGCTTGCCCCGACCTTCCCCGAGGCAGCGGGAGCAGCAGGAAGCGGTCTCATCGCCCCTCGCCACAGCCACCCGGAGGGGGCCCGGAGCGTCCCCGGGCGCAGCGCAACTGTCGGAAAGGGAAGGGGAAACGGCCTCGGCTGTCGCAACTTGGGCCGGTCGCGCTCTTTCCGTGTGTCTGCAGCTGCGCTGGTCCTTTCACAGAGGCTGCTGGGGGCTGTTTCTGAGCAGACTCATTTCTCAGGCTGTGTTTCGGAAGGCGGCCTGTTGAAATAACGAGCACGGCAGCTGGCTGACACCGCCGCTGATCTGCGGGCACACCCCGAGCGTGGGGCACCGCATTTCCTCAGTGAAAACTGGTGATGTACCGGTGAACCCCTCCCTGAGCTACAGCGGTTCACGTTCCCGTTAAAAGAGAAAGAAACACGGGCGGTACAGCCAGGGAGACAGCGCCAGTCAAAGCCCAAGCACCGGGGACTCGCAGGAACTGCACGACGTGCGACTGACAGGCTCCGTGTGACACACGGCGTTTGGGATACCCACTGTTGTGTTAGATGCCTAAGCAATTTCGTAATATCCTCTTTCCCCTTTGCTAAGATCTTGCACTTGGTAATTTCACAACACCCGGCCTAAAGTAAAATTGCAGAAGTGGAACACTTTCTTGAGGAGCCTTTAAATAGGAGTGACAGCGGCAGAGGGGAGGTTAGGTAAAACCAGCAAAAGTACGTGGCCAAAGTTTAGGAGAGCGGACAGAGTAGACAAAGGATAGGAAACGTGTGCAGGAAAAGGCTGTAGAAGAAGAGTGTCACAGTTTGGGAGGGGTCCTGGCCTCTTGCAAGGACAGGCAGCCGGCACAGGACACACTTGTCAGCCCAGCACCCCTGGGTCAGAGCTCGCCAGGAAGGAAGGTACTTCTCTGGCACGCTGCCCGACGGCAATCGTGCCCCAGGCTTCACCCCGTCACGGTTGTACGGGACCGTGAAGCGGGAGATGTGCCAGCTGGGATTTGTCTGTGCTCCTAAGCATCAAATTTCCATCACGCAGCTGGCCACGCACACCCCGATTTCACACAGGGGGAAATTCCTTTCTCCGGAGAGCTGGGAGTGCTTCCCAGAAGCGAAAGCAGGCAGACTGTGCTACACGAAGCACACCGCTTCGGCACTTGTTTAGAGCTCCACCAGCCCCCGGTGAACAAACACCTTGGCTTACGCACACGCGTGCAGCCACAGCTGAGCGGTGCCCCCCGCACGGCTGGCAGCGCGCCGTGACACGGGAGGCTGCCCAGCCTGGGAGACAGCCGCTCGTTGTCCGGGGAAGGGAAGAAATAAAACCAGAAGACAGCCGAGCTGTGCCGGCAGCCGGCTCGGTGGGCTCACTCTACCCACTAACGCTCCCCCGGCTCCCCTCTCACCCCGCACCGCCTCCGCCCGCCTGCCGGGGGGCAGCGGCACCGGAGGCCGCCCCGCGCCCCCTCCCGCTGCCCGGCGGGGCCCCGCAGCCCTGCTCGGAGCCCGCCGCGCCC
>NC_048893.1:64217458-64260402 GCF_011077185.1 Oxyura jamaicensis | reverse complement strand
CACCCGCCATGGCCCCGCCGCCACAGCCTCGGGGCTTCCGGGCTCCGACCTGGGCGCGGGGCGGGGCCGGCCCTCACCTGAGGAGGGGCCGCGGCGGCGGGGCGGGGCGCTGGGGCGGCGGGGGAGCCCCGCAGGCGGCCCCGCAGCACGCCCCGGGCCGCCCCCGGCCGCGGGGAGCTCGCCCCGTTCTGCTTCGCGGCCCCCGCGGGGATCTCGGCCACAACCCGAGCCCGGCCCGACCCGCGTACCTGGGCCAAGTGCTCTCTGACTTACAGTGCTCTGCAGGAAATGCAGCGCTCAGCCGGCACCACAACGTAATTGCCTGATAACCGTGTTGTTAGAGCAAATGTAGTCAATCGAGAAGTAAATGTGTGATAACATCACTTATTATTGTCCCATTAGCTTCGTGGCTTACGCAGGGACCAGTGGCGCTGTGTTCAGGCTGCAGGCATTCCTGTTTTTGATGCACACACGTAGTGGAAAAGAATCCTATGGAGAAAATTGTAACTGGCCACGCGTGAGGCACGCCTTGGACATCATTGCAGGGTAGCATTTCTGTGGTGATAACAGTACAGAGAGTGACTGGGTTTTCTAAGTTACTGTTTAACAGGACGGTCTGTGCCTATCCGAGGCTGTTCTGCAGCCCCTTCGACACACGAGAGACCCCACGAACTGCGAGGGGACCGCCGCTGGGAAATGAGGGGCTGCAGGACGCTGCCTTAGTCTGCAGCCACCGCTGAGAGAAGGGAGCAATGTCAAAGGAGCTCTGATAACATTTACAATATTAAACAAATCTGGACATTGTTTAGAAATTTATTAGCAATTTTAAAATAACATCATTCCTTAGATAAAAATGCAATCTTACAGGAATATACATTTGTCCCACACAGAGATGACCCTATAGCTCGCTTGCGGGCCATTCGCTCTAACTTTCCTCTGTTGACTTTAAAACGTGCGAGAGGGCAAGACGGACTCTGGCACTGATGACAGGCTTACATGACGGTTACAAACTGTACAGCATTATTTACAAAAGCATTTCTGTGGGTTCATGAAAACTAGATATAAAATTGTGGAAGGAGGTAAAGACTTGAGAGAGGAAGGGGCTTGGGTGGAGGTGCAAGGGAGGGCTGGGGCGGGCAGGGGGCGTAGGGAAGAGTGGGAGAGGAGGTTTATATCTGGACTGCTTTATACTTGAGAGAGGTCATTTTACAGCTCTGGGCAATTCAAATGAAGGCAAAACACTTATATTTATCGACAGTTATAGCTGATGATCAGAGCAGGAAATGATGCTCCAGGGCCTGAACTGAAGAGGTGCTGAGGAACCCCATCTTCCCTGAAGTCTCTGGGAAACGCAGGTGTGCAGTACCTTGCTGGGCCAGACCCGTGCCATACAGATAAAGGCCGGATACAGCACCCCACATGCCTTAAACAGTTTTGATCCTGCAGTGCTCAGTCATTGGTGTGGATGTGAAGTCAGACTGAGTGAGAGATCAGCTCCTAAGTTACATTTTCACTTCCAAACTTGGGCCAGATTCCAACCACTTCTTGCCAGAATTCACCCAAAGCTACTTATCCCTTGATCTACCGGTTGGCAATTTGGAGGGAGACTCCATCATTCGGAATTGATTTTTAAGGCAGTTTTAAAAGTATCTCCCCCCTCTTTTTGTGTGTGATGCAGCAATGTTTGTCAGAGATATTTACAATCTCACTCCTCCTCCTCTGAAATCTTCCCACATTCAAACTGTCAAGACTGAAGAATCCTGAACCAATCACTCCTCTGAGCGATCGTCAACTTGATGATGTTTAGGTAGTATTGGTTGCCAGTCTACCTGCTTGAGATGGGAGCAGACCGGCTTTGGATGCTTAAAATATTAAAAGCATTACAGCCCGTTTGGGGAAGAACTCACTTTTTGCCCAACCGGACAGAATGCAGAACGGAATGGAAAAACGCAGGTATTTCACCACCCAAACAGTGAGGCTAATGAATGGTGTCTGAGCTTGTGGGTCTGTCTTAAACAGGAAAATGCTTTGGAAAGGGGCTTTGTGAACACTGGAAGAAAAAAAATATCGGTGGTGGGGTAGAACCACGCCTGGGCTTGCCGTGGCCCTCAGGGTGCAGGGCTCAGGGTGCAGGCCCCAGCCCCTGGACGCGAGGGCCAGGCCGTAGAGGTTACCCACATGACGTGGTGCAGGAGAACAGTGGTGTGGGGACGTGGGGGTGGGCTCCTGATCACACCTCGCTAAGCCCTTGGTAATGCTAGAGAAGATTCCCTTATTACTTCAGCCATCGGTGCTGCTCCTCTCAATTAGCCCTTTGGAAAGGGACTTGGTTAAGTTGTCTAATCGTCCCCTGCCGCCTGAGGTCTGTGCCACCCGTGTGGGGCTGGTAGATGAGACACCAGCCCCGGGGAAGAGCTGCGTCCTTCCAGACCTGCTGCTGCAGGCCAGGCAGAATGCTGTAGGGTACCTCAAATGGCAGGAGATGCACAGTTAGGCAACTGAATCGAGCCCCATGCCCCTAAAGAAGGCCTGTTTTTTATGCTCAAGTGTTAACAGTTAAGTCAAGTTCCCCGTAGGGGGTGGGGGAAGAATGGAGGATTGAACTAGGACACTAAAGTCTATCTCAGAAGAGTTTATTTTTTATTTTTTTATTTTTTATATTTTTTATTTTGTTCCCCATTCCAGTGTGATGCTACTTCTCTGAAAGCAATTGGAGCCCAGTGTGTTTTCAGTACAGGACATCTCCCTCCGCTGTGCTTCTGCCCTCACCCACCCCATCTCAGGTGCTGTAGCAGCGAGGCCACGGTGGTTTCAGCTGTCCAGAAGCAAAGCAGCAACAGAGAGCAAAGCTCAACAGAGAGCAGACTGAGAACCCATTGGGAACCCCTTGGGCCCCAGGCTTGCTAACCCAGAATAACACTTTAATAACTTTGCAACATTCAAAAGAAGATAAAATAAACCCTGTGCAGCTATTTAAATTTATATTTCTTAGTCTTCTTTGGAGAAGAAAATAAATGCAAGATTTTTTTTTTTTTTTTTTCCTGGGCCTAGTTCTGTTTTCCACATTCTTTACATTGACGAAACTTCCCTGGCCACTAGTGCACTCTGTCCTTGTGTTAGCAAGATGGGAACTGGGGCTTCTGATGGCCAGGCATATTTTCCTCATACTCACTACAGATTTCATTATCAGAACTAACAAAATCTCACTGCTACCAGAAGCCCCTGACTGGATTCTGCTTATTTCAACATCTTTGTTGAGCTCCAGATTTCCCATTCAGTGTTTCCTCTCCCCCCCCTACCCCTGCCACCAGGACAGTCCCAACTGGACCGTGCGTGTTATCTCAGGAGACTCAGTTCTGTTTCAGGAGGGCTGCCTCACTTCAGCTCACCGGTTGGGGTTTCTCATCTAGACATACGAAGCAAGGCCTCCAACTTCATCTACAACACAGGGCAACAACCCCACAGGCTCGTGGTGCTGCCACCTTGTGCGATTGTGTCTGTGTGCAAACGTGCATACATTTCGTACAGCGATCTGAAACTATCAGGCAGAAAAGACACAGGAGCCTGGCTGAGACCCATACAACTGTTATATTGGCGTCAGTCTAAAGAAAGCAATGATACATTGCTTTGGAAATTATCAAGAAATGTAAAAAATGCATTTGCCCTTTTTTTGTTGTTGTTTTCGTCATCGTTGTCATAGTCATCGGGGGCAGGGTTCTGAGTCAGAAAACAAAGCAGAAATAGATGCGATTCTGTACATGGCGCCTCTCTGGCTGTCCCTCCGTGCTGGGGTGTGGTGGGCAGGGTGACAAACCAGGTTGGAGGACCCCTGCAGTAGCAGCAGCAGCATTGAAACCATCGTCATTCGTGTGTCCAGCTGAAAGAGGCAGATGATGCAGAAAAGGTCTGTGGATAACAAAACTCCAGCTCCGGACCGTGAGTTCCACTTTCTTCTCCATCACATCAGCCACACAGAATAAGGAAGAAAAAAGAAATGCACCTGGTGTGGCTGGCCCAGTGCTGCCTGGAATAATGAGCAGGAGTGATAAAGGGAGGAGGTTTGTTGTTTTGTAAGAAACGTCTTTAGTCTGCAGCGTACTCTTGCAAGTCAGAGATGCTCAGTGACAAACAGCAGATCATTTTCCCCATTCTTTTCTTTCCTTCCATGGTACTCCTTGGCCAGCGGTTCCTCCACAGCACAGTGATCGAACCCACCGTCGGCTCCCAGGGGAAAGGAAGGACGCTCCAGGAACTGCACCTGCCCCCCGGCCCTCCCACCGTCCCCAGACTCCACCTCACCTACCGGAGGCAGTAGCTCTTTGCTCAGGCCTGTCACAACGTGCACATTGGAAGTACCTCAAACGGAAAACAAAAACAAACAAGCAAACAAAAGCCACCCTCCCCGGAAAGAGGAATTTGGACAGCTGGCACCAGCAATTGCTGAATTTAACACCCGTCCCTCAGAACCACAAGGCATTGGCATGCTCGGCTAGCCAAGTTTTCCCCTCTGCAGGGCCCAAGCGATCCTCCAGCAGAGCAGGGATTGTCCCTGGCCACTGCTGGCTCTCACTCCTGAGGGAGTCACGGCTTTCCTTGGGAATGCACGGGGCACAATCCTTTCCACCCTTTTCCTCCCCCCCAGGAAAAATCCTAAAAGATTACACGCACTGTCAAACATCCAGAACACCCCTTGCCTTCGCTAATCTAGATCTGTACTTTGCTCATCAGGTGGGAGAGCACCTCTGCCTCCTCCTGGAAGTGTCCAGGGGGCTTTATAGCAGAAGAAAATGAGAAAGGGAGCCCTTACACTGCTTCCATTTTCAGGCACAGCATTATTTCCTGCCGTGCTAACTTTGGAGCACTGCAGCACTACCAACAGCCAGCTCTCAAAGGGATAGAAAAGAGACAGACTGACATCAGGTGGTTGATTTCTTCAGGGATTTCTTGCATTAGGACTTTGATGCCAGATTGTTGTTTAAATGGATTAATCTTTCCCTAGTTTAAAAGGATTTGTTTGTGAGACATCTTGAGGTGCTACTGGTCAGATCAAAGTAACACTGAAAAAAGCACACCATCAAAAATATGTTTCACTATTTCTGCTTTATGGCCCCAACGGAATCAAGAAATAAGCCCAAGGGCATTACAAAAATAACGTAATCAGCATATGCAATAAATGATGTTCTCAAACATCTGTGAAGCTCAAGATTGGAACGAAAGTTTAGCTCTGAGTCAGATCACACCTCCTAACTCAGCATTGATCTGCAAGTTTGTGAAACAACTTGAAAAGGGAGAAAAAACAGCAGTAGTCTAGACAGAAATCAGCTGCGTAAAATCTAATAATAGGTCCCTGTTTTTCAGTCTCTGTCACTGGTTAGGGCCATGCACCAACGTGAGTAAAATCAGGGGAGGTTCACGCTCAGTGGCAGGGAAATACGTCTGGGACACGCCGTGCCATCAGATGTTCTGTGACTTGGAGCCTGGTCCATAGGCTAAGGTCTGGGAAGAGGGAATGGGACCACAAAAAAAGTCACTTCACATCTGCTTCTTGACCTGAGGTCGGCCATTTTCATAAGCAACCATCCAGAGCTCCCTCCCTCACTTCCCCTGTGCTTTCAGTCCAGAATTAGGTAATTTTATTTTGCTAACGGTTCTGCTTTTCGCATTTTCTTATCCCAGGATTCTGTTCTGGTCCATCAGTATGAGCTATTTAATAACAGCAATTTGAAAGCAGGAATTTTTCCCCACTCCCTGAATTGCTGGTGCCAGCTGAACATGCAGGATGGATCTGCCAAACGGGCTTGGGGATCTTGCCACCCTCTAGTGGGAAGAGACCTTTAGAGAGACTGAGCAATAGGAAAGAGGACAAAGCCTGAATAAAATGTCCCGGTCTTGGGAAGAAAGATTCTCTACCAATAAAGTCATCGTGCATGTTTAAAGGGGGTGAGGAGGAAGGATAATGAACACAAGATATGCAAAATCAGTAACGTTCAACCTGTCAGTGGATTGCAGAATAGTTACTTACACCAGGTACACTTTGTTCATTGTACAAATTAAAAAAGGAAAAAAATAAAATAGTACCCCTTTTCCCCAACCACACGTAGAAAAGCACTTAAAAGTTCAAAGGTAAAGCTTGGCACATTCCAAATACGAAATGATTCACTTGACATGCAGCAAAATATACAAGAAGTGATTCTGGTTTTCGTTGTCTTTTTAAACAAACTTAATTCAATTCATTATATTTGCTTGGCACAATTGCAATTCATTTTAAAAAAATATTTGAAAAATACTGAAACTGACCTGAATTCAAGTATAACGGTTTCTTCAACAGAAACATTATCAATGCAATAAAACATCACACGGAATATATCGAAGCGTAACGCCTTCTGTTTTTTTTTTTTGTCCCCCCGCCCCCGTAATTTTTTGTCTATACAGTTTTAATGCCAACACGACTTACAATTGTATTTTTAAAATTAACATTATTGCATTGTTTTTGCATATCTTGTGGAACAGAAAATGCAAAGAGTTACTGATTCCCCTTTCAAAGCACAGACAGTGGCTTGTTTTCGCATCCGGATGGCCCCGGGTAGGGATGTCCCACGGCCCAAGCCGGCATGCGGAGAACTGCCTGACCTTACACACGCGTGTGCACGCTCGCTCGGCACTGCTCCCATGCTCACAGCCACTAAGCGTGGCACTAAGAGGAACCCAAACCGACCACTCGGATGTGCAAGACTACATCAAGTGCATTGCCTACTGCCGTTAAATTACAAAACAACAACAAAAAAAGGAGCTGCCGCTTGCGAGCAAATCAAGTTACAAACTCCCGGTGTACATAATGGTTGGTAAAACGCAGCTATCCTTATACTTCTACCGAATGCCAATGGAGAAAGAAAACCAAACCAAACCCAACCCAACCCGCTTTAAATAACACAAGCCGGCGGAGGGCGCGGCTTGGGAGTCCGTGCGCGGGGTGGGCGCGGGGCGTGCGAAGGAGCTGTACAGGCGTGGGGCGGCGTCCTGCCGGCCTGCGGGCAGGCTGCGGTCCTGCGGCAGGGACTGGGAAAAGGGGAGCTGCCTCTCCTCCTCCTCCTCCTGGCTCTTCCTTCACGGCCACGTGCCGGGGATATATCCGCTCCTGCAAAGCTCTCTGACACCACCCAACTCCGCGACTCGTCCCAACAGAAATGAATGAAGAACGCTGTTCCGGTTACTCCAGGTCACGAGAACAGTGAGGCACTTCTGAAACAAACCCATTAGGAACATTGAAACAAATAAAAAACCAGCATCGCTTCCAGCCCTGGCAACTACAGGCTGCTGATATAAATCCTGCTGTCCTTGAGCTCCTCCTGACTTTTTCTACAATCCGGGCTCTGCACCTCTTCCTCTTCCTCGCCTGCACTGTCCTGCCCTGCGTCCCTGCAGTTAACAAAAGGCAAGAGGTTGCCATTGGGGCTCTGCTTGCTGTTACCATTGAGAATGTTGTCTGCTGCATTTTCCATCTCTTCTATCGTCATGTCGCAGGCGTCTGCGAGCTCCTGGGTTGTGACCTCAATGAACTTTGGATCTTGAGCAAACTGCATCAGTCCTTCCGAAATCAAGACCTTCAAAAGGAGGCGGGGAACCAGAGACAAAGATGTGTTAGCACCGTGCACCGCTGGCCCTGTCAAGCCCCCATCGCGCACACCCCTCCACTTTATTCCTGGTGGTCCTCCTCCTCCTCCTCCATCTCTTTCTCTACCTACTCTTCTTCCCAGCCACCCTGCAGACCCCTGTGCCGAGGGGGGCTTCACCCCACGCCGCCCGTGTCCCTCCTGCTGCCGCAGCCTTACCGCTTCCACCAGGCTGCCGGCGCTGCCGTGAAACTGCCTGCTGCTCCCTGCGCTCTGGCTGGGGACGGTGAGAGAGACCGGCCTGGCTCTCCTTGGGCTGCTGCAGCCGGTGCCGTCGGGGAAGCCGGAGCTGCAGTGCACGGATGGGAAGCTGCTGTTGAGCTTCTCGCTGGACTCTGCCCCCTCGAGACGCAGCGTGGGGATGGCCTGCTGCGGCCAGCCGCGGCTGCAGGGCGTGGCGGGCGGCGTCGCACACAGCCGGGAGAATGTGGTGGGGGAATGGCTTCGCTGCAGGAGGGGGCTCAGGCCAGCCACCGCTAGCGCCTGCGGACACAGAGGAGCAAGGCGAGTGAGGGACGGCTCCTGCAGCAGGGCCGGAACCGCGAGGTGACGGAGGAACGACCTGAGAATGGCCTGGAGGGCCTCGAGGCCTGGGAAACTGCTCCTGGAGCACCTCGGATGTTTCCTGTGAACTCATTTCGCAAGGCTGTCTTTAAATGATGTCAGCTGAGCTCGTGCCTGAGCTCATGCCAAGCACCAGGCTGAAAACTCTCAAGGCCTTGGGCCCTGGTCCCACTGCCCTGGCGGGAGGGACACAGCCCTGTTCCCCACGGCCCTGCCAGAAACACCGCCTCTCCTCCAGCGGGTTCAGCAGCCATCCATGTGATTCCTTCTCCCACCCTTGCCACCACCTATACCACTAGCTCTTACTGCCAATTGCTGTTTTCTCTAAGTATCTGCTGTAGAACCTGAACGGATACCAGATGTGAATTTTATATGCCTGCAGTTGGTGATAACTGTAAATCCACCACTGGATTTTAAGGCATCTGCTGTTGGTGGGAGGATCAATATCTGATGACTATGCTTTAAGCCATCCACTCCTTCCCAAAATCATGCACACAACCTCTGAGTCATCCAGCCTCCCTTGATAACGTAAATTTCTCAAGAAGCCCCTTATTGCACAGGGCTGACCGGATGCCTCATTCATGGCAATTGCTGCCTTGTTCTGTAAGCAAAGCTATCAGAGTTGGGAGCTCATCTCACAGAGTTCATGGCTGTCTAATATGAGCAAAGAAATAAAGGTACAGAAAACACAAAAGTATGTGGATATGTTGCAGAGAATCATCTTGTTTGGGTTTGGTTGTCTCCCCGAGCTTCAGCTATCTAAAAGCTCTGTGTTTAGTCTCAGCTAACTATGCAGAGGGATACCAGCAAGCCTCTGGCCTCTTTTGGATACTTGAAAATGCTCTCTGGAAGATGAGACTTAGACAAGACTCACACTTGCCTTTTGGAGATGCTATTTCCCTGCTGACCACAATGAGACTTAGCTGACCAGTTGAACTAGACAGCTAATTTTAGATACTTGAAGTTCAGTGAAGCTCAATCCATCTGCCACTGAAATTCCGGGCAACCGCTATCAGCATGTTGTGCTGATTTCAGCGGCAGGTGAACAACAAAAGAATCAGCTGTTGGTCACCAATAAAGTCACCAAAATTTTCTCAGGAATTAGGTGTCTAACTCCTACCGAATTTCAATGATGAAGAAAGCCCTTAAAGTCAATCTATATAAGTCACACCCTGAGGCTGTGATGGCCTCAGCACATCCCTTAAACTGCTGGGACTTCAAGGAGAGCTTTAGATCTGTCAGGCAGGACAGCTGAACCAGTTTTTCAGCTTGTTGGTAGAAATACATACAAGGTGTTTATCCCAAATGTAAAATACTAGGAGGCTGAGAGAAGCTCACAGATATTGCTTCAAGCTTCGGCTGCATATATTTACATATCATTATGTACGAGTATTTCATGAGTATACCCCTTCAAGCTCTCCTGAGCACCTGAATCCATTATGCTTAGCAGAGGCAACCTTTCTGCTTTGTGTTCTCACTGGAAGCAGTGTTGTAGGCTGATGATTTTGTAAATGGACTGACACTGCTGGGTGTTGCCGGCCAGAGGCCAGATGCCTACTTCAGGGTAACCCTGCAGTCCAGCTTAATGATGCTGGGGTGGGTAGAACTCCGTCCCTCTAGGTTTGGGGCTGCATGGTGGGATGAGGAAGGGTGTAGCGACTCCATCCTCTTTGTACAGGTTGGAAGGAGGTGACTCTGCCGGCTGGGTGGGCTGAGAGGGTGGGAGTCACGTGTCCCCTCTGTCTGCACTGCCATGGGAGGGCAGGAGGTCTCAGGAGGGCCATTAGTGCTATGGGGATGGTGGGAAGTTGTTCACAGCTCCTGTCCCCCAGTACATTCACTGCTTGTCCCTGCCACAGCTGTAGCTCTGTGGATCACTGCTTTCTGGAGCTTGATCCTTACACTATAACTGGCTGCTGCTGCTGGGAATGGAGGTGAAAAAATGCAGAGAGTCTCAGGCGTGCTCATCTCTCACTCCTCCAGCTGCTATGACTTCTCACTCCTACCACCCCTGCCCTGTGGCACTTTCTGCCCCTGTGCCCCTGTCCTGCCCTGCTCTGGGGGATTGCATGGAGCAGGATGCCCTGTGTTGCAGGACTGGTGCTGCCACAGCACCTGTCTCTTTTATGGTGAAGTGGTGCCATCCAAATAAAAGACATAAATCTACTTTGGACTATGACAGCTGGTTAATCATCTAGATGTGTGCCGAAGCATACATTTGGTGGGCTGCTGGATGCAGTTATAAAGGGCTTAAGAGGCTGATTAATTACATGTAATCAGCTATTTTTTATATGATTAATTGCCGTTACTGGCTACCTTCAATTAACATAAAAGTAGACCCTGCACATTTTATTCAATGTGTACTACCATCAAAGCCAGTGCAATTGCACTTTAGAGTGCAATTTGAGTGGTTATTTTTATCCTATAGTCAGGTTTTTATTTTGCTCTTTCATGGACATCAGGAAATGATAACTCCAAAGGACACGTCCCTGTAGCATTCTTCTGGGAATGATAAAAATCCTACAATCAGGAGTGAGTGTGATGGCAAATACAATTTCTAAAAACTGGACCTTTGATATGGGTGAGAAGCTATCTCAAACGGCGTTTCAAGGTTGTCTGGGATGGAATGGGAGGAGAAAGTAGATTCTCAGTTGCATTGCCGTGCCCTTTGATGTTATTAATGCTTACCTGATGATGTACCAGATGTAAAGGCAGAACTGTCTTCTGCGAGACGTCTACGCCCTGGTTTTTCTGTCTTTTCAGACACTCTAAGTGAAAAGATGCTCTTCGACCTGAAACGCCAAACACAAACAACTACGTCCATCACTCATACTATGTTACAGGTAATCTGAGTTCAATTCCATTTAGTGCAGTCCTGCTGGAGAAACAGCAAAGAGACCCTAGACAGCTTGCCCTTTCCAAAGTACTTGTATTTGCAAAACTAGGTCGAATATTATGGACCAACCAACACTATCTTCCAAGCAAGTTGCGAGATAAAACTCTGGAAGATGATTTTTATTTTTCTCCCTTAAAAAATGGACCTAGCAGATATTGTGCAGCTGACTTCCCTCCTAAGCAGTGAAAGTGTTCTCAGACTTTTCTGTTCAGGTAAAGCCCTCGGCAGGGCTGATAAGGGCAAGCGAGGTGCTGGCACTGTACCTGGCTGTACCCAACATGCAGGAGGAGATGTTGGGTTGCTCAGGTGACATCGGCTTCCCACTTGTATGTGATCTGGGTCCTTAAGTGACAGACATACCACAGTTTTTGAGGCTGTGTCTATACCAGGATCAAGTGGAAATGAATTAATCAATGGTTGCATTCACTGGTAAATGGAGGCTTGGGTGTGGTGCTTTCAGAACTTTGGAAATGGAAGCAAAAAAGCTTTTAAAAAATAATTGGGAGGAACTATTGAAATATCTGCATTGTTTACTTGGTATGAAATTAATCTTCTGTAATTATGACAAATTTACTCTCTATAAAGGAATTTAAAAGTACTGCAAAGTATATTTATGAAAAATCGCAGTCTTTTCTTCTGAAGAATGGCAAATAAACACATTACTAAAGATAGAGCTGCATGGCACACTAAAATATTTTGTCTACTTCTTGATCCCATTGACATTTTTGTAACGTAAGAAAGAAAATTCAAATCCTGAAAATAGTAGGTACATTATTGATTTGTGGAGAAAAGGGTCTCTCAGGGAATGGAGGAAGTATCTGCTACAGAGCAGCGAACTGATGCCACAATGCAGATAAAAAGTATTTTCTCCATCTTGAGGAAAAAAAAAAAGATTATTACGTCACTCTATTAATATTCATTAAAATGTAGTTAATGCAGCATTGTGTCATGGGCTGACTGCAAATCTGACCTTCCAGATAGGTATAGGAATTCTCATTGCCTAATATTTTAAGTGTTGGAATGAAGTAAATGCTTTTAACATACTCAATTGTATAAACACCTTGAAGAGGATTTAAGAGGTTTTAAGACAAGTCTCACTTTAAACAACACACTGTGTAGACTGTCACTGCTTATTTTGTAAAAATCAACACCTTATATACAGGATTCTTTTTAGTTTGTCCCCCAAATGTCCTTTTTTTTTTTTTTTTTTTTTTTTCCCACAGGAAAAAGGATGAAAAGTTTGTCCTGATACCTTCATAAAATCTTGTAATTCATGGTTTCCACCTGAGCATACTTGCTCACTTGAAACACTTGAAAATCTCCAGGTACAGTCAGAGCAGAAAGCAAATTTGCATTGTGCTGGCTTAATCTGAAATTCACAGTTTTCCTCGTAGCAGAGAAAAGAGACAACCTCTCCTTTTTCCCCGCTGCACACACACAGAACAGAACACCATATACCCAAGGCTAGTCAATATGGTGACTCCCTGGTGATTGTTTGGAGAGCCTACAGCGCTCTAATAAACTCCCCTAATCAACACACAGGCTTAATCAAACAGATCACACGGACTATCCAAACAACCAGAGATTATCCAAACAGCCACAGATTCATCTACTGACTGAGCATGAAGTCAGTAGAGTCACCTGCCTGATCAGGATTGCATGCACACCATGGGATTCCTGGTTTCATGAGCTAAATGCAGCAAGCACCAGCACCCAGGCCCTCACACACTGGGATTTCTCCAGCAGGATGTGAGAACTCAGTCAAGGCAAAGGAGAGCACAGCCCACAAGTCACATGGGGATGTTACCTAGTGCTGAAGAGCACAGAAACCCTTTCTTTGGAGAGTGCCGGGTGTCCTCTCCTTTGTTGTTTTCTGGTGGCGTAAGTTGTCTGTTTTCATCGTCTTGGTATGAAAGCCTGGAAAGGAGAGAACACAGGGATTCTAGTAAAGCAGTTCATATTGGACAGAATAACCCCTCTTCCAGCAGGAAAGCCAAGAAGATCATGCTACTGAGCTTGATAATGGGTCCAGGAGAAGCAACTGAGACCACGAGACAGGAGCTCTGTGAACGTTAGGTGGTAGAAGTGAATGTGGGGTGGGGACTGCACATCCAGATTTGTCATTCAGAGAAGCAAAATCCTAGGCAAAAGATCTCCCTTCCATTTCCCCCCCCCCTCAGGGTTGTATTTTTTTTTTTTTTTTTTTTTTTTTCCCATTATTTTCAGATGTTTGAGTTGTCTGACTAAAGTGTTCTGGCCTTATCCCATAAATTGATTTTTTTGTAGCGACATGTCACCTTTTCCCACCTCTCCCCCTTAACTCAAGAACCACCCAAACACCTTGACTAAAGCTGCAAAGCTCACATTTCAGTAGAGAGCAGACTTGGTTCACTACAGTACTCAATGTCTTCATTCAAATTTTCATCATAAGTCTCATCCTGAGACACTTCCTCTTGGCAAACAATTGCCAGCTGGCTGTCTCTGGAACTGGAGCTAATGAGCAAAAAAGACAAATCAAGACACAGAGATGGTAAAGAAAATCTGTTATAGAGACAAGAATGACAGGCTCCATCTGTCTTGGTTTATTACAATGTTGAAGAGGTATCATAGAAAAATCAATGACTGAACAGAACTGCAGAGTTCACAAATACAAAAGCAACAACCATTGTCTGTGCCCTCTTTCAAAGGAAATTTCTTATCAATGTTGAATAATAGTGGAAACATATTACTGTCGTTTGTGACTGTATATACTCTATAAATGTGCACATCACAGTGCCAACTTTCCCAAAGTTGTGAACTTGAGGTAAAACCTGAGATGGGCTCTTAGAAATACATCTGTTTTTTCTTGTTGCAAAAGCCTCGGTTACAGATTTCAAAGAGAAGCTTTCACGACACTGATAGTACTCTCTCAGCTCTGTGTAGTATGGCCTCTGCCTCCTAAATCCTTTATTCTGCACCATCTTTCCCTTCTGTTTCCTGTTCGTGCTCTCATTCCTGGTCATTCCTTTCTGTGTTTTCCACTTCTTGTCCCTTTTTTCTCATAATTAACTTCAGCGTGCTTCTGCTGCATTCATCTGTTCAAACTCAGGCATGACAGCCCTTATTTCCCTGCTTGCCTTCTCCTTGCCCCTCTGGTTCAAGTCTCAGCCCTCAGAATTCACTTCATTATGAATTTCTGTTTTCTGAGAAGTCGAGTGAAAACTGAAGGTAGCACGAATCTTTAAAATACTGACATGGAGGTATTACAGTCAGTTTGTTACTTGCATCCACAGAAGAAAGCAGTGTGACAGATTTTTTTTTTTTTTTTAATCTTTCAGGGACTTGATAGGAAACATTATTTTCTCATTTGGTTCAGGCAAAAAGCACCAGGAGGAGTGTGTATATGCACAGTACAAAACAGTCTGAAGGACAGGGCTGGAGTGACCTTCCTGCTGAGATGGGAGACAAGTAAAACTGCTAAGCTGCAAGGTGAAGAACTCACCACATGGCAGCTCTCCCTTTTCAGCAATCCGTGTTTAGCCAAAACATTTTTTTGGTGAGCATGCCAGGGTGTACTGCTCTGTGCTGTGACCAGAGAGTGCCTAAATGTGTGAACCCAGCTAGAAACTCTAAAAAAAACACCACAAATCAAGAAACCAGATAGAAACAGTCTGTGCATTGCTATCTGCCAACGGGCTGAAAAGCCCTAAACTGGGAATATGTCCTGGAGATGTCATGGCAATCATTAAAACTCTTTTCCAGCTTACTGACACCAAAAAGAAGAGCTTATCTTCAGCATTAATTGGGATTTGGACTTTCAATGGGACGAACAATGGGTCTACACCCAGAGAGTGTTAGAGCACGAGAGAGAACACATACCGTCCCAGTGTTTCGTAGTAATGCGTCCTAATTCGAGGAAGGTGCCCAAGGAAGCAAGGAGAGAAAAGAACACCATGTTAACAGTGTCACAACAGCATGAATCAGCATGTGGGGGACAGATGATAACACAGTGTGTTATCAACGATTCCTGCAGCCTCCCTAAGGATGGCAGGAAATAAACAGCTATTGGTTTGTGTACTTGACTAATGTGTACTGCACCCACTGAATTTCCTCCATCTGATTGCCATATTCTGTCCTACCCTGGAGCAGCATTTGTCCACCTTTTCACATTGCTCACTGTCTGCATTGGAAACAAATTTCCAGTTCAATCCTGCTTTTACTGAAAGGGTTAAAAAATATTGTGCTGATAAAAGTGATATTCCTCTTGTATTAGTCATCTATGTGTAGACAGCCTGAAGGATGTCAAGAGAAGGGGATTTTCTTTGCTTTACGTGGTATTGCATGTGCGAAAGCCTTGCCCCCCTTCTCCCAGCAAGCCTTATGTGACCTTCTTATGGATGTGACGCACTAAATGAAAAATGCTGACTTCCACAGAACTCTCAGTTGGGCTCTTAGAGACAAAATGCTTTTCCTTTCAATTGCCAGTTGATAAAACCTGTGGTTAAGAGAGGCTATAAGGCTTCCTTTGGCCCTTATAAAGGTTTCTTCATGACAAAGCCCAAATAAATTAAGAATGCTGGTCTGTGAGGGTGCTGTGCACTTCTTTGCAGTGGTTGGTGGATGCATATCTGCCACACTGTGGGCTTTGGCACAAGCGGAGAACCAAAAGGCTCGGTCCAGGCTGCAGGCAGGGCAATATCTGGTGGGTGACTTTAGCTAGGCAGCAGCGCTTTGGTGTTTGCATGCACCAAAACTGGTCCCTCCCTGGTCCCTCAGCCCATGCTCTGCTGTGAAGCTTACCTTTTGGAAGGTAGTTTCCAAGGAGCTTCCTGCACACGGATGGTGGGTGACAATGGGGCCCCGTGGCCTTCCACTGTGCTGACAGTGCTGGGGTAGCTGGGCGGGCTGGGGAAGCGGCACAGGGCAGTGTTGTTGGCATTGTTGATGTTGGCATTGGAGCCTGAAGATGAGTAGCTGCTGGGAGTGAAGGTGGAGTCCACCAGCTTCTCGTGAGATGGAGACTCGGTGTCTCCCTGGTTGTTGCCAGACTTATTGATGTGCAGAGGTCGCTGGGTGGTGAATGTCTGGGGGAATGCACTCCTGCCATCACTTTGGTAGTAGCTGACATGGTTTCCGAACAGGCCTCCGGCTCTCTGTCAGAGAAACAGAAACATTTTTTTCCCCTTTGTCAGTATGAAGGTATGTGGGGTGTTCCCTGTAGAGACTGTTGAGGGAAAGGAAATGTGAGAACCAAAAGTGTGCACTATGGACTGGTGCTCTCTCTGCCAGAAAATGCAGAGTCTGTCAGAGAGACTAGGTACAGGCAGGCTGTGAAAGCTTCATCTTTCTAAGATATTTCAGAGGACTGGCCTTAAAGAAATGAACAAGTGGATAGGTGAGACAAAGGTGTCCAAATACCACCAGCCCTGGGAGTGTATGACTGGGTAAGGTGTCAAGAACTAGGTTACTGCTCTCTGGTCTTCACAGTGCAGTTGCAAAACATTATCTTGACATAAGAGGGAATTTGAGAAGAGCACCAGAAACTATTAATCACCTGGAGGAACAAATGAAGAAAGATTTAATGAGCCAGTTATCTACTGTTTGGATGATGAGTTATGAGAAGGACAGACAGCATCTTTCTGTAAATGATTTGAAGGAGAGAAATGCCAAAGGAGATGAAATATTACCAGAGGATACAATTAGAAGGAACAGGAATGAAATAAGAAAGAGAAGACTTAGGCAATTGCCCTGGAAATTTCCTCCAGGACCACAGGGTCTCTGTTGGGCTCTGGGATATTTTTGAAAGAACACTACTTGTGCCACTGAAAGGAGGACTGAATAAAAAATTGAATTGTGCCTGGCTGCTGCTCTGTGGACTGGAAGATGGCTTAACTGTGCAGTTCTTCTGACCCTTTGGCCATTGTCATTATGATTTTATTTAGGTTTAATACAGGGCAAACATCCATTGAGAAGAAAATGGGATAAAAGTAATTTCTCAGGATCTGGCATCCTGACTCCACCAGTCTGTTTTCCAGTAGGGTCTACAAAAAAAGGAGTGGCCAGCTGAAATACAGAGTACATGCAAGAAAACATAGCACTCTTTGAGCTAAGCTACTGATTTACCCTCAGCTTGTAAATTTGTTCCACACCTACCCGGAAAATATCATCTTCAGAGGCAGCAGAAACAGCTTCTTTCATGGCCTTATCTAGCTCTTCTTCAGCTGTCAGGTCTCCTGAGATCGCCCGTCGGATCTCTGGCCCGATGTCGTGAAGTGTGCGCAAACCAGCCTGCAAAACAGCAAACTATAGAGCTTCATATCTCCGAGTGGTTATGTGAGAAACAAAAGCGATGTTATTCTCCTAAGAACAGTGAGGCCTTTCTACTTAATATAGTATCCCCAGCTCCTAGTAAAATACTAACAAATTCTGCTCTTTCATCTCCAGTTTAGAGAGGGAGAAACTCTTAGTAATCCAACCCAGGAAGGATCATTGCAGTCCCTCGGCTTCTTCAAAGCAGGTCATAGCCATAAATCCACGGGCCTGACTGTGCAAGTCTGCATGCTTTCGACTTTGGGTTCTCAGATCCACTACCAGAAGCCCTAGAGCAACCACAGTTCCCGCTGAACAATGTACTCAGCACCTCCAAAAAATATATATTTTTTCTTTTAATCAGCATCTTAAATACATATTTCATAGCTAAACTTCTGGCATCTGGATCTAGACAGTCCTCAAACCCCTCACTGACTGGAATCCACTCCAGGGAGGTATGCTGTGGGAATGTGGAGTCCTCACCCTTTATCTATGCCTGTGTCACGACACTTCTTGGCTTGCTGGAAATCCAGAGTCACCCTTCTTCCTTACTCTACAGTTGAAGGACAGAAATGGCACAGCCTGTACAGTCAGGGGGGATTTCTTATTGTTTCACACAGCCTGGCAGTCCACCCAGTGAACCTGTGGCAAAGTGATGAACAGATCCCAGGCACTGGATGGCCTTGGCATCCAGGTATGCTTTTTGCTTTGTAACTGATTTTGCCTCCTGGTAACATGCTCTCCCTGGTCCTGTTATAGTGACTCCCTCAGAAAGGGTCAAATGAATGTGGTAATGAAAAAAGTGTCTGCTGGACACTTCATACCAGCCCTCCAAAAGAAAGCCAAATTTCAAACACCAGTGGATTGATAAAGTGACTATACCTCACGTGTGCCTTCCGCCTCCAGAGCTAAGGGATGAGGCCCGTGGTAGATATACACCTACCCAAAAGGATCGGTGTGGTAATTAAAGGGGTTAAAAGCTACTTTCTAGTGAGGATAGCCCATGGCAGCCCCCAGAATGTCTGAGCGGGAAGCGGGGTCAAATGCCTCAACCGTACCACCCCTGCCCGTCCTGTGCCCATCTGTCACCTGTAAGGAGAGGGCGTTGCGCTGGGAGGGCTTGCCCACCAGGCCCTGTTCTTTGCGTTTCTTGAACTTCCTGAAATATTCTTGAATCAGGAAAGTAGCGTAGAACTTCCCAACAGTCACCTCGTCATCTGGAAAGGGGGATTAAAAACAAACAAACAAACACACAACAAAACAAATAAGCAAAGGGTTTTAAGCACTGTGTTTGCTAATGTGAGACTTGCAACTCAAAGCAGAAACACTAGGCACCACAGTACTTCTCTGCTTCAGTATGCAGGGATGAATGAAGGAAGGGATTGCTCCACGGCCAGAGCTAGCTGTAAGTAGTCAGGAGGTGAGGTACACTTGGCATTTGGATAGACTGGCTCTGCTGGCAGAGAACACCTATAGCTATGCACCTCTGGATGCACTTTGGTTTTGGCAAAGAGCCTCTAAGCTTTGCAGCCTCTGGTGCTGGTTTACTCATGTGATCTTGCTATAGCAGTAGCCTCCCGGTCTGGGTCAATGCTTGCTGCATTCTCTTGTGACAGCCTCGGGGAATGCATACTCCAAATCTGATCTCACTAACAGCACCTGACTGACCATCCATCCCAGACCTGATCTGGCCCTTCTCTGCATTGAAATTCTGTCTGGTTGTGTCTAGCATGGATTTGAGAGGACCAAAGTGATCACCTCTCCCCAGAAGTGCAGTTATTGCTCAGTCCTTGCTATATTCTCATTCAATACAAATTGTTGATGAGCCAAAATGTGCACTCAGCTTTTATCCAGGTAACTCTCCTCGCTTCTCCAAACCCGCTGTAAATTTTTTAAGATACTGTCCTCTGACTTCAGAGAAGGCTAAGCAAGGTTTCAAGATCTGGCTGCGGCTGTTAACTAGTTGCCAAGTGCTGTTTTGTGCAACAGTCCCTGGAGCCACCTGGAAGGTCAGTGAAGGTCCCACTAGATGCCCATGCATCTGGGCTTCTAAGGAGCCTAGCAAAGAAGGAGCCTGCAGGCCTAGTAATTACAGCCTACCAGGGAAACTGCGTAGAAATCTACAGCAAGTGGACAAGGGACAACCCTCAGGCCAGTCTGAATTGGTGTAACTAGTTGCTGGACAGTATCCTACAAAACTTCTACTTAGACAAGTAGAAAGCAGTTATGTGAGTAAAAAAAGGAATTATATGCCATATATGCCCAGCAAGGCACTAGGTAGTGTCCAAGGAAACAAATCCTACAGCTGAAGTGGGGTGTGATCTAGGATTGCTCACTTCTGTTTAAACACCTTTTCTTCTCCCCCTGATTTTTCAGCAGTAAGAACACGATATACATGTTCGTACAGGCAAAACCAGATCTCAGCCTGATGAAACATCCAGCCAGGTAAAGAGGTAATAACAGCTTGTAGAAGAAAGCCTGTCCCCTGTACTCCACCTGATGTTCACGAGGTGCAGTAGGACATGTCAGGTGGGGAAAAGACAGACATTCACAGACTGGGACAGGATCCTGCACTCACCACCTGCGGGGGGCACCACCTGGTCCAGCAGCTTCATGCTGGTGCGCTTCCAGATTTTCTTAATTATTGCTCTAAGCTCTTCATTGGCTTGCTCCAGGTTACCTGCAGGGTGAAAATCATCAGAGACATGAATTAAGCCAGAACCTGTAGAGGAGCAATTTTGCACGTCTAGCATGGCAATCTCAGGAGGAAAATACCAGGGCTTTTGCAGTAGTGGAAAGTTTTGGTCAGGCAGACACTCAGACCATTGCTGAAGTCCCTTCACAAAGAGTGTGAATAAATGTGCACAGTCATCTCAGTGTAGGAAGGTGACTGTGTTACTGTTTGCCTCCAGAAGCCAGAAACTAGGCAACTACAACGCTACTTTGTCCTGAAAAGTGTAAATCTCATCCAGTACTTACACATTCTAATTGAGATCCAGAGAAGGTTAAATATGATGAGAACAGAGGTCAGTTAATGGGAAAATAAGGCTTGGGGAACAGAAATAATTGTTGGCAAAGATGCAGCTAGAAGTTTGAAGACCTGAGAGTTACCTATCACAATCCCTTCAGATCAGCATACCTCAACTTCTTCACATGGTACTAAGAGAATTCCTTGGAGAGAGTCTGCACAGGCATGCCAGGCACATGCTGAGCTTCCACCCTCTTGCTCATTGGACATTTGTGCTTAGTCTCTCAAGAACAGCATAGGCTATAACAAGCCTTATACACAACTATTTGAACTTAGACATTATGTGTTCCTTCATGGGGCTCTAAGCTAATGAGGTATTTATTAATTAAGCCACATCACCCCTTTGAGAGTGAATGATTGAAACAGATCCAGTTTATATTCTTTCTTTCTATGTACATTTCCTCTCAAACTAGTCACTTTTGATTTCTTGATTTATGTACATTCAAACCCCTTATACTTGAAGCTCTCTTCTCTCTGGGTGTACTACACCATTATCTTCTCCTTCCAAAGGTGCTGTTTCTCCAACTTTCCTTCTTGCTCCCCAAGCACTAAGGCTCCTAAATATGCTGCACAGAGCTCTGCATGCCAGTAGCTCTCTTATTATGACGCAGTGAAGACAGTGACATTAAATAACTTGCTGAGAATGAAACAGCTGGAAAGCATCAAAGGCAGAATTATTGGAGGGTGAATTCCAAACTCCTGTCCTAACCACTTACAAGATCCTGCAGAGGAAAGAAAGCAAGCAGTTTGAGGCTTCCCAGGAAGGTTGATGGTTTCCCAGCAGTTCACTGGCAATGATTGCGAGTTTGAGGCTAAGACAAACAAGAAAATCTTGTCTTTTTTGGGTCTCTGTTTCATAGGACACAAGATGTTCTACAGGGGTTGCAGTTGGCTTTCTTTCTCAGGAGAGCCTCTTTGGCTCTAAAAAAGAATTTTAGTGAGGTGAGGCCTTCTAGTCCAAGCTCTTTTGCCGTCCATGGACTGGAAGATCGGTGGTGACAGTGGCGAAAAATCAACCCAGCTCTGGAACCAATTTGCACAGGGGGAAGCTTCTTTGCCCCTCTTACTTACCCTGATTGCCATTTCAAAGGACGTTGGTCTAAAACGTTTAACTTGCAAATCATCATAAAGAACATAATCAATAATCTGAGATGATACCATGAGAAACATCAGCTTTCTAGATAATACTCAGCTAGAAACACTGTTCTCTTCCTAGAACACATAATTCCTCCAAACATCTTTACATTGATTTTTGTACCATGTGCTGCATATTAATAACTAGTATCATTTCACACAAAATGTCCTTATTGTTGCATTCCAGCTCAACACACTTTGGTGTGAACATCACTCAGCTACCCGTGCACTCAGCAAACTTGTTACCTTCTGTCTTGATCCTCAGTGCTGTTCTGACCAACGCAAAGAGAGTGGCATTGAACATCACAGTCCCATCACTGTTCAGTGGCATATTCATGGAGACAAGGCGCTGTGGAGTAAGGAGGAGAAAGACGACAATCACACTTCATCAAGGACTCAGTTTTGTTCTTCCTTACACACTCACGGTGTTCTCCAGACCTGCCACCCCTTTCACCTCAGCATTTGTGACCTGTGGGCTTGGTTACACAACTTTAAGAGTACTTCTCATATCCATCATTTGTCCCAGCTATGGTGAGAGATTGCCCTGGGGTTTCTCTCCCACTGGTAGATGCTCTTTCCTTCATTGTGGCTATCACTTTCTGGCCTTTGTTTTCCTAGTTGCCAGTAGGCACTTGAGCAAACTGATTTTTCATAACTCACAAGGCACTTGCAGGCTCATCTGCACTAAATATGTGACTGCTGCAAATATATAGAGAGTCAGAATCTTTCACTGAAAAAGGGGGCAGCCTTGAACAAAGAGGATTGGCTGGACCTGAAAGCTGGTCTGCTTTATCCAGCTATTCCCCCTCACCCTTTTAATATAGGGCTGTGTCCACCTTGCAGTAATTCTGTAAAGCCAAGGACAGGGAGTGGGTGCTCAGTACTGTTGCAGCTGCAGGGTGAACTTCATTGAGACCAAGGACATATACCTGAGGCAAGATGTAGCCATTACCAGATCTTACATCCTTACTTCTGTCTCAGGAGGTGACAGACACCAGGGACTTGGTTTGAGCTTTTATGCTTTAAGGGGCTGATTTTGTCTGAGCTCTGTCTAATGCCACTTTCACCCAATGGGCCTGCTTCTGTACTAAAGTGGGGAAAGGATGTCATCCCCCATCACTATCATTGCTTTCATAGACTGGGGCTTGAACCAGGCTCAGACAACAGACAGACAATTCCTAGACAGCAGACTGAAAGGGATCGGCAGTAGACCACAGAAGTCACATATTTCTGTGTATATGCCCCATATGCCCTGGCCTTTGTGTTTTGCTCTGAGATTGATAAAACAACTACATGAGTCACATACAAACTCTGGGACTTGTGAGGAGGTGAACAAAGAACTTCAAAGCAAGGAAGCGTAAAGGTTATAAGCATGTCATTATTCACTAGAGAGAGTCTTTTTCATAGCTGGAGTCTCACAACCGAAGAAATGAGTGAGACAGAAAATGTGTACTTGTTCTTCCTGTACTTTAATATTGTACTCACACTAGTCTATTTATATATTTATTGTGTGTGCACTATTTAGTCAAAAGAAAATCTTAAAGATATTTTTGCTTGCCCTGTTATTTCTGTCCACCCTGCTTTGTCTTGGTATGTGTGTTTGATTCCACAACCACAACTGCTTGTGACTCCCAGCCTTCCCTGAGCCACGGCGTGCCTTACTTTGCAAGCCACTCGGTGGGGGCAGAGCTTCCCAAAGCCCAGGGGGGGCTGAATGCGCCGGAGCAGTGTCACCACATCCAAGTGCTTGATCCGTCCCCTAAGGAAGAAAAAGCACAGTGAGGGCTGCATCCCTACCACAGCTGATCCCTCTGCAGAATGCAGTGCTAGAAGTCTCACTTAGATCTTTCCAGGCCTGCTACTCCCTGTAACCTGAACACAGGAGGGTATTTCCAACCTCTTATACTTAGTGCATTCCTCAGGATTAGCCCTACACTCACATACCTCACTAGCTCAGTACAGAAATCACAGCTGTCTTTGATACACGAGTCAATACACGCGAGAATTGACATCGGTGTTCTGAATGCTGCAGTTCCTCTGTGCATGAATGGACACTTTGGGGTTGCCCCCCACCACTGACATGCTCATAATCTATGGCTGCTTGTTTGCCTGTTGGCCACAGGGCTACGGCGGTTACAGAGGTCCAAAGGGTCTTTTTTTTTCTTCTTCTTTTTTTTTTTTTTTTTTTTCTTTTTTTTTTTCTTGGCACTTTCCCTCCCATAAACATAGCCCTGAGCCACTGTCTTTTGGTACTTGTTTATGGCTTGGGCTGTCACTGGAGCCAGTGCAATATAAAGTGCTGCAGTTTCTCAGCTGAGACAGCAGCAGTTGGATTTCTTTTAAATTTTGTAAATGTTATCTCAAAAGAAGAATTCTCTCATGGAGGGAGGAGGGGGTTCAGTCATGGGACATTGATGGGGAAGAGGAAAAAAGAGCACATTTATAGATGGGAAAGAACAGAATGTTATCTGGAGTGAGGGGTTATCTATTATATGGCTTCAGCCACTGCAGTCTTGCCTTCAAACCAACACAAAGAGTAGCATCTGTTTTGTTATTTAACTGTGTATTTATTAGAATGCTGTGCTTGCCCCCTATCTATATTAAAAGTCTCTCTGGACAGTCACCCTGGATGGGAAGAAAGGTTTAAATTTAAGTATTATTCTGAAAAAGTGACATGGCCTCATATTCTGCAGAGCGTGAGCCCAGATTAACCTTGACACTGTTTCCAGATTCAGGACTAAAGAGACTAACTAAAGAGACTAACTAGAACTAACTGCTTTTCATTCATGCTAAGGTCTCTTTCCACAGCTTTTGCATTATGAAGGGAGCTTTGCAATTGCAATCGTCAACTAGACCGTAATGCCAGAGGGATCTAAACGTACTTTAAGCTAAAGCATGTGTCAAGCAGAGCATATAATACTGGATGTCAGTTAAGCTCTTGTGTGAGTTGTTCTTGTGTAACTTTAAATCCCTGTAAGTCTGCTGATGTGAATAACCTTGCAGAGCATGTAAAGCAGTCATGTGAAGCTGCAGGTTGTGATGGGTCTATATGACACGACAAAATGGAGATCTCAGCACAGCAGCTCTTCTGTGAGTAGAAAGCCAAAGAGTCACAGATTGGATTCAATATCCCAACGACATGCAACAATAAAACAACCTGCTAGCCCCCTTCTCTAAATTTTCTACTGTCCCCTCCCTAAGCAGTCTGTATCTCCCCTTGGCTGAAAGTGAAGCAATGTCCAGCCAGGTAACAGCGCAGCCTAGATGCTGAGATTTTGGTGTGTATCCTTGCATTGCTGGCCTCTGGATTCACCAGTAATACTTTATGGAGGCATCTATTTCAAAATATTTGCAGAAAAAAAAAAAAAAAAAAAAGTATTCCTACAGGAGGAACATGGCACTTACTGCACTGAGTCTAGAGAACAGAAAATAACAGGCCTGTTCTCCTGAGAGGCTCTGCCGTCCAGGCTGGGTTACTTACTTGGCTTCAGGGTCATACTCTGCCCAGATCCTTTTAAACTCATCCAGGTGGTGTGGTCCTAAAATGGACCAGTCCCGTGTCAGGTAATCAAAGTTATCCATTATGACAGCTACAAAAAGATTGATGATCTGCAAACAAGGATAAAGATGACTTGGTGGATGAGGCAGGTAACAGAATACCGCATTCTCAGTTCAAAGTCTGGATCTGGACTCATAAAACTAGGAAGTCATGGGGGGTGGTTTCTCTGTTCCCCCATCTCAGCCCCACAGTTTAAATGGGAAGATCCCAGAGGCAGGATATCCTCAGCTGGTCATATTTTTCTCCTTGCAGCTAGATGGATGAGGCCCAGGTTTGCTGTAGGCATACTGTGATGGCTTTCTATTTACCTGTCTTTGCCCACCAGGATGGTATAGCAGTGGGAGAACCTGGGATTTATCCTCTATGGGTAGTGGGGCTGGGATAAAAGTCCTTTCTTCTGGCCCAAGACCAAAACTTTTAAAATTTTGCTGCTGTTCACTGGGAGAGTTCTGGGCACTGATGCCAGCTGCAGAGCATGTGCTGTCGCTCTGAGCAATGCCGCATTGCCAGCACGGAGCAGATGCAAGTGGGATATGTGTATTCTCACAGTCATTGCTGCTGGCAGGGGAGGAAAAACCTGCTCAGCAGCCAGAAGGAAGGTAGGAGGGAAGGTGGGAAGTGTGGCTGAGGCGTTGCTAGCCTCAGCACAACCCACAACACGCTAATTTGGTTTTCTCATTCAGCGGGAGGAGGGAAGAGCACTCCTTTGCTGTGCTCAGAGGACTGGGATTGGGAGCAGAGCATCCCCCAGAGCTGCAGGGAGAGGCAGGAGCTGCAGAGACCGAGGAGCTGTTGTCACACAGAGGGGGCTACTGGGGAAGACCCCACGGGGAGATTTCCCATCTTTGAAGTCACCCTTCTGCTGTGCAGCACTGAGGCAAGGGGGCAGTGTGACAGGGGCAGGTTTTGGGTGCTGGGGTGGACTCACCAGGAAGGCACAGAGCATGTAGAAGCTGATGAAGTAGAAGACGGCAAAGCTGCTGCCACAGGAGTGGTCGGCTTCAGTGGAGTTGGCTGGCTCTGACTCGGGGTCGCACTTCTTGTCTGGGAGACATGCCAGCATGATTTCCTGCCAGGCCTCTCCAGTGGCACACCTGGGCAACGCAGAGGGTGAGGGAAGACAGCAGTGACCTTTGAAGTAGGTTGGGAAGGGACTGGCACATTAGCAACCTGCTCCTGCTCCACTGAGGTTGATTACAAGCCCGTCAGGCTGATGGTCGGGTTCTGACATTCACTGGCATGTCTTGCTCCTCTTCGTTAGCTCTCTTGCCATTACTGGTGTGTTATTCCTGACTGACTGTGCCTAGTCTGGGTATGGGGCTGTCATGGTCTGGCCAGTCAGAGTCACTGAGATGTGTGTGACATGGCTATGGATTACAAGAAAAAACTCCATGGAAAGAAGGAGCATCGACTGTTGCATGTTTGCCAACTCCCTGCCATCCTCTCCCCACCTTCAGCACCCCTCCCTGGCCCTGGCATACCTGGCCACAGCTGGAGCATGATGATGTACAAACTGAGCTAGGCCAAAGCATGCGTGGGAGTCCATGCCCCCTTCCCTGCTAAAATTAGCTGGAAGTCATACTGCCTCGATTTGAAAGAAAGGAGGAGTCTGTGGTGAGTACCAGCGCTTGAAAGCACTGAACAACTGGCCACCTCTCTTTTGAGTGGGAGGACTTGCCTCCCTCCCTGGGGCACTGAGGGATGGCCAGCATCAGGTGGCAGGGCACGAGGCTTAATGGACTATTTGTTCCACCTGATGTGGCTCCTAGGCTCTCCCACTAAGGGAAAACATGTTTCCACTCACCTTGCGAGCATGACACGGTAGAAGGAGATAAGCTGTGCCCATGAGCAGAGGAATCATGCTCCCGGGCTGACACAATGCAGAGCTGTCAGACACCCACCTGAAAAGCAGCAGCACTGCTTGGGGGAAGGTCTGGAAGTTGTTGTTGCGGTTGATTTCCGTGGTATCATTCAGTGCAATTTTACCAAACACCTGGCAGAAAGCAGAGGTCTTTTCAGGTTAGCCTTGCAAAGTCCCAAACCTCTTGTTACCTGTAGCTCTTGGCCTCACCCTGACTTTGGAGACCTGACATTTAACAGAAATTGCTCTTTTCTTAAACTGTCTTTCATATTTTACCATTGCTTCCCTTGCTTGTGCTTTATCACTAGAAAAGCACTCATATTTAACAAGAAGCCTATTTCCTTATTTCATATACTGTGAATATGTGATATGGGTTCTTATGTTAACAGGCACTCACA
Organism: Oxyura jamaicensis; assembly: GCF_011077185.1. NCBI lineage: Eukaryota > Metazoa > Chordata > Aves > Anseriformes > Anatidae > Oxyura > Oxyura jamaicensis. Next base: position 64,233,004 of record NC_048893.1, on the reverse strand, counting down.
AAGGGAGGGGGTCCAGCTGAAAGAAGCTATGGACACAGAAGGAAAGTCTCCTTCCCTCTTTGTTTATCTGTTTGCACCAGGAGGAAATGATAAGCAGAAGACCAACAGCTGCAAAGCCTTGAGGTTCTAAATCTGCGTGATGCCTTGCATCTTCCCAAAACAATGTAAACTAGAGTTGTCCAGAGAAAAAGGGAATGGAGCAGTGGAAGTGAATAACAGATGAGAAGTAAACATGAGAGGTGTATGACAGAGAAGATCTGGTTTAAAAGCCTCATAATGGGACTTAAGAAGCGGCTCTCCCTGTGGAGTGGTGGAAGTGAAGCACACTGGTGGCTTGTATGCTGTAGAAGCGATGCTTTTGCAGAGAAGGTAACATGAGAATTACAGCCCTTGTGGGGAACTTGGTCTTAGGTACAAAGTGATGGTAACAATTTTAGTCACTGCACAAGCAAAAACTCTGCAGGCTATTTCAGCCTGCTTGGGGCTCTCTCTGCACCACGCATGAGCTGCTCCATATTATAATGGTGATCGGACAGCCCTTTCCTTAAAGCCACAGAAATGGCCTACAGCTTCCTCCCAAACCCAAACAACCACTGCTGCACCAGCTCATTCATCCATCCACAGCATGAAGCCTGCAACATTGGCCAGACCTTTTAGGGTCTGCCCTCAGATGTGAAGCCCCCGGTGCAGCAGTTTCAGGCTCCTCTGAAAAAATCTTACATCTCATTTGTACTTGTGGGCACCAGGGCTAAGAGATTAACAAACCTTGCGCGGCAGAAAGGTCTCTGCCCAGCACATTCAGTCAGGACTATTTATTGCCCATCGACAGCAATGTGACAGAGATCTGAAGGACTTGAGTGTTGTTATCTTGTAGCCAAAATGAGCACCAGGAACAAAGCAGCTCTGAGAGAACACCGAGATTCTTTGCAAGCAAGTGTCACTGATAATTAACACCCCAAGACAAACAGCGTTGTGGCGAGGAAGGCTGTGCCAGGAGGGAGGGAGGGACTGAACATGGCAGGCTTTCTGCAGGGGTCCCTCGTGGACATGTGGGCCTTCCCCATCCCCGACCGCCCCCACGCTGTGGGTAGCAGTGACAGCCCCAGCTGCACTGAGGAGGAGCAGGGGGATGGTTTAAATGCTCAGAGGCAGCTCAAGCTGAGGCAGCCCATATTTTTCACTTCAGGCAAATGTAGGCAAGGGAACTTCCCATGCTGAAAGTCTGATTTTTCCTTTCTTCCCTGAGGCTTCCCTCACACATGACGCACCAGCAACAGCTTCCACGGATGCTTTGCATTAGTCAGCTGCAAAGAGCTGCAGGTAGAGGTTCCTCTCTCATGGCCTCTTCAGCCTGTGCCTCCTAAGCCATTATGCTAGTGGCGCCATCTGTCACCATCACTTTCGATTTTTCCCCTTGGGCACATTGGATAGCAAGGCACAAATGTTGTTAAGCTCCTAGTCAGGGGAGCATGTGAGATAAAATGGAAGGTCTCGTTCATGTGGGTAATGCTTACATTTTCACCAGATCTGGTACCTCTCAGCCTTCATGGAAGCTGCTCAATGGAGTGGGGAAGGAGTTTCCTTCCTACGTGTCCCTGTGTGTGAAGGAAGTCTACCTGTCTGCAGGTTCAAGAGAGCAGCACACAAAATGTTGAAATGCTACTTTGACAAAAAGTGAAAGTAACAGGTCTGTGGGCTATGAGCAAAGAGAGAAGCTGGTTTTCTTATTGGAAGACAGGAGGTCAGAAAGCGATCTAGTGATCTAGATCAATGTGAAGGAGATATGTATGATCTTCAGGCTGATGAGATGGCTAAAACAGAGGTTTGAGCATTTACTAAGGATTAAATAGCCAGCTCAGAACTTGCTGATAGAATTACAGAATTACAGAACAGTCTATCTAGCCCTGGCAGTGCCATTATCACCGTAACCCCCCATCGTAAACCCCCGTAACATGTAGGTGCTGGGAAGTCATTTTTAATGCTTTATGTAGCTATGTAACACAGGCATAATAATCTCAAGTGATTTTCTGTATAGCGTAGGTAATCCTGTAAAGATCTTGTCCACTTGAACAAGTTAGGTATTAGAGGAAAACCAGCAAATTTAAAGTATGATCCCAGTAGATTAAATGACAGCTGTAATTACTAGGGGCAATTGAGATAACCTATGATAATTCAAGAAATGATTAGTTTTATTTTTCAGACTGGGGGAGGGTGGAGGGAGTCTGTGAAAAGATGTGATTATAATAACAGGAAACAAATTAAAATAAGGTCACAGAGGTGAGACGAATTTTGTTACAAATTCTTTCTGAATTGTGAAACTAAGAAGCCTGTCATGTTTAAAGGCCTCTGGAAGTAATTATGCCTTGCCTTTCTATAGTTTGGTCTCTCGTCCCAGATGGCTGACTTGTCTGAGATCTTTGATTAACACAGAAGTGTAAGCTGAAGCTTAGTTTGAAAAGCACAGCAAATGAGGCTAGGACTGTCACAGACTGTGCCTGCATCGCGTGCTGTCTTCAATGGTCTGTATGCAACATCAGTTCCTTGCACAGATGAATGCTCGGGCTGGTTCCAAGTTCATTTTGCAAACTGAATAGGATATTGTATTGATGCAGCTTCCTGAAGAACTGGCACAAACACAGGGTCGGTACATTGGTTCTGATCCCATATTTGCCTTCACGGGTATAAATCAAAAGCTGCTCTTTACAACCCAACGGAGTTAGGCCAGTGTGAAAGTGATGCAAGAGAAAAATGGGGTTTGTTTGTTGCAGCATGGCCATGAGCCCACTGAAACAACTCTTCTAAGCCAATGAGCAAGGCAGTAATTCACCTTTGCCAGAGCTGCTGGGTGTTTCTCTGGGAGTGTGGAGGGCTGGCACATTCCCGTTATTGTTTGCATATTGTATTTTGCCATATTTTTGGTTTTGTTGAAGCATGTTGGGATCCTTTTGGCAGCGCATAGGCAGACAATGTATTCCAACCAAGTAGCTGCCTTCTTACCTTGCTTGGAGAAAATGTTCTTGTAAACCTCTATAACCACACAGTGATCTAGTGACATTACATATCAGCCCCAAAAACTCTAACGGGAGGAGAAAGACACAGTTGAACTCTTTAGTATCACTTACCTGCATCCCGATCACGGCGTAGATGAAGAATAGCATCACTATTAAAAGAGCCACATAGGGGAGAGCCTAGAAATGAAGAAAAGAGAGCACCGTGTCTACACCAAGCCTGGCACTACGGAGCCGGGTTCTTGCTCCTGGCTTTGGGAAAACTGGGCAGACTGACCCGAAACGTAGAGTCTGTAATTCATCCAGGTGGCCACTAGATGCCTCTACAGGCCCATATTTGCTTGCCCTCCGCGCCACCACCCTGCTGCCACCCAGCCCAGCCAGGATTCCACTCGCGATGCTGTGGCTCTGCCTCTTTCAAGCCGGTCCTGCCCTTGGCAGTGAGGAAAGCCAGGGCAGAAACAGCGCCCACAGCTGCTTACCATAAGGAGAAAACTATTGTAACCGGTATTATTCTGTCCAAATGGCAATGCCCTTCGACTGTGTTTTTTCCTGGATCCAGTCTGGTGAAACTGAAAATGCAACAGCTGCCCAGATCCCAAATCAAGGCTTCTGCTATGGCTAGTGCCATCCTAAGTATCTAAATCAGCATCAGCTTTGTCTTCTGCTCAGTGTTAGGTGTCTGTGATGGTGTCTGCAACTCACTAAGTGTCCGTGATCAGCTGCTGAAGAGGAAGTGCAGAACCCTGATTTGCAGAGCTGCCTCATGAGGGAGAGGCCAGTGCAATCAGCAAAGTGTTGAGTGCTGTCGGTTTCCTCCACCACTAGCAGGAACTAAGGGCACAGCTCAGGGCCTCGCTGTCTTGGGTCTTTGAGAAGGAATTTTCTACTCTGTTGCTTTTGAAATACAGTGCTCAGGCCAGAGATTTCCAGACCTTACTTCAGAGGCAATGGGCAGATGTATTCATCCTGAGACTGCCAGTACAGCCCCTGGGCTGGATTTTGAACATCCCATGTCATGGAGTATAAAAAGCCTACAACATTATTATTATTATTTTAAAACATGATGTTATTTATACATTTCCAGTTTATGTCTGAATTGACAATTTTCACTGACCACCATGGGGATTTGACTAAGACATGCAGAAATCATCTCAAAGAGCTCTGAATATCAAAATGTCCATAATTTAAACCTTTAAACAGTGTCTGTAACAATCATCTCAAGGCCCAGAGGCAGATTTCTCTGTGTTTTATAGGGTCAGATGAGTCTGCATGGTTACCCCACGATGCCAGTGGAGATACACTAGCTCAGAAGTGGGCTCCATACATTTCGTGATGATTTAGTTGGGACTTGATTCACAGAGAACCTCTGTAGAGCTCCCAGGGTAGTGTCCAGACAGGACATCAGGTACATAACCTTACCAGTACTGTCTTTCACAAGTGCCTTGGAAGAGTGTCTTCCCTCCTGCCCTCCACATTACTTTCCACATTTTTCTGCTCAGCTCATTGATGCACCTTCCCACTCATGCCTGCTCCTTATTCCCCATGGCTCCCCATCTCCCATATTCCACGCTCCTGTCTCTGTCCTCCTCCAGATCTGTCTTTCCCTGGTTTTACCACTCTGTCCTTTTGGTTCCCACGGCCTCGCCTTGCCCTCAGCACCCCTCTTGTTTCCTACTCCTCCCGCTTGCCAGCCTGCTCTTTGCCGGCGGAAACCCTGCTGAGCGTTTTCCCACCACACGCTCCTCTGACCAGTGCTCCAAGCTACATGCAGGGTGCTATGTGTGCAGAGTGCATCGTAGTTACAATGGGCTCCTGCATGAGTCCGTTGCTTATAAGGCTGCCCTCTGTGAACGATGACACTTCCTGGAAGCATGTGGGGACACAGAGAAGATCTTGTGCCAGACAAAGTCTGCAGGGATCCCAGATTTTCATGGTGAGAGTGGCTGAGTTGAGAGCTCTGTGCAGGGGCTATTCTTAGCTACTAAAGCAACCTCCCAGAATCTGCAAGAGGAGGAGCTCTAAGCAGAGAATACCATGTTATAAACAGCTAAAGGCTTTAAAGGGAAAAGACACTTGCTCGCAGAGGTTTTTATTATTATTTTTTAATTCCCCCTGCTGTGGAAGATACCTCCCTTGATACTTTCTCCCACCACCTTTCAACCCTGCCTAAAAGTGACTCTCCAATCAAAGAGGTCTGGAGGTCACTGGAGGGAAGTACCAGGCACTCCCTTTCCCATCCATCTCATCTTCTCCAGCCAAGAGCCCTGGCAAGATGAGCTCAGGATAAGAGCAAGCTATTGCTAAGGAGGCTGGAGGAGCAGAGGGGGCACGGGGAGGGAAAGCAGGAACTGGAAAGTGTGACTCTGTCCCCTGCATTGGGGATGCTGAGCTCTGCCAAGGGAATCTCGTTCCTATGAATGCAGACAAAATGGTTCCCACTGGAGCTGCTCAAATAACAACCTGAAAGTTAGCAGCCGTGTAAGCAATGGAAAAATGGGCACATGGTGCAGCTGTGTCAGAAAACTGCTGTGTGATATCAGATCCTTTGGCAGTCAAAGAGTGAGCAAAATGAGAGTCATTTGCACAAGCCTGATGCTAAAGCTACACCTGAGAACCACACTAGAAAAGGTTCAGATTTGATTCCTAGTGTAAACATGTGCTACTCCTGCTGACAGAGACAGAAGTTGGGGTGATCCACAGCACTTCAGGCTCTGGTCTCAGCTTGTGTCATAGCTGGTGAGGTTCCAGTTTTAAAGTATTGGTCAGTTGCTTTCTCATTTGAGTCAATAAAAATGCAGTCAACTATTTAAAGCCTGAATCTGAGGGATATGTTGTAGCTGTTTCAATTTTTCTGTGTTGTGCAAGTCAATCTTTCATGCTTTTGTCCAGTGGTGAGTCCCTACATCTTTCGCCATGTTTAGACCACCATTTGTATTTGTATTACTGTGTTGTCCTTCCCTGATGCTTCCTCCAGATCTGCCCCAGCTCTCGGCCAGGTTGTGCTGGCCCACTGAGTCTGGGTCAAGTGTAAAATGCAGGATGCATTCATCTCTGCCTAGCATTTTTCTGCAGGTTAGTGGCTGGTTTGGAAGTAGTTTTTTTCTAGAAATTAGCTATCTCTTGGTGTTAGTTTCATCTCCAGAGGGGATGATTTTTATCTTGTCTGGCCTCCTTTGCCTTCTGCTATCTACTCTGGTACTTCACCTAGCACTGAAATGCACCTGCTGCCAGGGCAAAAGCAGCATCAATTTAATAATTTAATAGTTGTCATTGTTATCAAGGCCAAAGGTTTAGGACCAAAAAGGTGAAATTCTTCATTGATGAAAACACAGGGGCTACACACCTCTAATATTAACTGGAAATCCTTAAAACAAGGCTTAATGGAAATTTATTTGAGGCCTTTGCCTTCCCCATAGCTGTGAATTTCACTTAAATCAACAGATATAAAATAGAGCTCAAATGAAAAAAAAAGAAAAAAAGATTGAATGGTTACAGTCATACGGTAATTGAGCTGAACAGAACTATCAAGGTGGTTCAGGAAGGTCTCAAGCAATTACTCATGCTTTAAAGATGAGACACATCCACCCTGAGGCCCAGTTACTTGAGGCTCACTTGCACCAGGTGCAGCTCTGACGAGCATCCTTTCAGCTTGGCCAGTGGCCTCATGGGTGAAAACCCTCCCCGACAGGCAACCGAGGGGACAAAATGAAAGGGTTACGTCCTACTCCGAAACAAATGAAGGAATACCTGGAAGGACTTGATGAAGGTCCAAAGCAGCGTCCGGATGCCCTCCCCTCGGCTCAGGAGCTTCACGAGACGCATCACGCGGAAGAGTCGGAAGAAGGTGATTGAGATGCGAGAGTTTTCCTCTGCGTTCTGGAAGCCATTGGCACAGAGGCAGGAGTTACAACAGCACGGGAGGAACAAGGGCCCTGGGCCACAGAGGACGCTATGCCGAGAGCTCACTGCACTGTTCCTTGTCCTGGTAATGCTCCCTGGCCTTGCACTGCCCCGGCACACCAGGGATGGCCGAGGCCGCTCTGTCCTGCCTGCTCTCCCAGGGTGGTGAGGCTACCTATGGGGGCTACCAAGACCTTTCCCTTCAGCTTGCCTGGACTTCCAGGGATCAGGGGTTGATTATGCTCCCTCCTCTACATTCCCTCTAACATGGGAAAGATGCAATTCTCCTTGATATTTTACTGCAGGAGAGAGATGCTTTCTTTTAGGACCTGCCTCGGATGTTTTACCCCAGCAAGCTCCTGATCCACCCCTCTGGTGAACCTGCTGCGGGCACCAGCCACGTGCTGTTTGCTCTGCTGGGGAACAGTAGCAGGTCCCAGGCCTGCTGCGGGGTGCGAAACCCCCCTGGGGCCGGCCATGTGCTGCCCCTGGCCTGGCAGCCCTGCTGTCCCTGTGCCACCGTGGCTGTGCCGCTGGGGGCTGAGCTGTGGTCACCAGCTCCCGCTGCTCTGCTTCTGGACCTTTCGCTTTTCTCATGACCCCTTTGTACTTCCCACAGTCTGTGCACTGCTTTTTTTTTTTTTTTTTTTTTTTTTCCTTCTCACAGCATCTGCTTAGTCCCTAAGCATTTTCCCCCGGGCTTGCAGCCGGCCCTGACGTTCCTCAGACTGCACACGTGTGAAGGCAGTCTCCTCCCGAACGCTGACCTGCCAGCCCGCATACCTGGGCCTCTGCAGAGGACTCGCTGTCTAGCTCGAGGGGAGCTAGGCACGGAAAATGTGATGCTTCCCAATTCACTAACCCCCTAAAAGGCTGTGCAAAGCCTGTGGAGCTGGGGGTTTCCTCTAGAGCACTGTGGGAATGTAACCTTCTGTCATATGGGGAGATAACACTGTCACCCTGCCACTTGACCTGCCTGTGGAGCAATGGAGTGCCCAGAGGTCTCCTTCTCTCCCCACCCAGGCTGCAAAGACCAGACTTGGAGTCTAAACACCAAAAGAGCAACCTTTCGGAGGGAGAAACAGTGCAGATCACCCCCTGCTGTTAACTACTCACCACTGTGTAAACCAAGAGAGAACAGACCCTTGGGATTTCCTGCCACGGGGCAGCAAAAGCCACATCTGCCTCTGCATTTCTGATAAAATCTGAGGCATGGAAACTGCCCAGATGTACATTTCTAGGATTAGAACTCCAGCTGTGCCGATGAGGACGTGTACCTGTGCTGTGAGCGTGCTCCCATTTCCCACCTGGGACGTGCAGGTTTGTGTTTGGCTCCATCTGCCCCGGCTGCATCTCAGGCCTATCTGATGATGTGTGTGCCTGTAATACTTCAGGACTGCGCTACAGCTGCAGTTTGTCTGTCTATCCTTGTGAATCACCGGTGGATATTTTGGGTAGCTTCCTCCAGTCTGCAGCAAAGGCTGACGCTAGCTGCCCACACAGTAGCGGGGCGAAAAAGATTAGGGGAACAGGCTGTGTCACAGAAAAGCCTGAGTGTTCCCGAAATCTCACATCATTCTTATTTTCTGACTTGGACAACAGTCTGGGGGCTTCAGTGAACTGGAGGGAATGGTTCTGAGGTAAAGGAGGGAATGTGGCTACCAAGAAATCAAAACCCTTGGTAATTAATACCCTCTGACAGTTCTGGAGGGCTGGCTGTAAGGTCTCTCCCTAGCCTACAGAAGTTTTAAGGCCACCTTTTGACTTTCCCTAAGGAGTTAAATTCCAATACTACCTAAAAGAGAACTGAGGTTGAAATTTAAAATTTGCATGGGCATCACTACTGCTATCATTGTGACAAAAAAAAAGTGTTTTCTTATTCTACCTGCTGTTTCTCCTCATGAGCTTGACCCTTTGGATGGCAGCCAGATGGGGCATGAGTCTGGACAGATGTTTTAGTATTGCTTTGTCTTTCCTTGCTGAGAGGAGGCAGGAGATGTAAGCAGTAAACTTGCTACGCCCTCCGAATGTCCTGTGATAGACAAAGTCTACACAGTGGACAAAGTGAAACAAATTCCTCCCTGACACACATCTCTGCAACTTTCTGGCATCAAAACACTTAGCCAAAAATATTCAGTGATGCCTCAGGAGATTACAGTCACTTTAAAACTAGGTGGCTACACATTAACTACTGTCCCGGTAGTTTACTTTTTCCTGGCTTCCATCCAGTTTCTGAAGGCACATCTTTGTCAAGAGCAGGGAAGTTCTACAAGGTGGCAATCAGAGAATGGAGTTACTGCAGTGCTGTTGGTGTAGCTTAGGAACAGCATTGTACACCAAAGCAGCATAATTTGTGTGTGCCATTGCACTGCTTATTCTTATTTGTGCAAAGTGCGAACTCAAATGTTACACTGACAACATCTCATTGAAAAGGAGCTTCAGAGTTCCAGTCCTTTCTGGTCTGTAAGCTTGGATGTGAAATCGCATTGCAAACTCATTCAGCATCACATTGGTCCTGATGTTGTGTGTTGCTAACAAGAAATCTTACCAGGTCTGGTTCTCTCTTGGTGATTCATTAGAAGGCAGAACAACAGTTAACTTGACCAAAGGAAAGCTCAGGATGCACAAGAAGTACACATGTGCAGCATATTCACAGCTCATGTGAACACCAGACTCACACCAATACACAACATGGCAGCTTCATGCACAAATAACTAGGCTGGGCTTGGAGAGAGAACTCGTGATTGGGGGAAGAGAATAAAGGAGTGTGTTAGAAAGAGTGTCACAGAAGCTGGGAGGGTGGTCTGTATTTTTGGTCTTACCATAGAGGAAGAGCATTGGGTATGTTCAGCTGGCTTTAAAGAAAGGCAGACAGAAATAAGCTGTAATAAGTCTCCAATCAAGAGCCCTAGTAAACTAGGTCTTGGCTAACACAGGAGCAACAAAATGGCAGAAGAGGGCAAAAGGGAGTGTGAAAGAAATGCACAAGAGGCTGGGCTCATTCCCTGGGATGCCCAGGATCAAAGCTGGCCATGGCATTAGTAGGTACAACTCCCGCTGAATTCAGTGATGTGAGCTGTATCCGCTAATACCACACATGAATTTGACCCGGTATCTTCTGAGTGCTAGACATCCTGGAATCCAGGCAGTGGAGGCACTGATACTGTTAAAATGTTTCTTGTATCACTACTACCAAGTTCAGTACAAGGGGTTGATTTAGCTCCTCAGCTCAGATGCAGGCAATGCCTGCATAGGGAGCAGCCAGCTTCTAGTGCACCAATCTGATCTGTAAACCCATAATATCCTGGTGCTAAAGCAACACTTTCTATTTATATAGCCCTATTCCTCTACACATAGTTCTGGGTGATTACATTGTTGTTACTAAGAAAATGGGCTGGGACAGTGTAATCAGCTCTTGGCAATCCTTCAATACCCACCAGCGGCTGTGGAAAGTGTGTTGAAAAAGCTGGTTAGCATGCTCTACCTTCACCCACCTCACACCAAAGCTCCAGGGACCAATTGGATGCATCCTTTGAGGCCAAGTGGAGCTGAACTGAGCCCCAGTCATCCCTGGAAGGGTCTAGTTGCTGCAAACACTCTGCCTGACACTCTCTGATTAACATCTAGAGCCACTTCCGCTACTGAAAGCAATTCTTAAAAACACCCAAGGCAGCAAATACCCTTAAGTTTAAAAAGCAGAACTGAAAATTAAATAAAGGCAATGTTATCAGGAGTCCTTCAGTTCAATGGCAGTGTATTTCTTCAGGCTTAAACCTCTGTCATATGCCAAACTGGTCTGACATTACTTCTTGTGACTACACTACCAAAGCTGAAACTGATGTACTTCTTCTACTAATGGCAAAAATCACCTCTAGTGCCATGAAGGACTCCTGCAGCATGCTTCTGCTCTCCAAGGACACTGTACTAACTAAGCTGGCACTGTATTACTTAAATAAAAACTGTCTGTTGGCTGGCCAGCCTATTTGGTGATATAGGCAAATGAGACCAATTCAAAACCCAAGCTATTCCTAACCATGCAATATTTGTTTGGGTTAACTCATTGGTTGGTAGTGTCAGCTTTCATTGCTTTTATCCTCCTCTTTCATGTGCTTGCTCTTATGTTTTCTTTTCAGAAGAAACTTTCAGGCAAATGTTGGCTTGAATACCAAGTAAGGGAGCAGTGTCCATAGGGATGTTTCTTACAGATTTTGATTTTGTGTTGCTGGGCAAACCTCTCCTTTCCACCAGTGTGTTTCTCTGCCCCATCTCCCTTCCTCTTTCTATGAGTTTTGCCAATCATCTTTTCTAACAAAGGAGGATCCTTATTCTGCTGGTTTCTGCTTTCCTGGTACAAGGTACAAGGCTCCTTGACTGAAGGAAGTCAAACATTTTTCAGCACCTTTCAGCATTCAGGATCTTTCCTGGCTGACAGTGTCAGTGCATCTGTGACTGATTGTTTGAAGAAGCCTTGTAAGTTACTGTGGAATACTATACCTTAATTGTGACTTTGATATTCTTAGTATTTCATCAGAAAGGGAGGATAATAGTAATGTAACAGTAAAAAAAAAAAACAACAACAAAAAAAACCCACAATGTATAAAACACTATGTCTGTGTAATGAGCTAAGATGACACTGTTGATTTGAGATGCTCAACTTGGAGCAGTTTGCAACATGTTGAAAAACTAGGAACCACTGTTAATCTTTGGCACCGCTAAGAAAGGGAAGTAGAGGTTGACTTACTCCACTCTTATTCCCTTAATTAACAGGCCTATATTTCAAGATGGGGTCAGATATGTAGCATATTATATTGCTACCTACAATAAAGGCTCAAAAGCAGTACAGGAAAGTTTCTGCTAATGCTGGCAGGTGATAGCTGTACAAAGTCAAGCAAAATGGGCAGAGGTTCTCAATATGCTTGTGCTCATACAGTATTTTGTGCGTGAGTACATGGGATGGGGAGAATCAATCCCCAGCTGTGGGTTGCTGGATACATTTTCCAATGTGCACAGTAGTCTGAGAGAGGAGCCAAGTCCTTCCATTTTCCATGAGTGCCAAAGAGTCACCGTTCAGACCTGAGCACAGTTATCTGAGAACTTCTTACTGGGACTTTAAAGTGTGGCCATTCCTAATGATAATACGGAGAGCTATTGCTAGATTTTCTGAGAATCTGTAACACTGCAAATGATGAGGGTATGCTAGTGTTAGGACAAAGACAGTCACCTGGCACCTGAGAACTTAGTAGGTTGCATTTGTTCACAGGGATAGAGACATGGTGATAGGTACTTGGATTTGAAGTTGGTGTCCATTGCCCACTTGAAGTAGACAGGATTTCATTTCTACAAATCTCAGAACAATGTATAGAAGCAAATCCTCATCTGTTTATTATATTTGAAGGAGGCAACACCACTTAACAGAATACAACCTTGGCTGTACTGTTTTACTTACAACCACCTTTTCTTCTGCATGTGGTACAATCTGCCAAGGAACTTCATCTATTCTACCTTGATATTGCCATTTGGGGCACAAGCAGCATGCACATAACTGAATTAAGAAATAGCAACAACAATAATAGTGAGATCAGCCAAGAGATGATGCTCTGAGCAATTTCTATTATAGAGGGAAGGGACCAGAATTATATAATTATATGTCACAAACACATTCAGCGACATAGTAAGACTGATATAGAAGGGGACTTGCAGGTTAAGAGGGGTAAGAGGAGAAATATCTGAGGCAGGATGCTCTTTTTTTTTTTTTTTTTTTTTTTTTTTTATGTTACCATATTCAAAAAGGTAACAAATGTGAAGGAGCAGAAGTGGTCAAGAAACAGAGAAGCAGGTCCTGGAAGCTGACGTAAAGATTGAGTAGGATAAAGACTGAGGGATCCCTGAAGCATGTCTGGAAAGCTCCTCAGATTATTGTTGCACACATGTACCTCATTTTAACTATGCTCAGTGTGTGTCAGAGCACACATGGACACATTGCTTGAGCTGCTGCTCACCTGTTCACATTGTTAAAACTCCTGCAGGCACAAAAATGAAAGGTACAGCTTATACCCATCATGAATTCAGGATCCCAGGTAAGGAGGCTTCCAGGAAAGAAGACATGCTTATTCAAGAGACAGATACTTAAAATCTCAGAGGACACAGCTCAGAATAAGGTAACTGTTCTGTCTTCCTGCCAGTCTTGCTCTCTGGTTAACCAATAAAGAGTGCTCCACCTGGGTAGGTGGGAGTGAGCCTTACTGGTGGCTACTCCCAAAGAACATTCCACCTCCAATTGGGTACAGGGAGCATCAGAGTCTCCTGAACATCTACACTGACTCACATATGAGTCATATCTGATCATGCCACCAAGTCAAGGAAATATTGCTTAACAGAGGTAAGAGGACTGCTGTGTTCAGGGGCTTTCCAGATGATGACTGCAACACAAAAGCTTTGAAAAATAGGAGAGGATAACATCTGTGCTCCAGGAGAACCAATTGCAATGTTTTTAGGGTGATGTATAACAGTCAATACTGTACTACAAAATGCTGTTCTGTAATCCATTTTGAAATTCTGAAATTATTTGAGAAGGGATAACTTGGCCATTCAGAGCCATAAAGACAGAAGCAAAAACATGAGCAAAAGGACTAAAGACTGTACCATCATGGTTGTATTGAAGCCCCTTGAAATAGCCATGACTTAGAATATCTTCTGGATAGATCAAGATTTGGAAGATAACAATGTGAGTTAATAATTTCAAGAAAGTTTCAGTAGAAAAATCCTGAGAAGAGGCGTAAATGCCCCCTTGTCTCTGTGGAACTCTAGAGATGGAATGGAGGAATGCTTTGAGAGGTTTGAGCTCCAACAGGTCTTTTCAAAGAACTAGCACCTAGCAACGGGGAGCTGCTCTAGGTTGGAAATTAATAAATCCAAAGAGGCTCCTTAACTACTCAGTAAGTATGTTTCAGTACTTGTAGGAGCCTGACTATCATTGGGATGACAGGCAGGTGGCATTCTTGTTACCAGCACTGTTGATGGTATTGATTTTTTACACCACTGGACACACTGAAGATATTGAGCACAGCTTCAGTATGTGCTGGGAAGTTCATGCTGAATTTCCCCCCAGCTTTTAGGAGTAAAAATTCCTTCTTTCTAGAAAGACTCATTCTATCTGTGGGGAGGAATCTCTTTTTGTAAACCCCTGTAAGGCAGAATCCAACGTTAGGCCTGGCTTGATCTAGGGAACCTATAAGCAACTCAAATGCACAGAGTTACTATTGCTTTGTTTGCCACATTTGTCTCATTCAACACAGTGCTATAATGGCCATGTTCTGATGTTGCCTGGTAGTCTTAGATTTGAAGAGATGAGAGGAAACCTGTTTCATACTTTAGCACCATGATATGATAGAGCATCTTCATATGTCTCAAGAAAACAAGTTGGTCAGATGCTTATGTTGCCTTTTGTGACCAACAACTGCTAATGGGATTTCTCCACTGAGGAAAACACAGCGTGTGGATGATCAGCTTGTAGAGATCACTTGCAGCAGTTGGTTGTTGGTGATAGATGTCTCCTGTTTCCTTGATTGGTGTTGAGGATTGGAGAATGGAAAGTTACCCATGAAGATGCTCTATCTGTTGGAAGCTTGTCTTCAATGAGGAAAGGGGTGATAGGTGATTACCTCTTGCTTTTTTCTACTTATTGCAGGAAGGATGCCTCAGAATCTGCACTGTAGAGTTCACGTGAGCAGGCTGCAGTGCTGTGTAACTCATTCACTGTTCTAGGATATCAGTCTTTTTGCGCTCAAGTTCTTTGTATCTTGAAGTCATCCAAGACTGCTGCCTACCATAGCCACACTGCAGCTGTGACATTCTTGGACACAAAGTGAAGATGACCAGATCATACAAAAGTGGATAAGATTTTGAGGGGAATTAAAAGCAGTTTCATTAGGGATAGCTGGTGGGCAACAGCACTTTGATTTTGTTGCTGCAGGGAGTTAGAAAGAACTGAAGGATTGTTTCAGATGGTTGGCCACTTTTATCTTGACTGGGTGTAGAGGCCACAAATAGGGCAACTGCAAGCCCTCAGCACTGCTCTTCTGGGGATTTTTATTTGATGCGTGTAGGTCACTTACAAGCAGAGACAGGATCTGCAAGGACATGAGCTTCAAAGGAGAACAAGAATTTACTGGGCTACAAGAGAAGGAGAGATTTAGAATTTATCAGTGCCACAGAGATGTGATTAAAGGCAAGCCACTAGACTTTCTCTTGTGTTTGTAGTGTCAAAAGGCTGAAGGACCTCAGGAGGATGAGTTACACAACTCTTTGTGGAGAGAAAGAAAAAGTCAGTGTTTCAAAACAAGCTGGCTGCTGGCAGGTACTGTGGAGTTTCCAGTACACTGTGGAGTTACCACAACCCCCCCAAGAGTCATCTGTCTGCCACTGCTGTGTGTGGTTTTATTAACAAACACTCTAGAGATAATCTACCTGCCACCAAAGTCTGTGGAGTTATTATAAGATCAGGCAGAAATGTATCTGCTATTTCTCTGACAAGGAATACTATTGGATTGCAGATGGCATAATTCTCAATTCCCACAACCTTATAGTGGAACCAAATTATTAGCTGGAAAAAAAAAAAAAAAAAAAAAAAAAAAAA
>NC_048893.1:64143810-64217358 GCF_011077185.1 Oxyura jamaicensis | reverse complement strand
TTAAAAAAAAAAAAAAAAAAAAAAAAAAAAAAGCCAGGCAAGCTGTTCAGATGCTGCATTCTTCCATTAAGTGTGCATTTCTTTGAGAATTTCTGGGAATATTTTGAATAGAACTAGACAGAATTATTTTCTTTGCTACAAAAATATTTTTCTGTTAGAAGAATGCTGATGCTGAAAGTGGAATGTTCTGTAGAAACATGTCAATTTTGAAAAAATAATAATTTCAGAAATGTTAGTAAGACTGCAATCTCACATTTTATCCTTGCACACTTCAATTTGAATTATTTCAGTTAGAAAATTTCAATTAGAAATGTTATATAACTATGAAAATAATCAGTCCTGGACTGAACTGTTTTTACTTTACTGAAACAAATGTTTTGATTTTCCCCATCTATTTCTGCTGAAATGTTCTTTTACTGGAAATCTTGTAATTTTTTATTTGTATTCTATTTTAAAACAGAAAAGCATATTGGAATTACAAGGAGCTTTTGTGAAACAAAGAAAAGAAAAAAATCAACCCTCCCCATAGCTCTAATTTGGGTGAAGCAACAGAGGGTTTTTGTATAATTTCCATAAGTTGAGCTTTGTATTTAGCATCTATGGGAAAAGGGTACCATCTTACAGGAAAACCGGGAATCATCGTGTATGGCACTGCCTGTACTGGGGCAAATGGTGAACACCTTGCTGATCTCCCTGGGAAAGGCAATGTAACAGGCTTCAGACAGCTCTGCAGAAGAGACTAAGATCTCTTGCACTAGGGGATTAAATTTTTATTTGCTGCAATGTGGGGAATTAGGAAAAATATGACACTTGCAGTGAAGGTTGTCATTACATTTCTGCCAGCACTAACCCATGTGGGTCAATACACATACAGGGCTAGCTCATACAAATGCAAACTATAGTTTCCACAAAACCTCAGATCTTGGGGAAAATATTAGCATCTCCAAGTGAACAAAAGCCTATTCCAAAAATAGTTAATAAGTTCAAGGTAACTTTTACAGCAAGCGAGTCTTGCAACTATTTTTTTTTTTTTTTTTTCCCCTCATTTCCTATGTATTCTAAGATTTTCAAATTCTAGAGCTTGGTTTTCTAATTAGCTTCAAATATGCAAATCATACCGATTTGAATAGCTTATTAATTAATTTCATATATATATCCATGAAATTGTGAGACAGTAATCTTATGGTTTCAAGTGCTTAAGGTAAATATAAGGGAAGTCAATTGCATTAATTTGGTTATGCAAATTACCTTATATTGACAATTACTGGACCGTTAATGAAAGAGTCCCTTTTTATACAGCTGAAAGCTCTATTTTTTCATGACTTTCAGAGCAAAAGCAGAACAATTGGTAAAGTATGTCTATGCAAATTATTCTTAATTTTCAGGATGTTTTAATAATCCTTCTCATTAGCTCTGGGTAAATGATGAGTTCAAGTCTTATGGTAATTAGGCCTAGGAGGAATTCCTGAGAAACAAGTAGATATTAAACACTATCAGAGATGCAGTGCTCATCTCCAGGCACAAGGACTGGTCTGACTCGGAGAGGCAGGTGTGGCTTGCCTGTGTATTATTATTTGCATTTTGTGGGACGGGTAGTAAAAGAAAGGCCTAGAACATGCAGAAAATGAAGGTTCCGAAGATAGTGAGCCATGAAAATAAATGTTGAAAGGCCATCTGTGTGCAGGACTTTTAACTTTAAATGTGGAGTTATTTAAAAATTTTTACAGTATGAATATCAGCTGAGGAGAGGTTTTGCTGATCTGAACACCTCCGCCAGGTGCCATGTTTGACAGAGCGGACTTTTCCCATTCTTTGCATTTGCCCCATCCTTGATTCACAGGATGAGGGTTCCCACAAGAGGCAGTGAGGCTGTCCCAGCCCAGAGCAGACTGAGGGGATGACCTTGGGAGCAGACCAGACCACTGAGCAAGATGGAGACAGTGCAAGTGTGAAAACACAGAGTTCATAGGTCTCCAGCTCTCCTCTGCTCCATAACCATCAATGCCAATGGTTTCCTCATTGCTGTTTCTAAGTAGTCCAGTGGGTCTCACTATCTTTCCTATGGCAAAATTAACATGGCTTTTAAACACCAAATTAATCGCTCTGACGGAAAGGACAGTATTCTTTTCCTCCACCTCTTTAGGAAGATTTATGTTCCCTCTTACATTGATCCTTTTTCTCTTTCTTTTTCTTTTTCACTGGCTGGGAGAGAGGAAGGGAAATCTGTGAGGCTGGTATTCCAAACGGAGCACAGCCTGATTCTGGTTTTGACTCATTCCTAAGGACAGTTCTTTTCATCTTCAGGTTCCCCTATCCCAAACACCCAGATAAATCCATCACCTCAACTTCTTATTTGTAGCAGTGCTGTGAAAGCACCACTGCTCTGGAGGGCTGCAAGTAGAAAGAGGACTTCTGACATGGCTTGTCTACTAGGGGTCTTGTAAGACCATGCCACTGATTTTGATCTTGAACTGAAAAAGAAAAGACCGTTCAAAGCATTCGTACCGGTCTTAGTTACTTTAAAGAGATGCTGTTGTGTACTGTAAAAGATGTGGCCTTGTCCATTCCTCATACTATCCCACAGCTTGCCTCGGAAAAGGTAATAGCAGCAGAGTTCTTCTTCGAGATGAATTTCCTGAGGAGCTTTCCTTGTCTCCAACACCTTGCAATACTCCACAGCACTGAGAACAAGTGTATCATCTACTGGCTTCATATTGGTTGGGGGTTGATGATCTGATGAATTAAGCAAATTCCTAGAAGCATGTCCATCTTCTGTCATGGCTGTGCTTGTTTTCAGTGCACTAAGCATTTGAGCCACTTCTACAGCTATTTGTTAATTATTTATTAGCTGATAGGATTGCATGGTGTGGGAAGAGGATTAGGAAGAAGAAATGATGAAGAACAGCTTGAAACTTGGTGCCCTCTGCATAATGGTGTCATGGGGGTTTCTCTGAGCAGCCTCAACTGCATATGGCAGAAAGGAGGAGACCTTCATGGTCTCCATCTGTGAAAAGTTTGCTGGAAGCTCAGTATGAAGGGTTTACTGAGGTGTGCTTGGCAGGAACGCATGAATTCAGTAGGCTGCATCTTTACAACTCCTGTGCAACTGATGGAAAATTACACCGGTGGTGTTAAGGCCAGAAGCAGACCTTTGGTTTGCAGCAAAATCCCCAGTCTTCAGTACGGTAACTCTTCTGTGAACTAATGGAGACAGATGCAGACTAGATAACAAGTAGGTTTCCTGGGGAGGAAGGCAAACAGTCTGCCAGCTCCAAGATTCTGCATTGTTGCCAGGATCCTTCCTTTGACAAGCCCAAAGGCTCTCAGGCAGGGTGAAGATGAATGACCGAGTTAAGCTCTAATGAAGGTGCTGAAAGGAACTGCACAACCCATTGACACCAGGAGAAAACCCAATCCACCATTGTTCAAATGCAACAGGACTGTGCATTGCAAGAGACAGTGGATAGAGGTGAAAGGACAGCCACTGATACTTCTGAGTAACGAATCTCTGCTCAAGGGATGCTGGCCAGAGACACCAGCAGCCCAAAGAGAGAGTTTGTTATGGACCATTTTCATTTGAGATTTGTAGCAGTTAGTATTTAATTCACAGGCTGTGCCTTTTCATTGCCTTTTCAATTAGAAAGTTATTTAATGTTGATGCAGAACATGCAATTTCCTAGAAATGTGGTGCTTTCAGAGGCATACTGGATCTCTGTATGTTAATGTGTGATACAATAGAGCCTGTGAACCATTCTGGGATTGGAAATGCCAATCACAGGCATTATCAGAGCATTTTAGAGGTGATCATATGGAGATTGCAGCTAGCTGTTACAAAACTACTGAGAAACATTTTTTTGTTCTGCACCTCTTTCCAAGAATAGATGATTATTGATTTTACGAATTTGTCAGTTAAAAAAATAGTAGGGATGGTTTGGATGAAATGTAATGCTCACTGTATGTGATTTACTATGTTCAAGTCTGAGCAAACAGATGAGACTCAAAATCCCTAGCTCCAAATATCAATTTGTTTCAGTGTATTTGTATTAACAAGTGCTTCTTTACTGCTGAGGCATCTTTGCCTTCGTGTCTGTTCAGCTTAGGAAAAAAAAACAAAAAACACACTTGAAGTGGCTTTGGGTGAAGCAAATTTTCTCCTAGTCACCCAGACAAGGCTCAGCAGATAGCACCGATGACTAGCACCTCCCAGTTTAAAAATGGATTTTGAATCAAAAGACTGAGATGGGACCAGCTGGGATGTCCCACTGCTCTGCGACATGGTCAGTTTTACTAGTAATTAGAGCCAGACACACATTTTTGGCTATCAGTCTGCTGACCATAAGCAGCAACCCAGCATAAACAGCTAGGTCATCTGGATGCAGCTGGGAATGGGTCCCATTTAGCAGATGTCTAGGAAGATATATAAAGCAGAAGTCATTTTGTTGGCATGTTGTGCCAGACAGTCCCCATGAAGAACAGAGCAGTGAGGGAAGGTAAGAGCAGAGCTATTTTAAAAACAGTTGTCTAGTGAGAAATAAAAAAAACAGCACCACCCTTATGTTTGCCTGGTTGGTACATACGAGCGTGCAGGGAGGGGTGTGGGAGCTAAAAGAGTGTTATACTGTCTACATTAGAAAGAGTAAAACGAGTTGAGGTATGTTTACCTTCGATTACAGATCTGGCTGGGAGGTCACATTGTCTTGCCTACCAGCCAAAAAGCACCGTGACAGCTTTATATAATGGGAACTTCAAAAATTCCTGTTAATCTGGGCATTTGGGTGTGCAGAATGGTACCCATCACCATGCTGAACTGCTGCTGTGTGCCTGGCACAAAAACCCTCACAAGGGGCAACGGCCTCTCCTCTGGACTGATGGTATCTTGGCTGAATTAAAACAGGGAGAATCACTGATACTGTAGGCAGAGGGGAACTAATTACTGCCTTAATGAAAACTAATCCCAGTGCTCCTGGGAATGGGAAACATGATCTCTGCTACCCAACATTTTACCTAAATCTGGGGAAAGTAGCTGGGTAAAAGAAGATGAGGGAGAAGAGAAAGTTAAAGAGGAAAACACATAAAGGTTTTTTTTTTTTTTTTTTTTTTTTCCTTCTCCCATCACCTTCGCTGCTTTCATTACAACTGGCAGTGCAATCTGGAACCAGTTAGCAGATCTCTAGCTATGCATAATAGTAAGAGATAGTGCACGCAATGAGGTCTTGGAGAACTGATGTTAAAAGCTCTTGTAAATTGGATGAAAACCAGAAGCTTTTACAGCAAAACTGAATGAGGGAAATACAGGGGATTGTGCAGCCTTTAGTACTGCAATCTGTATATGCAGATCAGCAATGCTGGAAAATTCCTTGGGTGTTCTAAGCAAAGTAGGTTTTAGAAGAAGGAGAATGAAATGCCAGAAAGCATCTTTCACTGCTTCAAGAAATTACCTTAGATGAGAAAACTAGCTGGGTCTGAACTCAGCCAACCACCTTTTTGAACATCTAGCTTATGGTGCTTATAAAATGAATATACTAAGAGATGATCTAAGGAGTCAGAGATTTTCTGTGGTTTCATAGAAAGATACAATCTCTATGAGAGTTCAGGCAAAGTTAAAAGAAACTTCTTCTAGGCAAAAGGAATGATTTATCCTGGCTAGCAAACCAATGGAAAATATAACGAGTTTGGGGTAGTTCTAATGTTATTTACTATTTTTTTCTTTTGAATATTTTAACTAGGTTTGTAGAAAATCATACTGGCATTAAAAGGAAGATTAAATATAAGCATATCATATCACAAATGCTGATACTAGAATATTGTAGCATTGTTTTTAAAGTGATGTGATAGAAAAATCACAAGAAAAGATAAATATTGGTCAGAAAATCTGGATATAGCTTTTTAAAGAGCTCTTTACACTTAACTACATGTGCCACACTCTTATGTCTCCATTGAGCCAACAGAAGACAAGGCCTCTAGTACTTTGTGTTCCATCATTAGTTATTATTGCTATTGTAACACTAACTTGCAGTCAAATATGAAATCAGGACTCCTTCCCTAAAAGCTTTAAAACCCACAAATGCTTTGGGTATGTGAAAGCCTGCAGTAATTAAAAACATGACCCAGTCCCCAGTGTAGCCAATGAGACATGGTGCTCCCACCATTTTAAAGTGAGCTCTGAACATTTTCACTCAGAAAGATTCCAGACTATCTTGTGCATCAGGCCTTACAGCTATAGGGCTATCTAACTTTCCTTTTACTGCTTTTACATTTAGGTTACAAGGATTTGTCCTCCTATGTATCTTCTGTTTCTCATATTTTAATTAACTAGCTTGTGTGTGGTTATATTTACAAAGCAAGGCAAACTTAATTTTATGCTACTCTTATAAGCAGCATTAAAATATGTCCTGATTATTCCATCCACCTGGAAAAATGTTTAAAGCAAGCATAACTAGAAGTTTTGTGGAAATCACAATATCGAGGTATTTCCTCAAAACTGGGTCATTAGGAGAGTCTTTCAAAGTGTGAACTACATGCTTTATTCTTGAGCATTGCTAAGATTGGTAGTCACTAGTAACAGCTTGAATACTCAGGTAAACTGAGGAAGGAGCCATTGGCATTCACTACTCCCTTTTCTGCAAAAAACACACACATTTTTATCTTTTTGCCCATATTTCATACTGATTTTTTTTTTTTCTTTAACAGAAGTTATGCAGTTACCAAAAGCAATCTTTTGAATGGGCAAATCATATAAACTCTGGAAATGCACTCAGAATACCAACATTTTTTAAACCAAAGGAGGAGGAAAAAAAGAGAGGCCCCATCTTCATGACAAAAATACATAAATAAAAACAAAATAACCTTGTTCAAACATGGTTGTGGTCAGACAGTCTCACCATGCTTCTTTCTCACCAACACAGGGTGAAAAACATGCACTCGAATTGTTGGTTAGGCATGGAAGGTGGTCAAATTTTAGTTGATGTATGCCTAATTTAGGGAAGAGCTGAGGGCACCTTTCCTGATGCTCACCAGAGGCAAAACAAAGCACTGTGTAGCAGCATTTGCCACTGCTACAGCTCACAACCATGCTTCAACCTGGCTTCCTACACAGAGAAGCTGGGGCCGCAGTGGTGTGTTAGCTGCATTACTCTAGTGATAAAGAACACCACCAGGCATTAAAAAAGGCAAACCCAATCCCCCCCACCCCCAATCCATTTTATCATTAGTTTTCCCCAAAAGCAAACAGGTCATATATACATACATATACACGCACACAGGGATAGCTCAGGACTACATACAACTTCTAGGATGGCAGCAGTAAGGGTATGACAACACGGATGTCAAAAGAAGCCTCTGTGCTTCTCCAGCCCTTTGCTACATAATTTGGAGGCCTCTGCTACCCAGATGGCACTGGGGAAAGAGAGAGAGGGAAGGAGAGAGGGAAGGAGATCTTTTCTGCCTTTTGCAGAAGGCTTGGGCAAATGAACTTGCAGGTTCTAGGAACTGCAAAGGTTTGTGTCTGGTGGCAGCTGACGGCCAAAATCTGAGCAGCAAAGGGCGCGGAAGCGAAGAGAACCAGACAGGCAGAGACAGAAAGACAGACAGACAGACGCAGCGACAGAGATGAATGCCAGTCCCAACTGAGGTGCAGGCTAGATGTATGTCGTCCTTCCACCGATCCTTGCTCCCATTGCGGGGTGTGTGTGTGTACAGGACCGTGTCACTGGCGCTGCCTGCTCCAGGCCTTGCGCAGGCCGAACGCTCTGCGGCAGTTCTGCCTGGATAAGGACTGCAGGGTTAAAGCCACTGGTTCTCTGCCTTCAGACACATTGATTGAGGGTGAAAATGAACTTGTGAGGTTTAGTGTGGCTGGAGACAAGGGAGAGGAAAGCAAGGGAGAAAAGGAAGAAAGGATGGGGGCGGGTTAAAAGGGAAGAGTGCAGGAGAAGGTGATAAGGAGACTTAAATATAGGCTGTCAGATATTCCAAAGAATGGGAGCAGGAGCCCATGACAAATCATATGAAGCCTCTTGACACCAAAAGCAGGATGACTGTAAGGAAAGGCCTCATGCGTCTGGTTTAAGCCTGAGCTGTTTTACTTCAGAAATAAAAGAGACTAATGGGAAAATCAATGTATAGGTCTCCAAGTATCCTTGGGATCTGAACACCCTCCCTGGCCTTACTTCACCAGTACTCAGGAATCAACAAAACTGCAGCCCTTGGATGACTTCCTACCAGTCATTTGGAAACTTCTTCAGAAATGCAATATATAAAGTATTCGGCCCTCATGAACCTGATGCACAAACCACTACCCAGCAGGCCTGGGCACAACAGACCTGATCAGCATTTTCCAGGGGAAGAAATACAGCAAGAAGGGTTTTGGATCTCTCTAACCCCTTCATAGGGCTGCAATTTCCTGAAACCCCTAGGTACTATGCCTCCCAGATGCCACCATGGATCAGATCACACACAACATAGTACCTCTGTGTTTTCTCCTCCTGTCACCTCATTAAAAATAAATAAATAAATAAAAATCTATTGACCCTGAGACCTGATGCAATGTTCTCTCTTCAGAAAACATGTACTACTTAAACAGGAGGGCAACGTACCCGGGAAAATACTCCATTATTTCACACAAGCCACAGTTCAGCAGTTCCCTATCCCTCGTAGTGCTAATCTTGTATCCCGTGCTCATCGCCTGTCTCTTGTCACATCTGCCATATCACACTGTGTACCTGTCATGTGTACCTCCTCCTCTGTACATCCTCCAGCGTCCAGACACACTCAAGACACGCAAGTACTTTTATGGCAACTCAGTAACACAGGTGGGATGTATACCAGTCCAGATGTTTTGGCTCAGTCATCCTCATGCACTCCCAGACATACACAGCTGACATACACAGAGGTACCCACAGATGCAGACACACTCAGAGGCACTGGCAGAACACCTCAGCAGCAGGCTCACAGGTAGGCACAATCCCTCCCTCCCCAGCATCCTTTCAAGACAGACAGACAGACAGAATCAAACACACGACATCCCCACTGTCACTGGTATCCACACCATTGCTCTGGAGACACGCATGCTCCCACCCAACCATGCCTCCGTAACTCACACGTCTGCACAGGAGCTGCCTGCTGCAGACTCTGCTTGCCACAGAAACCCATCCAGCTCAGCAAGCACTGCTACGAGCATCACTTTGGTGGCAAACAAAGATTCAGTGAGTCTTTAGTTTGACACTGGCAGGGGAAAGGATGAAGGAAAAAGGACCGTATTGACCAGCAAGGTGTTGGCTCTCCTCTCTCCAGCTGAGAGGAAGGACATTGCATTAGCAGATGCAATAGTAGCTCAGGGTC
The DNA here is from genome assembly GCF_011077185.1 of Oxyura jamaicensis. Classification (NCBI taxonomy): domain Eukaryota; kingdom Metazoa; phylum Chordata; class Aves; order Anseriformes; family Anatidae; genus Oxyura; species Oxyura jamaicensis. Next base: position 64,208,019 of record NC_048893.1, on the reverse strand, counting down.
TGGTCATTTTTCTCTCATCACTTTGGGCACAGTAGTGCAGAGCACAAATCAAACTTGATTTCCCCCTCTGACACAGCACAACGAATTGTAATGAGAAACTTTATTTGCCTGGAGGAGGGGACAGCAGGCTGTCAGTCAGCTTCATGGCACTGAACTCTAGGCTGTGTCTGCTGATGTGGAAAGGAAGGAAATGCAAGCCTGTGCCTGGGGCTACTTCTGGGATGATATATTCCAAATTTGCTGTCTTTTATTCAACTCCTATAACATTTTCACTCCTATTATTGTTATAATAGATAGTAATCATTTTTTATCACCATAATGTTTTCCTCTGAGGAACTTAAAGTGTTTTGGAAACGCCAATGGCAATCCTTTCTTAACTGAGGGAATAATAACAATCTCCAATTTACTGATAGGGAGACTGAGGCATAGGGATCTAGGCAGTGCCCAAGGAATACAACCCACAGGCCCTACCTCCCAGGCCCCAAGTATTACATCATCTTTAAATTTGTTACCCAAATATCATGCTTGGTCTTAGAACTTAGAGTCGAAGCATGATAGATGTGCCTCAGATTTTTTTTTTTTTTTTTTTTTTTTTTAATAGCAGATTAACACCCTCCCTTTAATTTACAGAAAATTCTCAAAACTCTTCATTTTGTGGCTAGGAAGTTAGATGCACAATGCTTACTGAGAAGCAAATTTCTGAAAATGCAGTTATGGAGCAAGATTGAAAATAAAGCAACTTACAAGTGAATTTGGCAGAAACTGTATCACTCTCTGAACTTTTCATATCTGCCAGATTTAAACCTGTGCTTTGCACATTATCGGTGGTGTGAGATACATCTGTGTGTGTTTGTGGGGCTGGCTGGAGGGACCTGGGAGGTGTTCCCAAGTTGCTGTAACCAAGTGGGCCTAATGTGAGGCAATTGGACTTACCATACATAGTTCTACTCCATTGAGATGTTAAAAGTGGTGGCTCCCCAGAGGACTCAGAAGTGCTGAAGACAACCTGGGGACCTGCCTGATCAGTTCATGCCTTCTCACTGTGTGTGAATGCACAGCCATGCTAACAAACATATGCTGAGTTTGACATGCAAGTCTACACTCACCCACAGGCATGCAGATGAACATGCCTGCATACAGAAGACTTTCAGATATAAACACCCACCCAAGAACAAATCAAACTTGCACATTAGGAGAGCCACAATGGCTCAGAAAACATGTTCATACACTCATTTATATACAAAACAACTCGTGTTTCCATCAGCAACTGCTCACAACACATATATGTGTGCTTGCATACACACTCTCTTTCACATACAAACATATTCATGTCTGTACACTCTCCTATGGATTTGTAGCCCATACACAGGCATCCAGATGCATTCAGGAACATGTACTACAACCAAAAGAGTACACACACAAAGACCCACACATGCACACTCACATATATCTTAATGAAGGTTTTGGTCTGGGAAATTCCTTTTCAAGAAACAGAAATAATTGTCAAAAGGAATAAGGGGGAACTGCACAAGAGATGCACATGTGCACCTATGCACACACTGCAGTGCCTGTCAGTCAGGGTTCCCATCACAACTACAGCTATGGCAGCTCAGCACCAGCTGGGCATGCTTTCTCTCAGTGCAGACGTCTGATGAACCTCATAGAGATTCCTGTCAGACTAACCTGTGCCAGGTGTCTCTGTCTTTGCTGACTGACCTCAAAGAAAGCTGTCCCTTAGCTCCAAGAGCAGCACCTTCCAGGACAATACCACAAACCTCTGTCAGCTTCTAATGCATTGGGCAGAAACATCTTACCTGCACCTGACCAGGCTAAACATCTCCAATTAGTGGAGTTTGTTGGCATTTTTTTTCCAGACTCCAGGTCTACTGGAACAAGACAAGACAGTGTACAGAAACACAATGCAGGGTTTGCTCAAACCCACAAACAGCAAGAAAGCAACAAGCTCCTGAGGAAAAGGGGAGAAGTATATCTGATAAACTGCCTCACACTGCTTGGGAAGATGACAACTGTCCATCCAAGATGGGCTGCTACTTCCAAAGCCCATCTGCCACAGATGTAACATATCAAGTGCTGCTAGCAGGAAGGGAATCTGACAGGACAAACCAACATACAATACATTCTCTTATTCAATAAGGGTTATAAGTGCAAAGGGATTTCAAAACATTTCAGAACAAACTCCATCCATAGCTGCTGCTTATTTATCAGTGCATCAAAAGATTGTGCAAGTTTTTAGTAACAAAGGTTAGAAACTAGTAGCAAAGGATTTGCCTAGATAAAAAGAGAAGATTTAAACATGCCAGGTAACAAAAAGACGTGTGCAGAAATCTGTAAAAACTGTATAGAAGGAAAGGATTCTTTAGAGGAAACACAGGGACCATTATGAAATGCTGTTCATAACCCCTATTAAAAGAGTCAGGGCCTCTCCTGCTGCCTCCTCAACTAAGACAGGCACTGGGAGTTTAGACAGAGGCACACCCTCATTCTTCCCAGACATCCATAACCAGACACTGGATTCTGGGCTTTGGTTGACATGAACTTGAATTTAGACAGGGAATGGAAAAGAGAGGGAGTCTTGCCATGGTAATTAAACACACTAGTATGGATAGCCCTGGAGACTGAAGATCTGAACACAGCACAATTAGCAGCAGCGTGACCTTCTTGACAACATGCTGAGCATGAGTGTGACTTATCTTGCTTAAATTTAATGTCTGAGAGCTGGGCGTCTAGACAAACCTAACAAACCTAGACAATCTTGAGTCACTGGATGGGCACCTTCAGAAAGCAATTCATTTCCCCTGTCATAGGTGGCGGGGAGGAATCAGTTGGCCTGGGAAGGTGTTTCTCTCCACAAACTGCAGAAGGAAGCCCGGCTGACAGTCATCCTCTCAGACGACTGAATTTTAATGGGATGTATATCAAAGTGATTTAAACCATGATATAAAAAATTCTTTAATTTATACAAAATTACTGTGAATTTCTTCAAAAGAATCCATTAGATTTTCCTGCCATCAGGTTGCCAAGAGAAGTTGTGGATGCCCCATCCCTGGAGGTGTTCAAGGCCAGGCTGGTTGGGGCCTTGGCCAACCTGATCTAGTGGGTGGCATCCCTGCCTCCGGTACAGGGCTTGGAGTCAGATGATCTTTAAGGTCCCTTCCAACTCAAGCCAATTTATGATTCTATGATAGGCCTCTGTTAATGTGGAAAAATGAAAGGATTTTGTTTCTTTCTACTTGGAAGTCTTTTCTATGGACTCAAATAAGAGGAGACTCGGGAAAATCTTGCTGATGTTTAGTGTAATTCATCTCCTATTAACTGTAGTTATTTCCTCACCTACCATATACAGTTCTGCTTGTGTGGATGAGAACTGAGCATTTCCACAGTCTGAAGGCTACTAGCAGGTTCCCTGTTAGTTTTCTTGTGACAAGTGTGGCATAAAAAGACTTTTATGCTATTCTGTTAAATCAACAACTTTGATCTGCTGATCATTGTAATTTCCCTCTACAAACTTGGCCCAATCCTATCTCTCTAGTAAAAGGGTAACCAATATTGTTTCCAACATTCTGGGTGAAACTAGAACAGAAAGTCGGACACTTAGGAGATGCAATAAATAAATAAATAAATAAAAAATTAAATGTTACACTTCGAAACTATCTTCTATTTTCTCAAAAGACAAGAAAAATCTGTGTCAAATATTTAATTTCTTTGTTTAAGACTTAAAAAAAAGGAAGTTAAACAGAAGTTAAAGTAGAACCAAAATATGAAAACATTTTGTTTGAGAAGTTCAAAGCAAGGCATTTTGACTTTTCCAAATTGTTGTCTACATTTTCTCCTAAAGACAGCACTGAGTGAAAACTACTGTCACTTTTCTGCTTGTGATGGATTGCCTCTACAGTACACAACAATTCCAAGCTGGAATGTTTATTCAGCAGTAACATCATTCTGCAAATTAATGATTGATTTGCTCTTCATTAACATCTTTACAGCAATTTTCTTTCGATCTTGCTACTTTCCTGTCTTCACTAAGCTGGATTTTGTAAATTTTTTTTGCCTGTGCGCATAATGTCAGTGGGTCCTTTGTAGTCTTTCTTTTGGGAATCTTTGTATGTCCTGCCTGTCCTTTGTCCATTTATTCAGTAATTCTATACCCATCCACCTCCAAAGAAAGCAGAAAAAGCTTGCCTGATGTGATTTATTCCCTTGAACACCAGCTGTTCATTTCAGTCTCCATGGCTCATTCAGTCCTTTACCTGTCTACTGAGATGGGCACCACTGGGGCCAATCACTGTCAGTTGTTCTGGTGGAGTTTGTGAGATGGAGCAAACCAAACTGGGCTGAAACTCTGGTACTTTGTTTTTCTTTGGTCTTTCTGTTCTGTTTTTATTTTTTATTTTTCCAAATTAGAAACTAAACATTACGAGCAGGATCCTCTAAACAGAGGTGATTTGGTTTTTATTTCTTTTGGAGGAAGCCTGGGTGAGGAGGCACCAGGAGGACTGTTGGTTTGGTTCCCGCAGTTCCACCTCGAAAGAACTGACCTTTAGATCTCTATGGGGTGGAGGGTATTGAACTGCCATGGGAAGCAAAGCATAACACTGGGTAGACCAAAGTGCTGGCCTGGGACTTTTCTAGAAGCTTCCCATGGCAAAAATAGCTTTTTCACTTACGCTCCACATTTCCCATTACTTTTCCTGCTATACAGTTTAATTCATGCCAGGCGGATTATGAAGGGAAGAGAATGATGCAACAGTCAAAAAGTCCTTTAAGTCGTTCCAAAAATTAAAAGAGAATAAAAACAAAACAAAACAAAATAAAAAGAGAGAGCTTCAAAACTAAACAAAAAAACTTCTGAAAACAAACTCAAAAGAAAAGAGGAAGGGGGAGGAAAAATAAAGAACCCGGGAAAGACAAATGAATGTTAGAGCAGGCACGATCATGGACAGACGCCAGCTACTTACGTTCACCTCGGTGATTGCTATATCAACAATGCTACCCACAACAATCAAGGCGTCAAATGTATTCCATGCATCACAGAAATAGTGCTGCATGTGGCAGAGAAGCCAAGGAAAGAGAAAGAGAGAGAAAGGAAGAGAGAGAAAGAGAGAGAGAGGGAGAGAGAGAAAGGGAGAGGGAGAAAAGAGGGAAAAAAAGGAAAAAGTAAAATAAATTAAAATAAAAAACAAAATGAAACAAAACAAAGCATGAAAGAGGGAGAGAAGAGGAAAAAAATAAGAAAAGAAAGAGGTTACGTGGGCATATTAAATAGTCTCTTACCACTCTACAGTATTGGTTGTTCAAACCTCTGTAACGTTTCACATGATGGAGGGTATCAACAAAAGCCTGGTTAGTCAGAAAGTTACTCTCAAGCATGTCTACCTTTTGGAGGGAAAAAAAGCACACACACCCCAAACTCTGTGCGCTTTCACCAGTCACAGCCTTGGGGCGAGCTATGACAAGTGAAAAAGAAGGAGGCGTTTCCCCCCCTCCTTTTTTTTTCCCTGGGAGAAGGAGAAGGACGACGGCAAGTTCAATAAAAGCATGACTAGAGGGAAAAAAAATCAGAAAAAAAAAGAGAAAGAAAGAAAGAAAGAGAGAAGGAACAGCAGAGGAGGAGGAGGTGGTGGTATCCTGGGGAGGGTAGAGTAATACTCACATTAGTTTCACTGAGAATGACGTCTATAATGCTGCCAATTACGATGAGGAAGTCAAAAACATTCCAAGGATCACTAAAGTAACCCTACATAAGGAAGGGGCAGGCAGGATGGGGATTAAAAAGGAATGTTAGACAGACAAAAACAGTTCAAAATTACCATTAGAATTACTGCCCTGATACCTTAAGGGGTTTTCCTCTTAAGTCTACTTGCTGCTTCTGAAGCCGTAGCCCAGTCCTGGCATCCCTGACTTGTGTGAGCAGCCCCTATCCAGCCAATGTGATCCCAGGCCAGATACCCCTGAACTCCGACTCTGAAATGGGGGAAAAGGGGAAGCCATGTAGACCACTTTGAGCATGGCTTCTCTCAGGAGCAGGGGTTACAGGTCCAGATTCTCCAGAAGTCTCTGATTCCTAGCAACATAGCTCCCTTCCACATCTGGTTTAGATTTGGCATAGGGAAGAGGGCAGGGGTGTTGTCATACTGTTTTCTCAAAAAAAGACTCCCCTTCTGCCAGGGTGAATATTAATTCACCAGTCTGCATTCCAGATACACTGCTCTGTGCTGGTGCTGAGAACAGCCACGTGCTGTGGCATGACAGAGCAGAGGGCACAGTCAGTCTGGGGTTGTGCTATTTAAACCTTACAGGTTGTCACCTTTATCTTTACCCAGCCACAATAAGTATTATTACAGCCACTAGCTTAACAGTTTACTAATGCTCTTCTATTACTAATGCTTTTTTTTTTTTTTTTTTTTTTTTTGTCATAAAACTACAGAGCAGGACAGGTATTTATGTTACTCTGAAAGCATATCTGCACCACAAAATAAAAGTGTGAATGTAGCCCGTTGTGGTGCATACTGCTAGGAAAGGGGAAAGATGGGAGCAAAGTCGATTTTAACATGTGCTCTGAGTGAGACCTGTTGCTCACTCACTCTAAAGACGGTGCCACAGCATCACTGTGACATTAGCTGTATAGGATGAGCTATTGCAGATTTGCTAGCACATGCTAAACTCATACCTTCACGTTACCGTGCAGAATTACTTTGAGGGCTACCTCAAACATCTCATCGTCCTAAGCTAATCAGCACTGCTTGTCTTCCCCAACCTGCAGGATTTTTGGCTGGATGATTCATAAGGATACAGGACCTTTTCTCAAAAGGTCCTTTTCTCAAAAGGTTCAGCCTAGAAAATGAGTTTCTATATGTAAAATTCCCATCTAACTTAATGCCATGAGCAAAGAAAATGTGTCTTGGCCCAGTGAACACCTGTGCCAATTATGATGCCCTTGTTCTGCAATCCTAAAAGGAGGTAAAAATCCCAAATCCTCTGTGCTCCTTTTGTGTTTTGGTTTTGTGAGCATGGGCTACTCTGACCTCTCTGTTTCCCAGCTGCAGCATGTCTCCACTGAGACTGAACCCAAGTTGCACTGCTCCTGCTATTCTTAGCCAGCGAGTCAGGTCATGGGTAAAGTGCGAGTCTGTGTTCCCAGGCAGTGTGTAGAAAGCAAAAAGGAGAAAAGAAAAAAACCCAAGCACTGGCACTGCATAAGCCAGGCTTGGGAACCTTAAAATACTCTGGGCTCAACCATTACACGGAGCAGGCACTGGCAAAAAGTGTCTTTCTAAACTCTGAAACACTGCCTACCAGGATGCTTTGAGGCTCACAGTTATTTGAGTGGGGCTGGGAAAAAAAAAAAAAAAAAAGAAGAAGGCAGAGAAATCCACTGCCCACATGGTTCCACAGCAGTGAAGGGAGCTGACAGAAAGGCCTTTGAAGTCTTCACAACACCAGAAAAAAAAAAAAAAAAAATCCCTTTAGCCTGCAATCTGAAGTTGGCAAATCTTAGCAGATCTACACTGGGAGGAATAATCATCCCATGACTACTCATTACTACACAATTAGCTACAACAGGGAAGAAGGAAACAGGAGCAAAAGCAAATTCAGAGAATATTATTATTCAGCGTCCAGCCTAGAAAATACACAACAAATATTAGAATGAATTCAGCAGTGATGTCCAGCATCGTTAGCAACCAGATGGACCTGGAATAAAACTGTAATTAGACTTCACCAAGAGGAAGGGGAGGGAGAGAACAGCAGATTAAATTGTAGAGGCAAATGCATTTTGAATAAATAAGGGACAGACACAGATCATACAGAGTTGCAAAAAGTGCCTTTGCAGCCTGATGCGACCTTGGCAGAAAAGACACTCGGAGGATCAAAAAGAATGGAGTAGAAAACAGACCCAATCCTCCTGCCCCATTCATGTGCACATTCCTGCTGAAGGTGATGGCACTGCTTACTTATCAAATTAATACATACATTGAACAGCATGACTATCTTTCCCTTTCCTTCTCAAATTGAACAGTTTGGGAACTATTAAGGATGTCAACAGGAACCCAAACAACTCCAAAAAACAAGAGTTTGCTTTTGGGCAGCTGCAAGGGTGAGGATCCAAGACATGTTGGTCATGTGTTGCCCAGGAAAATGATGACTCTACTTTAAAATTTGTGGTGGTGGATACGTGGTTATTTTTACTATTTTTATAGTAATTGGCATACTGTAAAAAATATGTTGGGGGGTAACCAAATTCACAGTTTCTTTTTTCCTGAGAAACTTTGGGCATAAAGCCCAACAGCCATTGCTGCTGCTAAAACAGCATTTGCTGCTGGTACAAAGCTCAGGCAACAAGCAGCAGTGAATCCTGTCCTCAGATGACCACTGCAACCAGTGAATTTAATACTGCTCCCAGTTGCAGTAATGTAACCTCACCGGAAGCAATGACATTGCATTAACATAGTTGGCACATCTCAGGAGAGATTCAGGCCTGGAAAGAAAATGTCCCTTTTTCATTGCTATCGCAAATAGCTGCTTTAGACTTTTGTGAGACCACAGCGTATCTGGAGTCACTGCTAAATTCTGTGGAGCTTCTCCAGATTTACACTGTGAGCTTTTCCCCCTGGGATGCTCTGCTGAGCCTCATCAGCCAGCTCCTCACTTGAAAGTCATGGGCTGGCCTGCTCTGGGGTCACAGAAAGACCAGCACCATTGCATGTTACTGTGTGGCTGTGAGGTGGACTGAGAGCTCTTCTCTTCCTCCTGTACCTCTTAGATGAATGATCAAGAGGAACCACAAATATGAATGCAGTTTTACTCAACCCCACATCCAATATGCTAGTGTTGAATTAAAGAAACATGTGAATTTTAAAACCTTCCTTTCCTCCTCACCTGCTCCCTCTGTTTCAAACAGAAGGGTGAAAAACAGGAAGATATTATTCACAGTAAGAGAGCTTAAAGAAAACAGAACATAGATCCTTCATTTGTGTGCAAGGTAATGGAATCCTTCCTAAAAAGCTACCCTCTTTGGAGACATTCACCTACAAATGGCCATTACTCAGGTTTGATTCAGACCTCATAATCTTGTCAGGAGTTATGAGCACATATTAAGAGTGAATTACACCCCTGCCCCGGGGACTTGCCTCTTGTGACCTCAAAGTACCTCACTGGAGAGTACCAGGGTGGCTAATGACAGACAAGCTGAATGGAGAGCTTTCCCTCTAGTAAAGAGGTTGTATTTCCAAACTATTTTTCCCACCAGAAAGTTCTGTGTACTTTTCCCAAGGGGAAGGAGGTCTGACTGGAAATGAATTGATGGCACTGTTTGTTTTTGCAGTACAGGAATTTAGAGTGCAATACCATATTTTACCCTCAAAGGGAGACACTTCACGTTGATTTAGCTGTATAATTTCATGTCACATTATGGCAGCCCAAGGGGCATACTGGGGAAGGGTAGTCACCCTCTCTTGTGGGAGTTCTCTGGAGGTCTATGAAGCTTTCAGGGAGAAAGGAGGACAGAAAGAGACCAGGAGGATTGGATTGAATATTCAGGAAGCATGAAATAACCCCACCGTTAGAGCACTTTTTTTTCTTTTCCATTTTTTTATTTCCCCAAAGGTAGCAAAGAATAGTGAATCATCACATGATCCATATGTTAATGAAAGGCTGAGCATAAATATGCAGTAGCTGACTGGAATGGAATCTCATTTGTGCGAGGGGAGCAGACATTGTAGCATTTCAGAATGAGTATGCCAATCATTTTTAGGTTTCCTAGTCACTGAGATTAGCTATCAAAGAAGCTGGGGTTTGTTTTGGTACTAATGGAACCACTGAAATCTCTGGAGACCATGTCTTTTACTTTCTGTGAATATGAAATCCTAAATGCAGTATCTAAGAAGCCTCATTAACAACAGGGAAAATCACCCACTGGAGCCTGTCTGAAGGTCTGAGCTCAGAGTCACCTGGGGCCCATAACAAGAACAGGAGGTGGCTGGAGAGCTATACAGCTTTGCTGAAGCACAGAAAACCTCAGTGGAAGGGTGCTGTTCGAGTTGTGGTACCAGCTGGGTTACAAGCATCCAGGCCTGTGGGAGCTGCAGGGTCATTTCTGTATTAATTAACATGGAGTTATTGGTCTGCTTAGTCCCAGGTTTTCATTTTTGTCTCCTATGAAGTGGTTGGCAAAAATTAAAGCAAACAAACAAACAATAATAATAATAATAATAATAAAAAACAACAACACCTAAAACACAACACAAACCCTCTGAGAGAAAAGCCTCTAAGGATGAAGAGCACAGCAAGGGCCAAGGGTATTCACTGATTCACTGGGTGGGATCTGAATGCACTGGAGAGCATCTGAAAGGGTCAGATACTCTCCAGTGGAAGAAGGTGCTACCGTGTCATAGGAAAACAGGGAAAGATGTGCATGTATGCATGTATGTATGCATGTATGAATACAGAAAGGAGGTATCAAGGCAGAGAAAATGAGACATACAGATAACTACAGGGCCTAAAAGGAAATCAGACTGACAGGAGAACCTTGCCACCACTTATCTGAAGTGAACCAACATACTCAAATGACAAAAAGAAACATTTATCTTAACCAGGAAGAGGATATAGGAAGAAGAGAAAAGGGTTGATTGATATTCAGTGTGATTCCTTATCAAAAATATCCTGCTGATCGTAAAGGGCACCAAAGCAGACTTTGCTGGTGACTTGAAAAGTGGGATGAACTGCCGCAGTTTGGCTGATGCTTAATATGTGAATTCTTTTCTGAAAATGCAGCATGCTATTTGGAGTTGTGAGAGTCAGTTTTCAGACTCCATTAAAAGAGGATTTCCTGGAAAGAATTTTTGCAAGGGACAGTTTCATTGGAAAACAAAATAAAATCAAATGACATTTACACAGTACTGTGACTTTTGGCATACCTTTTCACAGCAGATTGGAGAGATTTGCATATAACCTGAGAAATCTTACAAAGCTACAATAGCTGCTACCAAATGGAGATAATGCAAGTTCTGTTATGCTGAGATACCATTTAGCCGTAACAACAATCAGAGAAATTAGCAGAAGCTAATAGAGAAGGAATAAGGTGGAGGATGCAGCTGCTTGAAGCTCCTGACAGGCTGCGGGAAAACAGCATCTATTTGCATACTATCTATCAGCTCTCATCCATTGACGGATTAATTCTGAGACACAGGCTCCCTGCAGTTCACCTACCAGTCACTGTAATGAGTCACTGCTGCAGGGAATTGCACAAGTCCCCCCTGTACTCCATCAAATCTTTCTGCAGACAGGGAGCAAGGAGAGGAGCTTTTCAGCTCCCCAGACAGTTCCAAAGGTGTGCTTCATTCTGAAGAGGTCTCATGCCTCTCTGCTTATTCCATAAGAAAATAAGACCAACTTGTAGAATAAGATAGGTGCTCAATAACGTTGATATTTAACTTTATCCTCTCTCACTCTGTTTCATGCTCTCTCTCAGAACTCCCACATAAAGATGTCAGTGCCTGAAAGCCTGTCTGGACATACTGGACACTGACAGAAACAAAGGAGGCGTAGGACTTGAATGGTTCTGTAATCTGGATAAAGACCCCAAATGTGTATTTCAAGGTCACTGGTACTAATCTAAGATATCTTGTTACTGGTTAAAAGTGACCACCTTCTGATTATTGTGTGAGAGCCTGTAGGTCCTAAAGTGGGTTATTGGTCTCACAACATCTAGTGGACAAATATCTCAACCATACACAAACAAAAAAAAAACCTAAAAGAATAAAAAACTACCATTGCCTGAACAGAGATTCCTAACAAGTTTAAACATTTATGGAGGCTTGAACTACATAATCTCTTGTGTTATAAGAGAACGCTTTTTTATGCTCTTGACACGTACAGATAATAAACCATATTGTGGAGACATGCTACGAGAAGTCTTCATCATATCTGTTCTGGGAACTGGGAATTCCCATTTCCAGATCTTGCAACCCAGATCATTCCACCAGAACTGTATTTTCTAGATGTTCCCCTGAGCCCATCCATTCCCACCTATGTGGTGGTACAGTTATCTCACACCTCTCTGCATTTCATTTCCTCTAAAATGGCTAGTAGTACACAGCACTCAACCACTTGGGAGGCTTTAAGTGCAATGTTATGGCCACAGGTCCTCCAAAGACTGGGGCAGAAACAGCACAAAGGCAATACGGAAGCATTTATTATGGAAGCACCTCTTATTGTTGGGAGAGATTATATTTCAAGGCAACATGCTGGGAAGGCCTAAGGAAATGATAACAGCAAAACATGCTGAAACTGGATGATTCAAATAGCTGACCCTGATGTCAGAGCTAAGAGCCTGGATCACTCTTAGCTGCCTTTGAAGAAAGGGTGAGCTATGCCTCAGAACAGTAATGCCTAAGGCCTCCTTGGCATAAATGCATGAAATTAAGCCAAAATAACAGAAAGCTCTCTTATCAGTGCTACTGGCCACCTAGAAAAAGTGAAATAAACTTTCTTAGCTTTCCTACAGGTATGTTGTGGCACAGTGATACCCTATGAGGAGTTGGGCCCTTTTCCTTAGGAGCAATAATTACACCAATCATTTAGCAATCACTGCCCCACAATCAAAACCAGACTTGCTCTCAGCAAAAGGAAATGAAATCAATACCAGTCTTACTGGAAAGACTGAAAAGTGAATGTGATGGCTTGCTGTATCTGAACAGATCATTTATCACAAAATGGATTCTGTGAAAATTTGGCTGTCAAATTCCATTAGGAAGGAGTTGTAAATACTCAAAGACTTTGCAAAGTCTATAAAAAGTAGGTCTCAATGAGAATGAAAAAATAACTTACGAAGGCAATAAACCAAACCATCAACATGAAAAAGTGTCATGAAAAGAGCAAAAGGATAGGCTTTGCTGTCTAAGACAGTCTGCCTTCTGAAGTAGGACTGACATCCCAGCTTAGGGAAGAATGATTCAAAAGAAGTAAAACAGAACCTGTAAGAATATAATCTTTCAGTCTGAAGAGCCACTTACTGTGTGGGAAGATGAGACAGTGGCAGGAAATGGGTGAAGAGGCACGCTGAATACAGGTCTGGACTTGGAATAGTTTCTCTTGTTTCTGTATGCACCACGCGAAAAGGCTAGGACTTCTCTGCCATGGTTGTTGCATGGATAGTAGATACTCACTGGAAGAAAGGCACAGCCTCCCAGTAACAGGCTAGTAGATATGGCTGATATCTCTCTTTACATATATTTAAGGTGAATTTAATGGTGGTTAAGTTATCTCAGTTTTCAGAAAGGCTTGATTTTATATGGATTAGAGCAGTTAGTAAAACAACGCCTACTTTCATGTAGTCCATCAATCACAACTTTCAGAAAGAGTGTGGTTACTCTAATTTACACTTGGGGAAGCAGAAATATAGAAAGCTGAAGTCTCAAAAAACTTAAAAAAGCCAGATGGATGGCAGAGAAGAGAAGTCAACTCTCTTAGACTTCATTCCAGTGACCACTTGGCAGTGGAAATGTCGTTTCCTAAACCAATGAACAGTTCTTAACAGAGACTGAACCACAGTTTGTTATCTGGTACCATTCTTACATTAAAAGAGGATTCACATCTGGGAGAACTTTTGACCCTTTAAAATAACCTCACATGAAGCAATAGAAGGTTGGGATTTTTCTTCTGTGAGTGAGAGCAAGTTGCTTTTCCCTGGATCTGTTCCCTTTACATGCTGCTGCAGACGCTGTCTGTGCTGTTGTGAATGAGACCCCAGTGCACCATCCCACTGGGCTTTTAACACTGTGTGAATAATTTTCTATATTAAATAATTAAGTGTAATAGCTAATACAGCACTTCCCACACTGTTGCATTGTGCAGTCATATCATTATTTTTGATCATTTATAATGACATTAAAACCCTCAAGTGCCAGACTGAAAATAAATCTGTCACAATGTTGCAGTAATATGCAAATTCTCTGGGTACATTTGCTATGAAGGAAATGGTCCTCTCATTGAAGCTCTTATGAGGTTTCTTTAACATTTTTACTGCCTGCTGAATTCTCCATTGATCCTCCAGAAAGCTGGAGGATCGCACAGCTCTAGCTGATGAGTGTTAGAAATGTCACACATCCTATAAAACAATATTTAAAGGATCTATTTGCGTGCAGAGAACTGTTGGCTTCTTCCTCCAAAAAGAGAACATCCTGCAGTTAAACAATGCAATATGGGAAGCAGCAGATCAAATAGTCTTTTTGTCCCTCATCAATTGTTTCTACCATGACGTGGAAGGACCACTTTTTTGCATGAAGAGGGAAGTTTGTTCTGTACACTTATTTCATTCTTGGCCTCTTCTTTGGGGCGGCAACAAAGAAGCCAACTGGGATCAGCTCTGCTGGTGCCCTTCTGTGATGTACGTTTTCCAGGAGGAAATTGGAGAGACCAGTATAATTCATTCAGGATGCCAACCAGCGTTCAGAAGGAAGACTTTGATGCTTCCTGACCCAGATTATGCAAGAGGTATGAGCTAGGATTTACTGCAAAATTCCACTTCTCATCATCAGTCTAGTTTCTTCTGTTACATTCACCTACCGTTTTCACACTGCATGACTTGTTTAGGTGGAGTCACGCCTATGCCATCTCAGAATATAAGCATATGCACAATAGAAAAACTTTAGTCTGGCACTACTTTCCTTTCCTTTGAAGTGTTGGGAATGGCCAGACTTCCCCTCCCACACATACTCAGGAACTGGTGAGGGACTCAGTGAAATCTGGAAGTATCAATGAGGATTTGCTGTACTTTCACAGTCATTTGCTTGCTGACTCCTCATTTGTGGAAATTGTTACTAAAACAACCAAATCCCCGAGTGTTCTGATGCAAATTTCTTTTTCAGTACTAAACTGGAGAATTTGTTGTTTAAGGCTCTACAGTTACATCAGGTACACTGTTTAACTTGATGGGTCAGCACAGTAAAACACCAGGATGTGGTTCCTTTTTCTTTTAATGTCACTTCCATGTCAGATGTCTCCATAACAGACTCCTGAATAGTTTCAGCTTAAGGCCTGTAATAACAGCAGCGTTGTGTCCCTGGGCTAGTGGGATGCCCTTCCATGTTCTGCAATAGTCTCAAAGCCAAGCTGCTTTGAGAGGGCAGTTCTGCAAAAGACCCACTTCTTTTCTTAGCCTCTCTTTTCTTTCTTTTGGACAAAATGCAGATAGAAATTTCATCAAGCAGGCAGAATCAAAAAGCAAGTCTACCTGATGACCCTCTGTTCCAACCCACAAATGTGTATAAAGGATTGAGATAACTTCATCATCTATGTCCGCAATAATTATTACAAGTATTTCTTGACTTTACATCAAAGTCAGCTAAAAATGATGCTCTGACATACAGTATTTTCAGTATCACTTAGAAAAGAGGTTCATTCTTCCTCCCAGACCTACAGAAACAAAAGGCTATATGGTCCACTCTCCACATGACACATGTGCCATGAAAGATGCATTAAACTCCTGGCAGACAAGTAATCACAGTAAAGAGAAAGCAGAAGACTAAGTAATGAGGAATTGAGATTTTTCCATTTTCTAATGTATTTCTGAAAACCTTGGGTCTGAATCAGCAGTTTTTTGGGAGCCTCAGACTGCGTACATACTGTGCATTGGACATGCACTTCAGAAATGCCAGGGACTTCAGGTCATGTATCTGCAGGGTTTGTTGAAGCAGCTGACAGTAATTCCAGCTGGGCTACTGGCTATATAAAAGATGCAGAGGAATATTAAATGTATTCAGACTTCACCCAGAAAAAAAAAAAAAAAAAAAAAAAGGTGAAAAAGAAAAGCATCTCTGGGGAATCATGCTGTTGTTAACTTTTTGCAGCAGAGCTGAGATTATTTCAGAGAAGTGGGGAAATACACTGCACCTGATTTTTATTGCAAATTATTTTGATGAAACAGTACACAGGAAGGTTCTGTGGTTGAGATACTGATGTGTTTGAACATGGAGACCTGGGATGTCTGCCAGAGAACTTCAATAAAATGTTGAAACACAAGAAGATGTTCATTAGCTTAAAAGCTATGGATTTTAATTCTATTTTTCATTTTTAAAAACTTCTTTCCATGTCCACTTTTCCTTTCATCCTTGTTTGTGTTCTTTTTTTCCTTCCATTTTTTTGTCCAATCATTTATTTCTCCATTTTATTAATACCTTTCTCTGTCTGGGCCTTTTTTTTTCTTTCTTTCTTTTTTTGTTTGTTTATCTCCCTCTTTTTTCTGTTTTTCTTTATGCCTTAAGGAATATTCCGTCCTTTCCCACTTTCCATAATCTGAGTATGGCTTTTCTTCCCATCCAGATTTGGTTGCACTCCCCTTTTCCCCCCAGACATTGTTCTTTCTGTATATTTAGTTCTCTCACTTCCTTCAGCTCACATACATTATTACCTGACTATTCCTAGGTCTCTCCATGCTGCTTCTTACCATCATCATCAAATTGAGCTCACTCTTCCTATTTGTTGAATGAGGTATATTTTTCCCACCCACAGATCCTGAAATGTATTAGCTTTCTTACCCCTTCCTTTGCCATTTAGTACTCTAACTCTTCCTGTTGCGCTGAGTAGACGAATCAATCAGCAAATGCTCTATGTCTAGATGCTGGCTGCCCGAAACAGAAAGGGTAATACTGAAGCCGAGGAGATGAAACAATTAGAAACCAATTACTTAGGTTTTGAACCTGCTAAAGGCAGCAGACAAAATCTACAAAGAGACTTTGACAACCAGAATTTTGTATCTGAAGCCCATGAGAGGGAGGCAGCTATCTGCACCATGGGTTCTGCATGGCTCTTTTTCTGAGCCTGTGGATAACCCAACAAAAATTAAGGCTTGTTTATACTACCTACACATTTACACAACCTACACTACTAATTTATACCACTATACTTCATCCTAGACCATGTGATTTTTAACCAAACATGATTCCTATGTCTGTTGGGTGGAACTGCAGTGCTTTCAGCAGTGGGCAAAAGTCCACGTAATTGTAACCAGGTTTCCTGATATTTTTATATCAGTGCAGAATGTCTTTGTTTTCTCTATATAAGCTGGAGAAATAAAACATTGTGATGAATGGTGCCGGGGCAGCATCCTAAGCTATTTGGGTATTTCTCAAGGTACTAGAATGGAGAACTACACAAAGCATTAGATTTCCAAAATTAACCGGCCTTGTTCCAGTGGTACAGCAAATAGATTGAATACACATCTCAGTTGTTTGAAGCCTCTATCCTGATCAAGGAATGACTGATTATGATCTTAGTGAGAAAGATGAATTTAAGCAGTATGAGGCAGCCCGTGTGACTTCAGGAGAGACTGCTTAGAGATCTGTTTATAGGCATAAATGTACTAGAAATGGGGTAGTAAAAAGGGAACAAAAACAGATGAGTCATTGTGCAGTTTTGAGAAGAGATAACAGTGCATCAAATGCATGATAAATGCTGAGTGAGAGGTGCTTAAAGAGGAATAAAGAAGGGCAAATACATCAGGAGAGGAAGAAGCATTAAGGACAGGTAGATCCATCAGTAAGCAGAGACTAAGAAATAACCATGGCTGATATTCATGACTTCCACAACTCAGGGGGTCATAGCCCTTCCTGGGATCACATAGGATTATGTGCCTTGTACTGAATGTGAAACTTGTTTGAAACAGTGCACAGAACTCTGAACTCTGCTACGTTAAAATGACATTAAAGAATGGCAAGAATTCAGAGCAAAGTAGCAGTGATAAATGAAGGACTGAGCTAACTATCTGAGGAAGGACAGATGGCGTCGTTACAGGCTGCTTTACAAGTAACATCCATAAACACCCAGGGAAGAAAGGTGCTGACAGTGTCTGGCAAAGGGAATAGACTTGTGATCTGTAGTCCCTCTGATAGTCATAATTCCACAGAGGAAATCCCCAAGATTCCCTTTCCACACACAGACCTGGATTTGACAAAACATATGATTGTGTGCTTTACTTTATGCATGGGAGTAGTTCCACTGATATATCTTCTATGATTTGAGATGACAGAGACAGTGGTAGAAAATCCAAAACTCTCAGATTACTAGTCTTGCCCTTGCTAATAGGAGGATGAGATGTTTCCTGAAATAACATTAGATATGGTTCATCAGTAAAACAACCCATTCTATGGAGGTGGAAGGATCTGAAATTCCTGCAGGAGAATCCATCCCCATATTAGCACTTATGTTGACAGATGGTGCAGCTTCATATGAATAGGAATTTTAAGTCATTTTTTGTAAGTTGAAAAGATAAATTCCAGGCAGTTTTGTAGAGCAGCTGGTCCTTTGTAAACTGCTCCTTGCAGTGACATTGTTAAGAAGCTAGGACAGTGGTAACTGTGAGCACACCAGACAGCAGAGCACCTCTCATTCCCTTCAATAGTTTTCTTTGGAAAATGCACGAAGTAGCAGCAGCTTTCTCCATGCGCGAACTGGAAAACAGCTCACCAGATGGTTTGGAGAATTTATAAAATTAGAAAAACAAAGAAGCAAAAGGTCTTGGCTCAACAGCATTACTTCTAGACTGTCTCTTTGAAGTAACTACTTTTGAATCAGTTTATGTGCTTTAGCCAAGACAAACACTCAGGTCCATTTGGGAGTTTTGCTTCAGAGCGATGCAGAAATACTCTGTAAGGAGATGGAGGGCATGTAGTAGATGTTTTCTGTATCAGCAGCCCTAATCATCCCAAATCTCTCTTGTGCATTGTTAGCACACCCTCCTGCCAAGACTGCATCAGACACAGATGAGCTGTCTTATACAGTGCTTATATTTATCCTGCAAGAAACCTGGGAGAACTGATCCATTCCTCCACAAAATGCACCATACAGAAACACGTGGGCTCGCAGAGGCTGGTCTTGTCCCTGCTCAGCATGTGCTACCTATACCCACAGATAGCTCCTACAGCTAACATACCCCTCTTCTCTACAGCCTCCCTGGAGACTAAACAAACCAAAACACTTCACAGAAGATGGCCAGTATAAAGCTGACTAGAGCAACCAATCCCATAAGTAACAGTATGTTTAGTTAGGAGAACCCTTGCCTTTCTGCCTCCTTCACATATTTTCTCTAAGTGTTAGAAGATGAGCCCTGTCTCATATTGGCTCCTTACTCCTACAGCTGGCTTTTCAATAAGTAAATCTCTGCTCTTACCAGAACGACCGGTTGCAGGGCTGGATTATCCCAATCGATTCTTTGCAGTCAGGCAGATATGTGCTCCTACTTAACGTCTGTGCAACTGACTGTGTATTTGCTTTTTTTCACTTTCACTATAGCAGCAAACAAGCAGGACAAGTCTCTTCACAGAATATGAGCAAAGGAATAAAAACTGTATGCATTAAAAAATCTGTGCACAGAGACTGACAACTCTTCCATTATTACACAGGTAGTAAGTAGCACTGTAGTGGCAATAAACTGCTATTACTTTATTTAATATTGAGTGCCACACCACTGCCTGCAGCAGGAATTCTGCATATTGGGAACTCCAGGCTTCCCTCCAAGGCAAGGCATGGGCAAGTCCCCATGGTGACTGCTGTAAGGAGCTAGGGTGGTAGCAGCTCTTAGCATCCCAGAGATCTCTCCCAGTTCCCTTAGCAATTCTCTGTGGTAAAGGTATGAATAAACAGCAGCTTGTTCTACTTTGCACAGATGGAAAAAAAATGTGATCCCTTATTGCTGCTGCAGACCATTCATTCCAAGGTGCCTTTAGGAAGTGACTGTGCATGGCAGCTGCTTCAGAGTTACAAGTCAGCATGCTACTTGCTGTAGTGGAGGGTTAGCTGCTGCATCCACTGTAGGCTAACCACTGCAAAATTGTAGAAAATAGAGTGAAGTTCACCACCTTCAATTCTGTGCTCGGTTCTGTTCTGCCACTTTCTCCTGGGCATTGTCACTAAGGCAAGAACACAACACCTTCATCTACCTAATTTTTCTGCTTTCTTGTCAGTTTTACTGACAACAAGCTTACAGCTCCTACATTTTAGGTACTCTTCAGACAGAAAGAAATGATGTTGGAGCACAAAATCAAATTGAACAAAGCAGCTTAAAGTCTGGTTTGTGTTTTACTGCTCTGAAAATGGCAGACAATTCTGCATTTCTACATTCAGCATTCTGAAATTTCTGTTTGGTACCTGGGAAATGCTAAAATACCATTTTGCATCTTGTTTCTTTGTTTGGTGAACTTGGTTGGTTAGAGGGTAGGGGATGGTGACTGCCAAAGTGATGTTCACCCAGGTAACACAGTGAAATCTTTCTGGACTTTTTCAGCTGTTATTCCTAGGAACAACCTCCATCTGCAAATGTAGGTAGGTTATTTTATATCTTGTGTGATAGGGGGACACAAGGTTAGGCCAAGCATTGGGCTGGGCTAACAATTTTCTTCATGCTGCGAGATTCCCACATCAGAACATATTCTAGGCAGGTTCAAGTTCAATCCAAAAGGGGAAGCCTAAATATGAGCAGACTGTGCCCCCAAGTGTTGGTCCACATTGGTCCAAATAGTCTTCTGAGACAGGTGGTTTCCTTCTTTGGAGAGCAGGTTCAGTCAATATGGAGCAGGGAATGAAGGCTGCAGGCCAAATCCTTGTACTGAACGGCAAGTTACACAAAGCACTGGTACTCAGCACAGTCCAGTGTGAACACAATACCGGTGACACTACTTTTTGTTGTACTAGTTGTTTTCACAAGCTCATTCCTGTTTTTCTTCCCTGTAAAACCTGTGGTCCCATTTAAAAAAAATGCTTATTTTCCCAAAGGTATTTAATTAAGCTATCAGTTTAAGACAGTTTAATTAAATAGATTTGAACTACTTTTGGCATACAGTCCAGACTGTGGTTTTAAACAGATTTATTATTTTATGTGGCTGTTCTTTTAGGATGGGCAGGGCCCAATCTGAACTTGGTGTCTCATACTTAGATGAGAAGACTTTATTAATAATCCACTATTCTGGTCACAAGGAAAACTTCTATATACACACTTTTACTATACTGTAATAGCTGGAGATTTAAATTGGAAAATACAAAATCATGGAAAATAGGGCTGAGAGGAATCTTGTGACATAAGCTAGTCCATCCCCCTGTCCCAAGGCAGAATATACATTCTTAAACTGATTCTAAGGAAAAGTTCAGCTAACTTAATCTTAAAAGCTCAAATGATAGAGATTCCACAATCTCTTTAGGCAATCTGTTCTAGTGTTTTTCTGTCTGGAGGATACACATTTGCCCTCAGCTGATTTTTCTTAACTCTTTGTGGTGCAGCAAAACTTGAAAAGGAGATTGAACATGGGAAAGTAAGACACAGGAAGTAGAAGGGACCTTCAATATCATCAAGTCCAGCTACTTATTGCTAGAGGCAACCATGTCAGGTAAAGCTTTTCCTGCATATGTACAGAGCTCAATATTTGAAGTGGTTGAACTCCTTCCCTAAATGGTCAAAACAAATTCTTCCAGAGAAACTCATCTTTCTTAAAGTTAAGAATCTCTTGTAAAGTAGAACCATGAAATCAGAAGAGAATTGCAAAGCCTGTGAGATACAATTGCGGGTATACAATGTGCAGATATTTTTCTCTGCCAGAAGATTTGCTCACTAATAGACCACACAAAATGTCAAAAGTGAAAAGTAGATCCCTCCTGAATATTGAAATCCCATCTGAAACAGATGATGATACTTCTAAATTTCCCAGCGTAGTGTTTGAGATCTCACAAAAACGACAGTCCTTCACAAGGACAGCATAAGATGATGTTTCTAACCTTCAAGAGAATTACATTTCAGAAAGGAGAGTGATATAGGTTCAGGAAAAAATACAAAATTGTGACTCTACTAAAAGAATTCCTAGATGCTGTGGAAGAAGGTGAGAGGCCAGGTAGAAGTAAAGTCAACACAGAAATGACAAGAGAAAGACTGAGTTCAGTAGAACAGGAGAGCAATGTTTTTGAGTTGAGGATGAAAAAAATATTAGTTTAGAGCTGGGAGCTCTTGACTTCAGTGAACCCCTACATGTTTAACAGTAAAGACATCTTAGTCACAACTGATTTTTCAGACAGTATTTGCCAACCTTAACATTTCAAGTTATCCTTCAAGATACAGAATGCCATGGCCTAATGGACAGGACAATACTTTCAGACAGGACCTGCTGGGGTGCTGAATATTATCAATGAAGTCTTGAATTCAAAACTAAAGTAATACAAACCAGCATTAAGCCATAGTCCTCCCAGAAGAAACATTTTTTTTAAAGGCTCATAATCCAAAATGAGTCATGCTTGATTAGCTTCACTTAGGCCAGGAGACTAATCATAGGATGATATTTCTATTTCATTTTAAGAAAGTCAGAGAGAACATCAGAATAATGTTCAGTATGGAAAACATGTTATAGCCTTAACATAGTGTCACTATTATAACTTAATGAAAACAGAGAACTAGGAACCTTCTCTATTAGCAGGTGTTGCCGTTTTTCTGTAGTTATTTATTTAGCATGTCTACTCTCCACTGAAAAAGTTATTAAATACACATGAGACTCCAATCCAGAGAGCAACTGTCAAGCTCATTTATCGGTGGGGTGATAGATCAGAGAGTTTCACCTCCTCCTTCTCCTCACAGCTGCCCCACACACATGCACACACACACAGAGGCTGGGAAACTCTACACCTAAAGCACCTACCTTAGGTTTGAAGGCGATTAATTTCAGGACCATCTCAACAGTGAAGAGGCCAGTGAAAAGCATGTTGAGGATGTTCATGGCTTCCTTGAACATGCAGCTCTGACCGTAGTGCTGAAAAACAGTTTCCCGGCAGCAGTGTGAGGAATGGACATGCCAGCTAGTTGGTTATCCACAGGACTACTGCTAATCTCCCTCCACATCAAGGTTATCTAAAGGAAACCCCAGCATGCTCCATTTTTTTTTTTTTTTTCAATTTAGAATTCACATCTCCCTTCAAACAAGCATTTCTATACCTCTAGCCATTTTTGTAATCTGACTCTGGATCTCTTCTCTTTTTAAAAAAGATCTTTTTGAGTGGGGGCTACCAAAATCACCCTTATCATTCCAGTTGAGGGCTATAAATCTGCATAATGGTACAAGACAATTTCCAATTGTGTTTGTTATCTTACCCTTCCCTAACACCTGGGTTACTTTTTTTGTTTGATTGCTACTGTGCAGTGAACAGGGGGGTTCACTGAGCTGTTCATAATGATACCAAGCCATTCCCCAAATAATTGCACTTGATTCAGGATTCTGCAAAGTCCATGAACAGCTCAAATTATATCTTTCTAATATGCATTATCTCGCATTTGCCAACTCTGAATTAAATTTGCAATCATGCTACTTTATTAACTTATTAACTTTATTAAGATCTTATGAAGTTACGCTGTCATCTATTGATTAATTCAAATAATGTCTTCTGCAGATTTTGCCACCTCATTTTTCATATCCTTATTTCAAAATCTTTATACTTGGGACCGATTACCTTATTTTGAAGTTGTCTTTCAGTTCATATTACAAGACCTTGTTTGTAGTTGCTTAGTTTTGACAATTTTAACCACCTGGTTAAAATGCAGAATTTTTCTATTCTGCATTGGATCAGGGTGATTTATTTGAAGGAGCTTTAGTTAAAACAATTCAGATACAGATGAAGGACGGGCTAGGGAAAAAAATCCATTGCTGAGGAATTTTCAAAATTGCTCGTGACATTTACCTTGAAAGACTCTAGTACCTGCAGGTCTTTGGCTAAAAACTTGGAATTTTACTGGAATGTGGCTTTTCTATGTTTGAACCAAAGTGTAAGTATTTGAAAAACTGTCTGTGCTTTTCTCAGGATGGATATAGACTTCCTAGGATCTTCAAAGATGCTGTCCTGCCTGTGGGCTCACAAACAACTCACCAGCTTCTAGCTCTATCTGCCTCGTCCATGCATCAATGTCACAACAGCTATGCATGCTCGAAAGCTTCCAAGTGAACATAACAGTTCACCTTTGCTGCTTCATGACGGTATGACAGTAGATACTTCAGCTGTGAGAAGAGGGGGACTGATAGAACCCATGGGCAAAAACAGAGGGGAAGGAACAAGCCAGAAAAGGACAGACTGTTTGTGTCTATACAGGCTCATTCCCTGTCTGAAAGGAACATAGAACTTCCTTTTTGTTAACTGACCACTTAGTAAAGATTATATCTTATTCCCCTTTACTGCTCTTCCACTTGCACATGTTAATCTACTACCTTTATTTGCTATTCTTATAGATCCAGCTGCAGATGTTTATTTGGTGGATTCCCACTAGATGTTTGGAAAACCACTCACACATTAAGGAAAATGAATGCACAGTGTAGTGGGTAGTAGAGCAATCAGTTGCATCATTAGTGAAGCAAGTTAGGCAAACAACAATCAAGAAATACTTTAGGTGGAGTTGATCCTACTTTGTGGTGATGGAGTAGAAAATATAGCTTCTAGAGGTTCTCGGCAAATTTCTATGATTCTTAATGTAGAATATTGGAGATAATAGGGACCCTCTATTCCCACTTTGCTTGATTGCCTTGTTTGCCAACATATTTGCTCCCTACTTTTTAACATAAAAAGTCTAAAATTTGAAAATCAGATCTTAGGTGAGTGACAGTTCAAGGCTTATTCTTGCATTTCATAGGAGACAAGTCAGAATTGAGAAGTCACATGTTACTACATAGGCCACTGAATTAGCAAGTGATATAACTTTTTTTAAAAAATTGTTTTAAAACAAGATAAACAGGATTGTTGAAAGCATCACATTTTAGCACAAAGAGGAGAGGCAGGTTCCTAATTCAAACTAAATATCATCATGAGTGAACACAGTTTACATGTGAACACATTTTATCATGTTCCTCTCCCTCAACACATGGTGTGAAGGTGAAATTAGGTTTCAACCTCTGTTATTTCTACATTTCCCCCAGCAAGGTCTAATAATTCACCACCTGTAAGGTTTTCTGCTTGCTTACTTACTTGCATGGCCAGGCAGATGGTGTTCAGCAGGATCAAAACGAACATCAGGTATTCAAAATACGTGGAGTTGACCACATACCAAACTTTGTACTGATACTGGTTTTTAGGGATGTATCTCCGCAGAGGCCGGGCCTTCAGGGCATATTCTACACACTGGCGCTGCAAAAGAGGCAGGGTAGTTTTAAAAATCAAAAAGAAAATACAGGATTGATCAGCTACTCCCAGATATAAAAAGCACAATGTGTTTCAAGCTATTTTCTGAAATGACAATGCCTGGAAGAACAATTTCTAATCTTTCTAATCTGAATCTGAATGCATACATTCTACCTGTTGTAGAGATCCATATGTATTTACTTTGACCACAGAGTGCCGTCACACTCATCTAATCTCAGTGAACCAAATGGCACAGCACACTTTTTAAAGTAAATACTGTCCTTTGTGCAAATCTTACAGCAAGATTTTTTTTTTTTTTTTTAAAGCCAGATTTCTTAAAGATGGTAGTGAAGCCATCTTGTATCTTGTTGGCACTTTCACATGTTCCTCTATGTTTATATTTCTCTCTTAAATGCTTATTCTCAAAGTATTTTCTATCCTTAGTGGCAGTAAGTTGTTGTAAATTACCTGGTTCTTGTCCAGCTCACAGTTCTTGTATTCTTGTTCTCCTTGTTCCTGAAATGTGACGATGACGAAACCAACGAAGATGTTCATCATGAAGAAAGCAATGATGATGATGTAGATAATAAAGAAGATGGAGATCTCAACCCTGTGATTATAGATGGGTCCCACATCCTCCATGTGGGAATCAATGGACCTATACAGCAACCTGAAAGCAAACAGGAGCCCAATGCAGAGAAAATCTGCTGCTGTTATGAGGCCTTATAGGTGATGTTATAAAACTCAGCTTTGTGATTTTCTTAGATTGTATCAAAATTACCTCACTCACAGTTGCACTGACTTGCACTGATCTGAGTATAAACTCTTGCAAAAGAGAGAACACAGCTTTTATTAACTTTATATGTTTGAAACTGTTCAGCACTTTTAACATTTGTTAATGCTGCTGTTGGCATCACCTTGTGACCCATTTCAGGGGCAACCCCATGATAACCTTGCATGCCCATGTCACTCTGACTGAGTGGAACTATGGGAGTCCTCAGCCCCTGTGACAAAGAGAGGACAGCCTGGTGAGACATCCTGTGTCTACCCATATTGCACAGTTAGCAGTGCTGTATTTCAGAGTGGACCACTGGCTCCACGGGGAAACCTGCAGCATCTAGCAATACTAGTAAGTGCCTGACAGGCATTTTATAACCTTTTATATATGTAATATTTGTATCAATATTGTTATTACTGCTGCTACTGACAATCATTTATTAAGAACCAGAGACGGTGCTATACACTGCTTACAAGTACAGGAACCACAATTCCTACAGGTCCTGAGGAATTTACTAAGCACCTAGTACTATAATGACTGCTGCTGCTATTGCTACATATAATGTTTTAGACTTTTTAAATACTTAGAATGTAATACTTAGAATGTAATAAGTTTAATACTTAGAATTTTTAAATACTTAGACTTTTTAAATACTTAGAATACTTAGAATGTTCTCTGCATTTGAGTTTCCTCTTTTGAAATGAATGAGGACATTACTAGTGTTGCATCATCTCAAGAAGCACTCACTCTGGCCAGCCCTCAAAGGTTGAGACAGTGAAGAGGGCCATCATGGCAGTCAAGACATTGTCAAAGTCAAACTTGCTGTTCTCCCAGCTCCGGGGCTGGATCATTGGCTGGTTGACCTCACCATCCTTGTACGTAATGTAGTACCCTCTGTGGGTGGAGAGGAGAGAGAGAATGTGACAGAACTGCACTTCCAGCGCCAGGCTCTGAGAGCGTGTGGCCAGGGAAAGAGGCTGAATGGGAAAGGTCAGACTCACCTGCATTCTGCTGCTGTCTGCTTGGAGCTATCAGTGCAGCTATAGAGTTTGCCCTTGAAGAGGAAGAAAGAAGAATGAAGCCTCCTTTCCTGACTGTGCAAGGGTTCGGGCAGGCCATGTAACAAACAGGCTGCACTTACTACTTGCTTAACTACTATGTTAAGTAGTTTACAGGCTCGTTTGCAGGCAGAAGTGAACAAACTGTATCAAGAGTTGCCTGCATCTAGGTAGTTCAAGAGCACAGGCTTTCATCTGCTTGCACGGTGCTTTTTGTGTCCTGAGGTACATGTGCCCTGAGTGCTGCCAAACACTAATTGTCCAAAGGGTGGTGAAGGGCACAGAAATAAAAGCAGATGTAAGGAAGTGAATGAGTAACCTCCAGTAATTAGCTGGCATACCCCATCTTCTACAAAATGGAAGGTAGACAGCCTGCAATTACCAATACTTTAGAACAGCCCCCTTCACTTGTCATGCCACAAGCAATTTGAAAAATAGATTTACTGATGTTACTGGTGATTTCTTACAGTTACAGGTGAATCACAGCAGGAGCCCAGGTAACTATGACGGTGCCCACACCGCCTTTCACAAGGGAAGATTCCATCTCCCTTCCTCAAGGTTTTTCATACTTTTCTTCCCACCCAAGAAAACAGCTTAGCATAATGGTTGGATGAATGGGTCCAATGGTTTTACCTTGAACAACTGAACTCCAATGCAGGCAAACATGAACTGCAGCAAAGTTGTGACAATCACAATGTTTCCGATGGTTCGGATGGCGACAAACACACACTGGACCACATGCTGCAAATGGAAGATAGGAACAAAAGTAACTTGCAGGACTGTTCTGAGCTGCTTTGGCTAGGAGTGAAGCCCAAGGCTACAATGACAAATACAAATATTTCATTTAACTATTACACGTCAAGTAATGTCTCAGGAAAAGGGAGAGAAAACCAACTTGTTACTTTCATCATTGTAGAAGCAAGCAAAGAGTGGTAGGAAAATTCCAGAGCTTAGATCTCTGAATGGTCCAGTAGCAGAGTCTTACATAGTTGGGCACCCACCAGGCCCACAGGAAGTAATTTAACTACTAGAGCAAGGCTTGTGAGCCCATCTGTAACCCTAGAAAATGTCATCATATAATCTTTGTGGTAAGGCTTAAACACTACCTGAACTGTTGCAAAAGTCCTTGCAGCCTGAAATAACTCAGATTTATACTATACAGAATGCATTGGGACTCTTCTAACCTTTAGCCCTTTGGCTCTGTTGATGGCCCTCAGTGGTCTAAGTACTCGCAGAACACGCAGGATTTTCACCACATTGATGGCACTGGACCTGGAAGAAAGTATTATAAAGCTTGAGAGAGACAGCAATATAGGGGGTGTGCTGCAAGGACAGATGGATTTCACCCACTTTCTCATCTGAAGTCCTACATAACCTTAGGATGCTTAGGATAACTAGAGAGTAAATTCATATCTACTTGCTCTGGCACCTCAGGAATAAGGAAATCACTCTCTGGTGCTACCTTCGTAGGTCTTGTTTCCTGATCTGTGCAGCATCAGTATACATTCCCCTAGCTTTCACCATCTCTGTTGTATTACTGAAGGGAATACAACATGGGCAGGGATTTATATTTATTTATTTTTATAAGCAGGGCAAGCTGCCAAATATTATGTAGCTTTCTAATGAAAATTGTGCCAATATGTAGGCATCGCAAGACATTTTCAGATAGGGCTCATAGAAGCTCTCTGCTGAAATATTCACAGAAGAATGGACAGTCCAGGTGACTTAGGCATTACAGGTATACTGTCCAGGTAGGTCCTATAACTTATTAAGCAAATTAGCAAATCAACTAATACAAAACAGAGTGACAGAAACAGGCTCAACTGACGCTGCCACCAGTGCTCTGCAGATTCTCAGCTTTTGAAACACTTGATGATCTTCCATTGACCAAGACTTGTGGTATATTAGGAAGTAGCAAATCACTATCATCCCATTTTATAAAGAGGTAATGAGAGGTCTGGGAAGGAAGAGTAAGTCACTTAACTGTCCTGAACTGATAAAGTGACTCAGAAATCTTGGAACAAAGCTGAGTGTTATGATTCCCAATAGATCAAATTTTTTGTTCTCATTTGCTCTTTCTGGAAGATGTTCCCTCCAGATCATTAGTAGAGCATTTCCCAATTATCACATCCCCTCATGAGAATGAATTTTAATGCCTCTTGAATCATCTGAGAAAAATACCTCCAGGCTCATGAGAAAAATCCTACCCAGATAAGAGAATGAGATTGAGGTATCATCTCCCAGCCCAGCCCGACTATCCCCCAAAAAACAACCAATTGAAAACAGCTCACTCACTGGATCCCAAAGGAGATGAGAGAAACGCTGACCACCAGCAGGTCTAAGATGTTGAAATAGTTTCTGCAGAAGGAGCCCTTATGGAGGAAAGCTCCGTATGCGGTCATCTGCAGGAAGGCACACGACACAAACACACTTTGCCATTAGCATCTGTTCAGAAACCAAACCCATCTGGTTGTGCTCAGAGTACATATTTGGGTAGGGGTGGTATTTCTAACATAGACAAGACAATTTACCCTCAGGCCCCAAAGGAGAAGTTGAGTCCCCATGAAAAGAAGAGAGAGAGAAGAAGACAGTAAGATAACTATGAAAGACCTAACTATGGAAAGCCAAGACTAGGCGCAGTGAGAAAAATATGCACTTAGAGTGCACAGAGAATATAACATGCTGAATCAGTAAAGCAGCGAAAAGAGTGTTTGCAAAAACTACTCATTGCAATTCTATGCATTTTTTTTTTTTTTTTTTCCAATGGCAGAGGACACTTGTGAGTGTGATACTAGTATTATATAAAGGCCTCTTTAGTTGAATTGAATAAAACACATTAAACAAAAAGGACTCTTTTGTGATGTTTTTCAATGCTTATACCAGCTGCAGTGGACAGTTGAGCTCTCTTTCTTCTGTGAAGAAAGAACAGAATCCCTCCAGGATTTCATGCTTTAGAGCTTCACTGAAGCATCAGGCAGAATTCCTGTTCTCTTCAGTTTGCTACTTCTGTTCAGCTCAATCCCATATGCTTTTTCCTACCTCTACCCAATTTCCTCCCTTTCTATTCTAGAAGTAGTTCCATTTTCTCCTTTGTTTTCCTAACAGAACCCAAGGTAATGTTCCTTGAGACAAAGAAGCCTCTTTGTGGACATAGTCATTATGAATATCACCCAGATGAGGAAGGGAAAGATTTTACATATTTTACAAGGGAGGCTCCACCCCTTCTGGATATGGAGGGTTATTGAATACTTGCTAGTGCTGAAGAGGATGTCACAGCTCAAGAACTGAATTAAGAGCCAGTATAAACAGAAATGGGTCTCAGATACAATGTCAGACCTAAACCCTTCTGAGCTCAGGGGAGCAAAGGTCCTGACTGAATTTTAGAATGAGCTCACTTTTAGAATGTGACTAGATGAGTCTGGCACGGCGAAAGAGGGAGAATTGATAATCTTATTTTTACCACCTACCTTAGCATCAGTGAGTGATCTAACGTAGCTGCTTTGCAGAAACCCCATTCCCCCAACTGCTAATCTCATTTCATTACCTGGGCTAGGAACACAGTCTTGTAAATTCAGTCCTCTGAATCTCATCTAAGTTAGATGTCTAAAGTAACCTGAAGCAGACGTCATTAGACTGTTCCTCAATGACCAGACTCTTCCAGCTGAGAAGTATGAACTAGAAATTAAAACAGGAGTTTTCTGGCTAGTAGCTCAGGATGGCATAGCTACTAGTGGTTTCCAGCCATGCCTACCTGTGACAATCAGGTAGCCAGAGGATGGTGGAAGGGCAAATGGTATACCAGATAATTTTTTCACTAAACATCCATGACATCAGGGAGCCAACTATCAATCAGTCAGACAGAACTGAGAAGGGGAGGAAGTATAAACTCATCTTGGTTTAGAATTTATACTTATAGACACATTTGATTCGGGAAGGGGTGCGGGGGGTTCTTGCCATAACAAAGGTGGTAAAGATGCCCTTTACTGATTATATTTTGTATGGCAAACTTGAAAAAAAAGGAGACACCATTGAAATCAGGAGGGGAAGCTCTGTTGAGTTTAAGTTCTATAAAAACTGTGGTTGGGAGATTTTTTATTTAAGAAGAGACTCTCAAAAAGTATATAACCTGTGTCTGCCTCCCACCTGGTACACTGAACAAAACTCTTAGGGTGCCATTTAAAACCAAATCATAACTATCTTCAATGGCATGTTCAAAACATTGCAAAGTTAGTCACCTTGCTAACATTCATCAGACTCCACCATGGCAGTGTGGGCTTGTAGGTGTTGTCAGCAACATGGGGGCAGATGAAGTTTGTTTCTCTACAGTCTTGATAATCATATAGTTATTTGTTTTGCTTCTTAATATTTACATCAACTTTTCCATTGTGCAAAAGATTGTGCTTAATGCAAGGCAGCAAAGAATCGGTCCAGAGAAACCCAGAAACTTGTGAGGCAGGAACTGATGGGGTAAGAACAGAAGAATTTCTTAATTCTTTGCATTCCTCTCCCACTTGTACTTGGAGAAAATCCAGGGGTGGTGACTTCAATACATTGAAGTTAATGGGAGGGCATCAGGAAGCTCAGAAACGGGTGCTATGCAGCACACTTCCCTGATGAACACAGGGCAATACACCAGTGGGTTACGTTATGTTTTGATTCCCCTGAAGTCATTAAGAGTGTTACAATTTGCTTCAATGGGAGCAGAATTGCTACTGTAAGTTCAAACAGGTGGGAAGGTGCCCTGGTACAGAAAGCTAAGACTTGACCTACAATTTTGATTTTAAGTGTTGCTGTTAAGATGTTTTCCTTTTTTGACAAGCCTTTTTGATAGGCCATTTGGCATGTGCACATTCGGATTTATTGTGTAAACACAGATGCACAGTGCACAGCAGCATAATATGCACACCTCTTTGGAGAATATTATGGCTTTGCTGATTTAAAGCCATGTCAAAAAGCATTCCTCTCTACAAAAATATGTAGGGGCCACCCTACTTGCCAGCCTCCAGTATGGATACTGTTATTAGGGTCTTGAGTTGCAAGATCTGAGCAACTCTAAGGTGCTGCCTGCCAGCACTTAGAACTATCCTGCTGAGAAAAATAAACAAGCTGCCAAATGAACCTAGCATTTAGAAAGCCAGAACTTTGCCCAATTACTGTTACTTGAATTATTAGCCTACAAATTTGGGAAAATTAGAGTTAAGAACGAGGCAGCCTATTTTTATTTTCTTCTGAGCTAAAACATTCTCCAGCACATTTCCTTTGGTATAGAGCATGTTTCCTGGGAAATGTGAAGCCAGGTTTTAAACAGGCAGTGCAGCAATTTTCATTTGTAGCCACAGTTCCTCATGTTTTGGTGATTTGTACTCTTGGTTAACTCTCCACTCCTAAAACATGAGCTTTGGCATTGTGATCCCTGGTAGAATCACTGCCTTGCTCCTATTTGGCTGTGCACCCTGTAACTTTCCATAAGGCATTGGCTGCTCTTTGGCCCAGCCTCATGACTTGTGCAGAACTGAGGCCTTCTCTTTGAGTTGTAGCATGTGTAACAGGAGCATGAGCTCGGGATTCTTTGTACAGCAAATAAGTCCTGTTTTGGAAAGACTGGCCATGGTAGTGAGAACAGTTTCTGGAGTGAAGGCCTTTTTCTTGGTCCTCTTATTATCCTATCATTGCATTTCCCCTAAAAAAGCATTGTGTTGATATTCGCCTTATCTTATAAGTCTGAATATCAAAACTTCACATAAGACTTCTTTTTAAGCAACTACCAAAAGCATAAAACCAAAAGATAAGCAATCTTTTCTGGAGAGACAATACTGGACTTAAAAATAAAATAAAAGAGAGAGCAAGAGAGGGCAAGAGAGAGAAAGAGACAAATAAAGAAAGAAAGAAAGAAAGAAAGAAAGAAAGAAAGAAAGAAAGAAAGAGAAAGAAAGAAAGAAAGAAAGAAAGAAAGAAAGAAAGAAAGAAAGAAAGAAAGAAAGAAAGAAAGAGAAAGAAAGAAAGAAAGAAAGAAAGAAAGAAAGAAAGAAAGAAAGAAAGAAAGAAAGAAAGAAAGAAAGAAAGAAAGAAGCAGAAAATGAGTTTATTGCTCAGATTGGTTACCTTAAGAATAATTTCTAATGTAAAGATACTAGTGAAGACATAGTCTGCATTGCCTAGGATCTGAAAAATAAGCACAATTGGGTTAGTTGTACTGAGCGTGACTCAGGAACAAACAGGCGTGTGTGTTAGCAACAGACAGTGGCAGAAAACTAGTAAGCTTGTGAACAGGTAATGGTAGAGAAGATGGGCACTTTACCTTCAGAGCAATTTCAATGGTGAAAATGACAGTAAAAACTATATCAAAATAAAAGAGAATCTGTAAAAACAAAAGGGAATAGGAGTGGGGAGGGTAGATCAGTGACTGGCCACCAGAATTGGAAATCAGTTCAAAATCAAATGCACAAGTTTCCTAACAAGGGAACAAGGAGGGCTATATAGGAAATGGTTTTGTAATGACGTCCTGTTGAGTGCAGTGAAGGTCCTGGCACACAGGACAAGCAGCACATTACATGAAATCTTTTCTGATTTACAATCCCATAAGGGCTGTGGAGGGAAAACAAACTTTTGGTTGTTTTAGGATTTTTTTTATTTTTTTTTCTTTATTTATTTTTTATTTTTTTTTATTTTTTTATTTTTTGTAATGTGATAAAGTACAGACAATTCAAGTTTTTTTTTCATAAAGAGATTTCCAATCTGAGACTACAAGGAAATCTGGTCTCTCAGTGGAAAACATGAGATTTTTTCTCACTAACTGCCATTCAGGCTTGTTTTGTGTCTTGTGAAGGAGGAAAAACAGACTGCAAATTGATGCTCTAGCTCATTTTTTTTCTGTACCCTGACTTGCCCTGGATCAGGATGAATAACAAATACTCTGTCAATTGAACAGAATCACAGTGACCATAATTTGATCATGCACTAAAGGTGCCTGACTTACATCTTGCATCTTTCCATTGGCATTCTGTATAACAGGCAAGCTGAAACACCCTTTGTTCCAATGAACTTAGACCCAGTGTTGGGCATACCTGTGGCATGCATAGCAGACCATAAGAAGGGGCCCTAAAGTGTCACAGAAGGCAACAGCAAGTCTGGAAGGGTTATGAGATTTTTCAAAGTAACAGCATCAAGGATGGAGATGTCTTTCACTGCCCATTGACCTAGAGCTCACAAAAGTAAACGAAAACTTTTTAATGTACTAATGGGACCAGAATTGGACTCCATTTGTTTCCAATATATTCCTATATCCCAGATCATTTTGATGTTTTCTACACTGCAAATGGTGAAAATCAAAAGTATTGTGCCCTTGGTTTACTGTTGTTTTAGCTTAATCAAGTTCTAAACCTGAAGGCCTATGTATGGAAACAGTAGAAACCTGATCATTTTCAAATTTAAATCTTTAGTGCTAAAATAATAATAAACATACAGAACTATCCTTCCCATCCCACATCTCTTTGTTGTATCTAGATGGTCTTGTTCTAATACAAACTCAAAGGTGGCTAGGTTCTTACAGCTTGGCATGCCATGGGCAATCAGTAGCTATTGCAAACTACAGGGTTATTTTTGATTGCACCATTTAAGCATGACCCCAACCTAGAGTGATTTGCAGACACTGAAGGTCAAATGGGGACATATATTGTTTACTGCTACAGTGTAACCTAAAACCCCTCAGGTTACTGCTGGATTTTTGACCCCAAGACTTACGCAGAAGTTGTTTTCTCTTCTTCGAGGATGGCTTAGGGTCTATAATTTTTTGCAAATTAAAAACGGTCCATTTCAAGTATGGACAGACCTCAGTCGCATTCTACATTAATTCCCACACATTATAGCTGGAAATGTCCCCTTGCATTGCTGCCTTCTAGGTCCTGACATTTGGTTATTATATCAATGGAATAATTTCATAATGTATGTGCCAAATTCATGGGTACTCTAAGGCTGCTTTGCATGACTCCACTGACATAAAGCAGCCATAAACTTGATTAAAGTGGATGATTAAGCTGGGCCTGCAGCTGCTTTACATCACCAGAGCACTGCAAAGCAGCTAGGGCATACTGGTGAATCTGGCCCCAAAGCTGCAGCTAGTAAAGACATTCCATATAGATGAAATCACGCGTAATGGAAATGATCACTTCTCACCTGTGCAGGTGGTACCATTTACCAGCAGGCATACTTATTATTATCTAAATACATATTTAATCCAGAATATATTAAAATGAAAGAGCACCTTGCCAGGATGCAAACAGGAGAATATTGTGAGCCCATAAATTTTTATGTCTTGTTTGGGATTTAAAGGCTGTTTGATCAGACTAGAGAGGCACTTCCACAGACTTGCTGCCTGAGCACTGTGTGACACAGGAAAGATGCAGCCACTAGCCCACCACAGGACAGATGAAGTATCCAAGCCTCTTTGCTAGCCCTTGCTGGAGGAGGTTCTCCCCATTCCTGTCTTCCTGCTCTGGGACAGTTTGTATCAATAGCAGTACAGGTCTGCAAAAGGTGAATGCCTGATTATGTTGTCCCAGCACGAGCGCAAGGCAGTTTGTTTGCCTTCAGGTTGCTTTCTTTCCCTCCCAGGCACTGAGCAGGACACAATCTTACTGTCCTACTGTCAAAGTGTAAGTGCAGACAACATTTGCAACCCAAACATCTTGTCAGTGTCCCCTTGCATGATACATTTTAAACACCTGTACCTGCAAAAATTAAACACAGATTTTCATGCAACATCAGTGGGTTCAAATACACAAGACAGCACTTTGCACCAAACCTTCAGCTCTTTTATCCAGGACAAACAGCTTTCGCTATTTTTTTCCCATTTAAATGTCTCTGCTATAGATTGTACGGGAGATTCTGTGGAATGTTAGAAGCCCATAGGCCAGCCGACATCATTCTGCAATGCTAAGACATGTTGACATGCATTTAGCCCTACATGGTGGGCACACTCAGACATGCACAAGTGGATCATTACTGACACGTTTGACTACTGTTTTGTACCCTTCTTCAGGACAAAATGCAAAGCAACGCTGAGATATGTTCAATCAGCTTCCATTAACACCTTCTCTGCATGCACATGTGCATTTAAATGAATGCTCACGCCAGAATTCTTCTGCTAGGTAGAACAATGAGCACTAAATTTTAATTGAGCACTAAGTTTTAATATTAATAAGTAAATAAATGGCCCATTGTTTATGTCTAGAAAGCTCCTCCAGATTAAAGGCACCAAAATGCCACTGCAGACAGCAAAGGTCAGAAGTCTCTTATATGACTGCTGACAGCTCTGATTTCTGTATGACCCCAGATAAATGGAAGCTACCACTGGCAAAGTTAAGTACTGAACATTTCAAAAGGCTAATACAAATGGTCAGGAAAGAAGGTGAGAATGTATCTCTGTGCTGAATGCCTTCCTCTTCTTCCCCCAGCCTGGCAAGGAGAGGAGCACAGCATATTTTCTGAGGATTATCTCAAACTCAGTGATAGCTTTGCAGGTTGCACTCAAGCAGCCTGATTCTAACCTTGATGACACCAATTTCCTCCAAAGTGACTGCATCAAACTCAATAATTTTACTCCTGATTCACAACCAGTGTGAACAAAGAGAAAATCAGGCCTTGTGCTTTTTAGCTCAAAAATAAAAACAAAAACAAAAACAAAGCAAACAACAAAAAAGTGGCAGGAGAGCAAACATTCCAAAGGGAAATTGCAAATCCCCTGAATTTGAATTATCTGAACCCCAATCATTGTTTCTACAGCTCATTTTTAATGCCTTAAATTCCAGGGAGCTATAATTTTGCTTCAGTCTCCTGTCCTTCTACCACTAACAGACACTTCTGAAATGAACTAGACGCCAAATTCTGCACTGATTCACGTTCCCTGCAAAAAACAATGATTTTACACACAGTGTACAAAAGGTACAAATCAGGACAGAGAATAACTCCCAAAGCCTCTGATGCAGTATTTTCTGCCTTTCCTGGCTACGACTCATGATCTGCTTGTACCACACCTCTAATACACAGCGAGGGAAGGAGTATGGTAAGCATACTTGGTTCCTAAAGGAGAGGTGTCGGACGGGGTCCTCAGCTGCCAGGGAGATGCTGCTGAGCAAGATGAAAAATAGGATCAGGTTGGTGAAAATGTTATCATTAACGATTCGATGGCAGTGGACACGAAACCTGAAAAAGAGAGGAGAGGCATAACTTTATCTCTCAGAGAACAGCAAAACCTGGGAAACATTCCCCTCTTCCTCTTTTGCTGGCAAGACTGGCCCTTGAGGATTGCTTTGCAGAGCAGCTTCCCTCTGCCCCAGCGGCAGGCAGAGCAATGGCCCAGGCAGCTGTGCTTTGCCCTGCTAGGTGCTGGGCAGCCTTGGCTCTCCGTGTCATGCAGTGATGCACAAAGGGTGACTGGCTGCCCGCAGGACTCATGCTTGGTGCGTGATTTAGATATGTGCCTTCCATACAATGATAGCAGGATATGAGGAGTTAAACTTCATAACAGTCCTATACATAATTCTAGAGGCACTTCATTAATCTATTTAGCTCTACTTTTGGCTGTTAAGTCTCCAAGCCCCTATTATAGCAATTTTACAGATGATTGCAGAGGTTAATTTACTTTTCCAACAAGCAACAGTGGGTGGGTGGCAAAGCTGACATTGGAGTCCATGAGTCCCAGTCATCATCAGGCTCTCCCTGTTGCACATAACAAGGAGGAGTGGCACACACCCTGCTGTGGAAAGACAGGCTCTGAATTCTGTTGTGCTTTTACGGCCCTGCCTTACTTTGAAACTGTTTGGAGGCAAAGTCCCCAAGGGAGACACTGGGATAGATGACACTACAGACCACTGAGCAGCGAGATAATTTCTGAACTCTTAGAAAGATATATTCCCTTGTGGGCCCTGCTCAGCCCTCCACTCATGGTACTCGTCTCACACACTGGTACTGGAAAGAGAGGTGGGGCAATGTGAAGCCACACTGCATGGAGGAGCCTGAGGGAGGAGTGTGAGAGAAAGAGAATTCTTCTCAGCCTCCCCTCAGTTCTATGGACTCTTATTCTCCTCACTCCTTTTATTGCATGCTTGTATTTGGTCAGTAGGAATAAGCAGAGAGACAGGAACTCCTTACTAGGAGTATGTTTTTAGAAGATATTAGGACAAGAAACTCCAACCTCATGCTTGACTGATTGCACGATGGCTTGCTTGCAGTTTGGACCTAAATTTGTTGGGAGTTCCAATTACTGACTGGCCTCTGAGTCTGTTATTTCCAAAGCTTTGGTGATTTGTGTCTTCAATCAGACTTGCAGGTGCCCTGTACTCCCCATTAATGCTGTCAGAGTGCTTTCTACACTTGTACTTGTATGGAGATGTTATGCCAGGGTGAAAGTCAGAGTGGTCAAAGGTGGTCTCTGGTATTAACTGTTGGAAGGGAGCTCTGCACAATATAACCTTTGGGGACCACTGTGAAAGGGGTAACAGCTCTTCTCCTCCTTGCTGCAGCTGAGCAGCCTCTTAAATACCTGTTGTTAGGACTGAAGATGAAAAAAGCGCTGGCATCAGGCATGGGCACAGCCTTTTCCTTGAGGTGCAGTTCAGACATTGGGCGAGGTCGAGGGCCAACAGGCATCTCAGGTTCTTCCTCATCTTCCTCTGCTGCAAGAAATATTTTTATTTTTTATTTCACAAAAAATGTTTTTATTTTATGCATAATACTACCCTTTATGGAGTACTGTGGCATTTGTTTCTGTTGGAACTAGAGCTAAAAACTTAGAATCATCAAAATAAGATGATGAAAGCCTAAGGTTCCTTGTCCACTTCCCTTCTCCAAGGAACCATCCACTGCCCAGGGTCCATCCTGGCAAATATAGATCTAGTCTGTTTGCAAAACCATAAATGCTGATAAATCCACAATATCCTCACAACAATCTCCTCAGATGCTTCACTGTCCCTTCTTCAAAATAGCTTCCCCTAATGACTAACTTTAATCTTTCTTGCTGTAGTCTAAATCCATTATCTCTTGTATTATTTTCCATGGACACAGAAGAAGAGAGAATTCCCTTCCTCTTCCAGAAGGCTTTTACATAGTTGAGGACCATTACTATG
This sequence comes from Oxyura jamaicensis, assembly GCF_011077185.1. Taxonomy (NCBI): domain Eukaryota; kingdom Metazoa; phylum Chordata; class Aves; order Anseriformes; family Anatidae; genus Oxyura; species Oxyura jamaicensis. The sequence goes on along the minus strand of NC_048893.1, from coordinate 64,168,921 downwards.
TTTCTGCCAGGCTTTCCCATTCCTAGACAAAAACAACAGTCTTTTCTAAGGTGCTTTGTTCTCTAGATCTCTGATCATTCTCACTACTTTCCTTTGGATTGTCTGTAGGATTAACCTGCGGTTGAGGTCCTACTGGTGCAAAGGAGAGTTAATTACTTCTTATATCTTATAATACTGTTTTCCTGTTTAAATGTTCTTCATGGACACTTCTTTTCTTCATATTCTTGTATTAATTTGACATCAGTTTCTGATTTGCACGAACCACAGATTCTGTACCACAGAATGGTTGCCTAGCCTGTCACTCCTCCCTGCATTTGTGCTGCTGACCATTTCCAAGAGTGGCACTTTGACCTCATCCTTATTGAACTGCATCTTATTTTCTTCAGACCCGTTCTCCAGCTTATCAAGACCTTTCTTTCTCCTTTTGGAAGAGCTCTTCGTGAAGCCATTGCCACATCACTGAGTACCCTCAAGGACGAAAATGTAGAGATGGAAGCTAAGTGGTATGTGAAACAGAACCTTCCACTTTTGAGGATTTCTTCCACCTGCTGAAATCAGATGCTGTTTTGTAAATGATATGGTAGGATTTTGATATTTTGAAGTTCACAATCCTCTCACTTAACTAGTAAGACAGGAAGCAATATTTTAAGTCGGGTGCCTGACAGGTAAGATACAACTGATTCATCTTCCAGCCAACGCAAAGGCAGAAACACTAAAAAGGTTTATCTTAACTCCATGGAGTGAGATAAATTCCAGGAAGAACCTATTCCTTTAGGATTGGATATGGTACTTGATCTGGTAATGGATGCATCAGAAAGATGCTGATTCGTCTATCAACACAGATCACAATCTAGATGTCAGAGACAGGAGAAAAGTGGCCTTTTCAATGCATGTCATTATTGCATGCAAATAGGATTATTTCTTTACACTTCTAGTACCAAGAGTTCAGCTCAAATTCACTTGACAGATCTTTGAATAAATGTTTGATCTGGTACATAGAGTTTGGACTTTGTAAGCAGGTCTATTTTTTTTTTTTTTAACAGCTCAATTTCATGTTGTAAAACACTTCATAATACCCGTTCTACAGACTATTATTTCAGAAGTACTTTTGTGCATAGTACTTGAAAAAAACGGTGTTAATGTTAATGCTTATATTTATATAATATTACAACACTTTGCACTTGTATCTCTTATCTATAGATTTCAAAGTGGGCTAACAAGGACTGAGGTAAGCACATTCTTTTTCTTTAACAGTCTGGAGTACTTATGTCCATGACCATGTAGGACATTTGAGAGCTTTCAATTAAAATACTAGTATTCTGAGTCCCAGTTCTGTGCCTTCATTATAAGATCACTCTTTTTCTTGCAGAAGGTTTTTTCTCAAAGTGTTGTGTTTTTTAAACGTGTTCAAATGGGTATGAAACAATGTCTCAGGAAAATGGACTCTTAGCAGAAGGATCAGCCCCATGAAGACCATAAGGAACATTGCTTCTCTCCTCTTTTTCTAATGTCTGTCACAGAGCAAGAAATATATTAATGATTATAACAGCCACCTAGCTTCAGACCGGAAAACACATTCAGTTCCTCAGTTATGGAACAAGAATAATGTTCTAAAAGTTTTTCATTTAAAGTAGGGTCTAGGGCACATAAAAAAGGAAAAAATGAGGGTCAAATACACAAAGGATAACATGATTACAGTTTCAGCCTAGGTCACTGCCTAAGCGATCTACCAGTACAAAGAAACTGCATGCTGCACAGTTGCCGGCATTCATACAAGCAAAGTATTCCCATATTGGCTGGGGAACTCTTTATCTGCAATCTTACACTTTTTCTCTTTTTTCTATAACTAAGGTATATTAGTGTTTAAAAAGTGACTTTTCTATTTAAGCCTCCCATGGAATCATGAAGAAACATGACTGAGAGCTGCCAAGTTCAGTTCTAGTTTTGAACTCTCCTGAAGTTCAAGGAAATTTAAATCTGGGTCTGTCACCTTGAGTTATACTTCATTAGAACAGTTACATCCTTTGATCATGAAACCATAAGCACAAACAAGCTACGGTGCAGCATCAGTGATATATTCAGTGGTGAGGATTTTTTTTTCTTTTTACTATACAAAGACCAGAACTCTTGGGCAAGGACATTGCTTTGCTTCAAGCTTCCATGAATCATCCCAAGCTTTTACCTTCATCTGACATTCTGAATTCTTTGTCTGTTTCTGTACCAGACTGCAAGACTTGCTCCCTGTCTTCCTATAATAAACATGTCATCGTAATAATCCTCCTAGTGTACACAAATCTCTGGAAGAACTAGTCCCTCCCTCCAGCAAAGTGGCTAGGTGAACTGATGAGCTGCAAGTGCACAGTGTATTCTGGGGGCTAGGAGCAACACCATGCAGCAAATACAGTCAGAAGGGGTTACTGAGAGAACTCAGGTTGAGGCAACAGATACTAATAGGAAGTTGAGTGGGGTAGATTCAGAGAATAAAGGGAAAACAAATAAATCGACCTTTTCAGTTGTTTCTGTACACTGGGTTAGCTTGAAGGATGTTTTCAGAGGATGGAATGATACACAGCCATGGGAAGGTTAAATCATAATCTGAAAATTGGTAGAACCTGCTGACTGCATCTAAGAAGCAATAAGATGTTTCCCTCCAACAACAGCTGAAATGGATCCACATGTGGGAAACTGACAGAAAAAATGTTTTCCCAGGTGGGCCATATAGAGCTGCACAGCAATCAGCAGAAGGATTCTGGGCTGGTCTGTGGCCACAAGGGAGCTGATGAAGGGACAGGGGTACATGTAGGGATTGGGAAATTCTTGCTTGCTAATGCCAGGGAAAGCCTTAGAGCGTCGTTCCCCAGAATTGACTACGCGAGACAGATGTGACATGCCATATCAGCTCTGAGGGCCTTGGTGTTTCTGAGCTTCATACTGCAGAATGGAGTAGATGACTATGCTAAATAGTATCTAACAAGTGATTTACAAAATTTTACTCTATCTGAGCCTTATGGTAACTTCCGTGAACTCTGAAAGAAGTGGTCAGGCAATTGTGTGAGCCATTAGAGATTATTTTCAGGAAAAAAAAGAAAAAAAAAAAAAGAAAAAAAAAGAAAAAAAAAGAAAAGGTTTTCAGAGTTCTCATTTCAGGGTGGAAAAGAGAAAAAGTAACTTCACTCTTCACAAAGAGTAGAAAAACAATTCTGGGAACAACCATTGTGGCCTGTTTAGAAATGGCATTATAAAAAAGCAAACAACCAAGATGCTGCCCCTTTGCATTTATAATGCTTTAGGAGATAGGAGCATCCATTCAAATGTCAGATTCTGTTAAAAAATATGCCAGTCTAAGGATTGGTACTCCAAGGCAGGAGTTTTAAAATGTCTTTACTTAATTTTCTGCCTTCTAATCCTACACATGGCTGCAGATAAAACATCCATGACATGAATTGTAGATACAGCTTTTGTCAAATAGACAAAAATGTAGATACAGCTTTTGTCATGCTAGGCTATTTCTAAGCTGTCTACAGAAGGTAACTAAAACATAATTCTATTTATTATCAGTAGGCTTAAATTTGCTATACAGGTGGGTGTATCTTCACTTGAAAAAATATAATGGTCTGCAAATCCAAGCCAGCTGAAAAACAGAAACAGAACTACCTCAGCCTGTTTTAATTTATGCTTGTGACTAAAGACTCCTCATAACACATGAGCAACTGGGGATGGGTGTGCAATAAGTGCCCTGTGCCTACAGAGGTGCTTGGAAGATTAAAAACAGAGTGATCTGCTTCAGGAACTGCTAAAACTGTGTTGCATGGTATTGGAACCACAGTCTGTTACTGATTAATAGGCTACAAATATGGATCAATACAAATATAGCAAAAGCACAGATCTTTTGTACTGAAAATTAAATTCAATAAAGTTTTTCTGTCCGTCCGAAACTCTTGTCCATCTATTTAAAGTGAACTATTGTGTCTTTTTTTTTCACTCCATCACATCGACCTATTAACAGACATTTATTAGGAATCACACAATAGAAGAGAATGTGATTTATTACCTATTACAGCCTGTTACATTATCATAGAAATGAAGAAGGGCAGAGCAGGAAAGGATGACAAAAGGCCCTCCAGTTCAAGCTTCTGCCAAGCTAGGATCAACTTACTATTACATTCAAGCCTTTTTCTGGCAGATTTTTTGACTTTTCTGACCTGTTCTTAACAACATTCACTGATGCAGGGTTTCCACAACCTTCTTCACAATTGTTTATAGTCTTCACTGTTAGAAAATCCTCCCCAGGTGTGAATCTGTTACTTCTCTTAATCACAATGGAGATGGAGATAATTTCCCTCCTACCTCTAACAGCCTTTCATGCATTTGAAAATGTTTCTCCTGTCTTCCATAGCTCAAACAACCACAATTCTTTCAATCTTAGTTCCTGTTTCCTTCCTGCATTGCTTTCACCATGACCTGTTAGACTCTTTCCAATCCAGCCCCACTTCTCTTTAGCAGGAAATTCTTCACTCAGAGGGTGGTGAGGCACCGGCACAGGTTGCCCAGAGAGGCCGTGGCTGCCCCATCCCTGGAGGTGTTCAAGACCAGGTTAGATGAGGCCCTGAGCAACCCGATCTAGTGGGAGGTGTCCCTAACTATGGCAGGGGAGTTGGAACTAGATGATCTTTAAGGTCCCTTCCGACATGAGTCATTCTATGATTCTCTTAAGTAGAGCACCCAAAATAAGTCACAGAATCTCAATTCAGATCTTACCAACTGCTAACAGAAAAAGAAAAAGAATTGTTTTGCTCTGGTTAGCTTTCATTGGCCTGTTAGAAGAAATCCATAAAGGGAGTAGAGTCTTGTTTTCACTGCTTATAATCTCACTACTTGTTTGCCTTTTGAAAGGCAGCAAAATGTTGTTGACTCCTGTTGAGCTTGCCATCACAGGATTTAGATTCTTTTCTCAAGCACTGTTACCTTACTACTATCACCAAAGATCCTTTATTTTTGTATTATTTATTCCTGCCTACGTAGATCCTAGTTCTTTCATTTTATTTAGACCATTTATCCAGTTCTCAGCAGCTCTTTGAATTCTAATGCTGTCCTCCAGCACGCTTCCTGTCCCTCCTAGCTTTATGTCATCTGCAAATGCAATAGGCATATTTCCTCTTCAATCACTCAGGTCATTAACAGTGAACTGAACTGAAATCAGGACAGGCCTTTGAGCCGTAGTACCTCACTTGTGCCATCACTAATCTCTACATAAAGGGTCTGACCAATTTCTCTCCCAATCATTTAAGCCATACTTTCCTACCTGTTTTATGAGAATGTTACAAGAGACAGTCAGAAGCCTTAGCAAAGTTAAAGCATATATCTACTTCTTCTCTCCCATCTTCAAATTTTGTCAGCCCCTTTTAGAAGAAAGTGGTTCGATGTGATTTGTTCTTGGCAAATCCATGTTCCTGCAAGTCTTCTTCTTATCTTGCAGTCTTATAGCTTGTTTAATCATTTGTTCCAGCACTTTTCCAAGAATGGAAGTTGAACTAACTAGTTTATAATTCCTCTGCTCCACCCCTACCCACCATTTTAAAGACACAGCCTTCAAAAATTCTCAGAGAAAAACTGTTCCATGTTCTGAGATTGCTTCAATCATATTTTTAAAGTATTTGAGGATGAAGTTAATTAGGTCCAACTGACTTGAAAAGTAATCTATTGCTCTAGCTCATTTTTTTTTCCAACTTTAGGCTAAGAGCTTATGCCTTTGAATTATATTAATAGTCACACTGTCTTTTTTGATTAAAAAAATGCAAAGGCATTCAGCACTTTTCCCTTCATAAGTATCTGTTGTGGGTCTTCCCTGACCTCAGAGTAATGAAAAAGTAGACTGAAAATATAGTGGTAGTCATGTAATGCGTGCTGAACAGAGAATCAAATCAAGTACAACTAATCACTATAGGGACTCTGAAGGAAACATGGACAAGTGAAGTGTAGCTTGCTGGTTGAGGGAGGCAATTCTCCCCCTCTATTCTTATGAGACCCAGCTGGAGTACTGCATTGAGGTCTAGGGCCCCCAGCACCAGGACACAAACTTGTTGGAGTGGGTTCAGAGGAGGGCCATAATGATGATCAAGGGCTGGAGTACCTCCCCTATTAAGACAGGCTGAGGGAGTTGGGGTTGTTCAGCCTGCAGAAGAGAAGGCTCCAGGGAGACCTTATAGCAGCCTTCCATTACCTAAAGGGGGCCTACAGGAAAGCTGGGGAGGGATTCTGTCAGGGAGTGTAGTGATAGGACAAGGGGGGATGGTTTTAAACTGAAAGAGGGTAGATTAAGATTAGGTATTCAGAAGAAATTCTTCACTCAGAGGTTGGTGAGGCACTGGAACAGGTTGCATAGAGAAGTTGTTGATGTACCTTCCATGGAAATATTCACAGACAGGTTGGATGGGGCTGTGGGCAACCTGGTCTAGTGGGAGGTTTACCTGCCCATGGCGGGGGGAGGGGGGTGGAATTAGATGGTCTGTCTTTAAAGGTCCCTTCCACCTAAACTTTTCTATGATTCTAAGTACATCATCTTCTCCCATCATGAAGGCATTACATGTTCAGCATGCCTGTTACCACAGTTTGGCTCTATATGCACTGTCAACTGGAGCTTCAATTCTTTGAATCGAGAATAAGAGAGAACTGAGAGATACCTGGTGCTTCTGTTGTGGGATATGGGCTCTTTTCTTCATTTTCATTGGGCTGATAATCATCCATGTTGATCTAACAGAAAGAGAAAAAGAGAAAAGCCTTTATCAGACAAGGCAGAGAGCTTTCATTCCCTCAGAAACCCAAGCTGTTCATGCCATCACTGCATAGAGGGTGGTGGCTGGCAGCAGACCTTGGTAGCAGGCGGGGATTCTCCATCAGCAGTGATTGATTTCAGCTCAATTTTCTCCTCCTTTGTCTCCTCCTCCACAGCTGTTTTTTCTATCTCCTGTTTCTTTTCAGGACTAGCAGTCCTAACAATTTGACAAGATAAAAAGCAAACAGTTACAAAGGTGAAAAGCTGTTTCCCTTTCAGGAACTTCATGTAGTACAGCTCACACCATGAAAATGATCAGCTGGCTAGCACCTCCATTCTGAGTCCAGCTTATATATCAGTGGCTCTACCTTGTCCTTATCTGCAGGCAAAGGCAGAGACTGCTCTAATTTTATTTATTTTATATCTTTCTTGATGGCATGTGTGTGTGTACGTGCGTGCATGCATCTGTGGAAGTAAATGCCTGTGTGTTTGTGTATATACATACTCTAGATCTATGACTAGGTATCGCCTTCTTTCATCCAGCAACAATGGCATGAAACATTTTCAGGATCTCTCTTGTGGACTTGCATTAGGTTGCCTGCAAAGTTTTGCCCCTCACTGCATTTCCAGAGGGAAGGAAACCCTCCTGACTGGTGTGCAGGACAGAGCAGAAAGATCTACACAAGAGAGCCCCTCCAAGCAGCCTGGAAGAAAGTGAGGAGAAATAACCAGTAAGGAGAAGCTTCCTCACTGTGGGGAACAGAGAATGACAGAGAAGCTCTACAACCAGCTCATGTCTCCTAAGAGTCTGCAGAAACACGAATAGAACTGGCCAGAGTCCTTTGCTAGCCTATGGCATCAAGAGAGAAGGAAGCCTCTGAATCCTGTGTCATGGGAATCTGAAAATATGCCTTGTGGTTCTGAGCAATCAAAAGGCAAGAGGAAGATTCAAATGGGATTGTCACACTGAAACCACTTCACACTCATTAACTACTGATGCCCTGAAATCCCATCAGTCATCCAGCCTTCCTTTTCTCTGCTCACATCTTTGCAGCTGTGGAGATTCCCAATTCCTAACAACATCTTGTCTTTTAGTTGGAATTCTCTTAGTTAAAAAAGAAAACATAATTCTATATATAGTTATATTAATCATATATATATAATCTATATACACTCACAGAAAGGTTATACATATTACATATATGTAGATACTTGCACATATATATGTGCATAATATGCGTGTATATATATACATGTACAAATGCATGCATATGAATGCAGATAGATGTATGCATATGGATTTACCTAGCTAATTTTTTCCTTTCTTTTTCTTCTTCCTCCTCTTTCTGTGCAGATGTTAAACTCTCAGCATCAGCAAGGTTGTCCACAGCAATAGCCAAAAATACATTCAGCAGGATATCTGTGTGCTACTTAAAGAAAACAGGCTTTGAAAACTGCAGAACAACATTATACCAAAGGTGTCTTAATTGATTTTTTTTAGCAACTTGTCATCAGATCTCTTCACTTTTCCAAATTTTCAATTCACACAAATGTTCAGAGTGCACATATTGAGCATGCACAAACCTACACCTTCCAACCAAATGTCTAACACACTATGTGGGGTTTCCAAAATTTTACAACAGAATGACTGATAGAAAAGATCCAAGTCCAGACTTAAGCACTTTTCAGTTTTTGATTTCCCCAAAGAGCCCTGTTTTGTGCAACAAATCCCACTGAGGATCTGAGGAGCTCTAGATACTTTCCATCTTTGAAGGCTGAGGTAATTTTTATTAAAGCATGCATATTCAAGAGCCTCATACCATTGGGCACCTGAGTTTTCCAATTTTGGTTTACATATTTGAGTTGAACAACCTCATTGCCCACAGACATTGGTAGGTTTTAAGGACAGTTAGGATAGCATTTCTGAGGGGGACCAAAAGAAATTCATTGGGGTTGAGTATTAAAGTGTTGACCTGACAAATCTGCCATCTCTTAGCAGAGAGCCCATGTATGGGAGCCACATTATAAACCAGCCAAACACATGAAGCTGAAGGGTAAGGAATCAACTGCTCTCTTGTCATGCCAGTCATCGTTCAGGTGTAATGTTACAAATCTGAACACCAGATTCATTTATAAATTTCTTGAGAGTGGGTCTTATTACACCATGATAATTTCTAAGTAACCTCCAGTTTAAGGCTTAACTTTGAAATATAGCCACTGAGCTCCACTGAGCTCCAAGGTCTAATGGCTACAGTCAGCCAGCATGTGAAGCTGGCTCACATTTTCCCTTGTAGTTCATAAGGAGATCCAAACTGTAGCTTTTTTAAGCTGTCAGGCAGACTGTCTCCCTTGACCTTCAGATAAGTGGAATTGCACCATCGCACTTTGAAGAGAGGGCATGCAGGTCAACCAAAATGTCACATAACAGGGTTTGAGAAATCTGAATTATGAGCAGAGGCCAGAAGAGCTAGGCAGAGACTACAAGGTGGCTTTATAGAAGAATCGGTATAAAAAGAGGTGTCACCTCTGACACAGGAGGGCTATTTGCTTGGGAAGCAGAATCTAACCATGAACAAATTAGGAGCAAGCAGATATGGAACAGAACCATAGCACTACGTTACATGCAAATTCCTATGAAAAGAAACTCATAGTCTAATCATGCATTGTGCTTTGTACCTCTGGGTTATGTACAATGCCCTCACTTCACCTTGAAGCCAGAGAGAACTGAAGTTACTTAATATCATTTCAGGCTGTTAGACAACAGAGTACACAATTTTCTGTTTGAAGAACACACAGATTGTGGTAAGTGAAATGGAACATGATTCCTGTTCGTTTATACATGAGTTAATATAGGATCTCACATAAGTCTATTATGTCAAACATATGTTACTCCTATTACAGCACTTGTATATAGCATATTGTAGATTATACATATTTTTATTCCACATACAGCTTGGATAAAACACATGGAATACGTTAACGAAATGGCAATTAAAGCAAAAATACATAGTAAGTACCGCAGGTAGACAGAGAGATTAGTTTATGAAGAAGGCAGGAAAGAAAGACCTATGAGTGAATTAAGGGGAATAAAAAATAACTAAACACTAAACACGTAGAGATACTAAATTAATGCTTGCGTACAGAACTGGCACGTAGTTGGCTCTTACAACTGTTTATATGCCTGAGACTTAGCACTAGCTAAAATTAATCAAACTTGTTTAACATTTCATAGTGCAAAGCCAAAATCCAGAGCTAGGGAAAAGGTAAAGATGTAAGGCATGAAATTCATTATTTTCTAATATAACAAAGTAGTAAAGGGTGACTTTAAATTCAGCCCCACTTGGAGAAAAGAGTAGCATCAAAGGATACAGTTTCCACAGATGAAGAGGATGATGAAGTAAATACAGACCAACATTCCTGGAAAAGAGGGGCCGCCATAAGCCATGATCCCATCATACATCACCGAATTCCAGTCCTCCCCAGTCAGGATCTAAATGACACATTCCCACCAATAAGGGACACAGTGTTAGACCACACAGAGAATTTGAAAACCCCATTAACACAAAGATATCTACTATCCTAGAGATAACCCCCTCCCCCAGGATGTTTGGAGACTATGGCTGTGTCCATTCCACAAATTAAAAACAAAAAGAGAGAATGTAGAAAGGGCACCCAAAGTGTTAAAAAAAAACACAGAGATGCTCCCTTGAAGACTGATGGTTGAAGCCAAGTGGCTCTCCAAGATATCTTTGTTTAAGTCTCCCCACCTCTCCCAGGCACTTCCCTCCCACGTGTCTGTTGTTTTGGGTAAGCTGTACAAACTACAGCTTTGAGGACAGCACTCAGCACAGCCTGACACTTCCCTTCACCTTGCACGTGGAATCATGATCCTGATGCTCTTGGCTGATCACTCTCAAAACCACAGTCAGCTTAAATGCTGTTTGATTTCTTCTTTGGTGCAGTGAGCAGATATTTGTTGCCCAGAACTGTGGGAGCTGAAGGGTTGGGCTTTGGCATGCTGGCAATGCCCTGGGACATGACAATGGCCATTCTCTTGTATGACCCTGATAAGCCCTGGTGGCCTTGCTACACATGGGCTTTAGCTTATTTCCCCACTTTGGGAGCGAATATCCCTGTGTTGGCAGCTAAGAGTGGTGCCATGCTCCTGGAGCTATTAGCATGGTGTACAGTCTCAGGGACTGCCAGGTGGCAGAGGAATGGTGCAGGACCTCGTCTGTGTCTCTCCGTGTAAGCACAATGTCTTGGTCCCATCTGCACTGCTTATGCTCCTACCTGAAACACGGTGAGGAGGGATTGGGGGAAGTTGTCAAATGTACTCCTCCTGGTCTGCATTTCGTCAAAGTTAAACTTGCCACCAAAGAGCTGCATCCCCAGGAGTGAGAAGATGATAATGAAGAGGAAGAGGAGCAGCAACAGGGAAGCAATGGAGCGAACGGAATTCAGGAGTGAAGCCACAAGGTTGCTCAGGGAGTTCCAATATCTGGTAGAGAAAATAGAGGCAGTTAAAATTTCTTCACTCCAAGACAGGTGCTCATGGCCTGCACAGGATATTGGTTCAGGCTGCCTTCTGTGTATAAGCAGGCATTTCCAAACACCCTGTTAAGCAGTGAATCATTGATGTGCTTCCCTAAGATAATGAGACCTACCACAGCTAATGAGTAATTTTACTACCACACATGTACATGCACAATTCCCTCCACCCCCACCACATACGCACACCCAGAAGATTATTGCAGCACTCTCCATCTAAGTCTCTGCAAATCTTATATCAATATACAGTGATTAGTTCTTGCTGCTTCAGTGAGTTACATTCTAACCAATCTCATTACAACACTCACAGATGTTATGGCATGCCAGAATACCTCACTCCAGAGAATGGCCTGTAATAACTAGCAGGAGCAGATGGGGAAACAGTTTGGATGCAAATCCAAACTTGTCCAAAATCTGGTGTGAGTATGCGCTTGGGCTCACTCACAAATAGAGGTTGCTATGCTTTCTGGGACTGAGGAGAATGAGGAAGATACTAAAGGTCCTTCACATCCTGCAATGTTTGTTTTACATGGACCCTTAAAGGAAGACTCCACATCCCTAAGGACCTTAGTTTCTTTTGCTGTTGGAAGAACACACTGTCACTGCTTTTTTGGGTACCAAACTCTTTATACTTTCTCAGTAGGCTGCAGAACATTTTGGAAGGGCTTAGAGCTAGATTCAAAGACAGCTGGCCAAGACATTTCCAGGATCACCAGGACACCAAGGTACCAGCTGATCACAATGACCAAAACCAAGAGATGTTTCGTCTGTTCTCTGGGACTAGCATTAATTTATTGGATATGACAAAGTTGAAGCCCACTCGGACCAACTCCTGAGAAAAGGAAAAATGATCTTTGACCTAACACAAATGACATACAATTAACACTTCTGCCTTTGGAACAGCTTCCATTAAAGAGAGAGTATGGCTAAGACCTGCTTAGTTTATTAAGGCTTGTGCCCAGATCAGGCCGATGTATGCAACAGGGAAATGATCTTCTCACCCTTGTGGTCCCACATAAGGGTTAAAAGAGACACCAGTAGCACGCTCCACTTCAACATTTCTATTTGCTTGCTTTCTTCACCAGGCAGCACAGAAGCCATGTGTTGGAAAAATGCTGGAATTTTTCTGAAGAATCCACCATATCATCCATGGAGCAACTTCCACGTAAGTCTTGTATCTGCTTGACCACTCTCACCCTGCAGCTTAGTAGGTCATGAACACTTTTATTGTATGCAGTTTTAAGTCTGACAGAGCTTTCAGACTAGGTTTAAGATTAGCAGTCATCTCCCAGTCACCTGATTTTGAATGCACATTACTAGCAAGCTTTGGTGGCTTGCACGAGGTCAACAAGCCAGTAATGTTTCCTTGTGATCCCTAAGTCTTCCTTACAGCACGATCTCTTGTGGTCTACTACCATGATACGAGATCCCACCATGGTCAATATCCTCTACTTCCTTCTCCAAAAGCCCATAGCAACGAACCTTTCTGTCCTTAAAAGACCCTGAATTTTTAGACATATTTTCCTTAGACAAATAAGCTCTACTTAAGAAGGATGGCAGACATATCTAGCACTCCCACTCCCTGGAGGGAGCCTGATAGTTCTTACATATAGATCTGTCTTTTCTGAGGGCAGTTTAGTCAGTAGAGAGAAGGTCTCTTAAAATCCCCCTTAAATTAGTATTTTTATAATGTTAGTGTAAGAAGGTTTTCCTTGTCCCCTTGCAGAAATGTCTGAGTGGCCCAAATACTTTGTAAAGGTTAGCAATCTGACCTGCAGAAGGAACACTGCAATGGCCTCTGAAGTTCAGCAACTAGTTCATCTCCTAGAGCTGAACTTCAGAGAGAACCGTGAAGTTGCCTTCCAGCCCAGGTTCAGCACTTCAGAGAAAACAAGAGTGCTTTAACGTTCAACTGCAATTAAGGAGATGAGAAATGTAAAACTACAAAGGTAAGGGCATGGAAGCTGTGGGCTCAGTGCCACCAAAGGCCTGTATTAAATGTGCAATGTAACAGCTCACTGTGTTTGTGTTTATGCTTACAGCTTCACACTTGGCGAGGAAGGGAAAATGACACAGAAAAAGGGAAAACAAATTCTGATGAAACTGGACTGAATTTAGCATTCTTAAACCAGAAATGGATGGGGCCCAGAATATCTTCAAGCCGTCCAATGTCAGCCAGGACACTTATTTTTCTAGATCTTTCTAGCAATGTCCTTAAGAGGCACACAGTAAAGCTGTTACACATCTGAATACTCTCAGTGACTCACTTAAAGCTTAAATGCCTTGCTATCTCAGAGCGCAACTGCACAGACTTTTATCAGCTTTGCATTTCTTACAAATGGCTCAATACCTGAGATTCAGTTTCTTATGTAACTCCCAAACTTTATAGCAATTAACAGAGATGACCTGGTGATAAGATTAGTGCTGTTTTATCTGTGCTCTGAGTGCTACCTAGAAATACAGCACCATTAGAAAAGTAAACAAAACAATAAGGGGAAGAAAAAAAGAGAGGAAAAGGAAAAAGGAGAAGATAAGGAAGGCTTGACTTGACTAGGATGTGGAAATAATGATGGTCTTATCTCAGCATTCTTGAAGCCTGAACTGAGGTTACCACCTGCAACATCAGGCGGTTGCAAACCTAACTTGAACACCCCCTCAAAGTGAGATCTGGGGTTTCTCAATGAAACACAAGGCTCTTAGGTCAGGAATAGTAGAAGTCCAGACAAAGAAAAAGTCTCTGACCACTCTGTTGTCTTTGGTTAATATACTACAAAGAAAAAAAAGAAAACAAAAACAAAAACAAACAAACAAACAAAAACTAAAAAACAAACAGTTAAAATAAATCTCATGGCACTGCAGGGTGGAATTGGAGAATTTGGACCAGGCAGCATACAATGGGAGGTTAAAAAAAAAGAAAGCACTGATACTTCCCCAGACCTATAGGGAAATGAATGTGTTTCCTAGCATCTCCCAAGATGCCAGTGAATGAGGCACTGCAAAACCCCAGTGAGCAGGACATGATTATGATCCCTGTTTCAAAATGGAGAAATAAGATGCAGAAATGTTAAATGGATTGTTCAACATCTCACATAGAAATCAATTGCAGAACTGGATTAGACCTTAATGCCGTCTTTAATTCTCTTACTGCTCCTCTTCATTGCTTTCCACTGTGGCTTTATGATACTGGCAATCACAGATGCAGGGCTTAAAACAGTAGCAACAGCTGGCAGCCTCATTGTGGGAAAGCTTCCCACACTGTTCATCCAATATAAAACCATTTTGAAAGCAGGTACATAAAAATGTGCCCCATATCTGCTCCCTACAGTTAACAGTGATATATCTACTGACAGGATTTAGGTTTAAATTATCAATTTTCATTGTACTGTTGTGAACAAGTTGATTTATCTTCAAAGTATAAAGGACTAAATACAAGGATTTATAAAGCAGTAAAGTACTATGTATAAAGAGAAAATCATTTGTGTTCTCTTGGTAAAGGAAAATTTTCCACACAGCTCTATAAAAATTAGGGAGAATAAAACATAGATTATATTGACTGCCTCTCTAATGTACAAGACAATGATTCAAAGAGTATTTATAATCTTGGAAGAAATGTTTGCTCTTGAAATTCTAAACTTGGTTTCTAAAATTATGTTTTGTTCGTCTGATGGTGCCTTTGTTTCTTTTATATTAGGGAGCTGTATTTGGGCTCTTCCTGGAAGTGTATCATCTGAAAGCACCCAGAATTTGTTTGCGCTTGGTGTTTATCATGGAAAATTCACACAAACATATAAAGATTAGGCTACTTACTGACACACTCTCACCAATTCCCCTGCTTTGTTCCTGTTTAATGCAGCTGCTGATCACTATTTCCATTTCTACTGTATGTCTACATCACTGCTCCTGAATATACATTTGACATAAAGCGTTACATTATCATCCCTCCTGTTCTTCCCACCTTTCCAGGACTGTATCTTTCTGTATTATCATTCTACGCAGGTGGCGTTTTCCACTAGTATTGATGATGTCAATGTCACTAAATTGCCATTGTATTTAAAGCTAAGTGAATAATGGAAAAGATTATATTTTACTGGAGAACATCAAAAGTATAAGTTTCACTTTAATGCCAGAATATTCTTTCCTGCAGTCAGACATGAGTGGGCCTGAAGTACTGCTTTGGAGGCTTGTGCAAAGGCCTTCCACATGAGCGTGAACTTCACCCACGGAGGCAAAAAATCATGGAGAAAATTATGAATAATTAAAAACCAGATAAATCTGAGACTACTGCAACCTACTTGCCAATATTTTAGGAACAGGAAAGAAGGCAAAATCCAATTAATACATTATTCATTGCAAGTTATTCCTCAGCTCTGACTATGCTTTACACATAGACCCCTGTACAAATTACAAGACATATTCCAGGTAACATTTTCTTCTGTGCAAAACTGGATTTCAGATCTGCTACAGAATGAAGGTAAGTATAACTACTCCTATTGCTGGCTGTTTCCTACATTACATCTCTGCCAGAATCTTTAGGAATATTTGAGTATTCTAATAGATCAAACTTCCTAAAGTATTAATTATATTCTCTCAGCATTTGCCTTTCTACTAGCTAATTCTCCTAGCAAGATTATATATTTTGTGTAGGAGTGGAGAAATGTCTTGTAAAAACAATGACCTCTCCAGGATGCTATGTTGAAGCTTATGCTTTTATAGCTATTGGTATGTTGCCCTGGGTGTATCTGATTACCCAATGCCTGAAACAGCTACTAGTTCCCTCAGAAACCAGGCCTGGGACCTGGTGACGATAGCTTTTAGACCCAAAGATCCAGGAAAAACAGTCCCTGGACCAGAGATCCCCACTATTTCTGAAAGGGCAAAGATGCTTCTTTTGCTGGAAACTCTTGTTAGCTGGAACATTTTTACATTTTTCCTCACCTATTACTACATGTCTAAATAGGCCTTTTTTTTTTTTTTTTTTTTTTTTCCTCTTTTAGTAGTTGCAAGCTTGCTTTGGCCACTCTCTCTGAGATTGTAAACTGATTTTCTGTCTCTGCCATCTGACCCTGAAAACAATCCACCCTGCCAGAGACTCAGGGCTCAGAGAAGCTTTAAAGGCAAATGTACGATGCAAGAGTCCAAGTCTGTTGTTTTTTCTGCCTCACAGCTCTGCCATCTTGACTGTCTTCCAGTTCTGGTCTTGTTTTTTCTCATGTTCTGTGTTTTTTATCTCAAATTTGTCAGAAATTTCCTTTGAGGGAGTTTATAGCAATTCTAGGGACATTTTCATAGCTGAGCCTGCAGAAAACTCACTCTTTCACCACCTCAGTTAAGCTTTTCATAAGGTGCTGACTGGTGCCCACATGGGAAAAGGCAGGTCCTGGGCTTCTTTGAGTGACCACACGGGCAGACTTGTTCCAAGAGCTCCAATCTGTGTAAGTCAGGAGCTAACCTTTCTTATGGCCTCCATTCAAGCTGAAAAAACTCCTGCCATACCAAACTGGTGTTTTGGAGGTATGTGCCTGCAGGAAGAAGGGACTATTTAATAGGTATCACTGTGCCTTTATGCAGAGGGAGAGAAGGAAGGAAAAGTAAAAACAAGGGAGTCTGGAGTGTGGAAAAGTCTGTCTTATTTGTAGAGCTGCTTCTTCTTGCTGGACCTCTCTGAAGGAAAAGGGTTGGCAACATTTTTTGCCTATTGCTGCTGGTGTTTACGCTATCTCCCACTTAGGCCACTGTTGCGTCCACTGGAGCTGGCATGGGCTCCTCAGTGTCACCATAAAGCAACAGAAAAGGTCACAAGGCTATCTGCTGGTTTGTTTTCACTTTGTCTTTTGCACAGAACTTAAGAGCACAAACTCAGCTCATGTTATTGTCCCACATTCCAGTTAATCTGCATGGTATCAAGTGTCTCCAGAACCCTATACCAGACTTCTCCCCAGTCCTTACCACTCATATCATGGACACCAAGTCTGTTCAGCCTTCCCCATCCTGCCCTGGTCTTCAGATGATGACCATCAACCTAGCACTATCACTACCCAATTAATGGTAAAAAAAAAAAAAAAAAAAGGAAAAAAAAAAAAAGAAAAAAGGAAAAGGCTATCATGTGAGTGACTTGAAACTATATATGATGTGCATCCCTCTTATGTTCCAAAACAAGCACAGAAGTACCTTGTGATTTTAAATATTCTTAATAGCCGAACACATCTCAACACTGAAATGCCCAGTGGTGACATGATCTTTGTCTCAACCAGAATTGTTTCCAGGATTCCTCCACACACGATGAAACAGTCAAAGCGGTTGAAGAGGGACACAAAATAGGCCTGCAGACCAAGGCTGTACATCTTCAGCAGCATCTCTGCCGTGAAAAGAGCTAGCAGCACCTTATTGGCAGTGTCTCATGAAAAACAAACAGAAACAGAATGAAGAAACTTAGTCAAAGGATTATCACAGATAACTATAACTATAGACCCTCGCCTGTAAGAATCCCCTTCTGGGATCAGCCTGAAAGAGCAACCTTCTCTAAGCTTGGGTCAAAGAATGAACTTCAAAAGTGTGGGCAGCTCATTCACAGAAATGTTTTACAAGGATGGTTACAGCAATTCTTATGTATTGCACAAACAGCTGTGATGTATTACACAACCTCCATGGCAGGGATATGCCTTCCCATGCTCAAACTCTCATCGTGGTTGTCATCTGCAGATGGGAGTGGGAATAGAAGAGCTGCTGTGCTACCTGCTGTTGCTTAATTAAGCCTTTCAGCTGCTCTCACCTCCAGTGAGGATTCAACTGCTCTGCAGAGTGAAGAAGTTTACAAATATCTCTTCCTTCCACACCTCCCTGTTAGCTAGAATTTATCATAAACACCATTTCAGGGAAGACTTTCAAGAACTTGTGGCTCCCAGTAGCCATCCATAAATTGGAAATCCAGTTGCTGCAGATATATATTCAGCATAAACTCCTGATTTCATCTACACCAAGAAGAAAACTGCTTTGGCTAGAAACCAGAAATTTATGTTTTCCCTGAAACCTCTCCTAATGTGGGCAGATATTTTCTTGTATTGGTTAAGGTCCTCCTCAGAAAAAGGACTATCTGCAGCTGTGTATGCTCCTTTTATATTGTGTGGCCCAACACACCAGCTCCTCCCTCAGCCCCCTTTCTTGACACTGGCCATAATAAACAGGACCATAAGACTCTCCTCACCTTGAACCTCAGTGAGCCAGTCAGGCTGGTTGTAGTGTTCAGAGGCAATAGTAAGGGTGTTAAGAAACACGAGGAAGATCACCAACCAGTAGAAAACATTGGACTTGACAGCAGCACGGCACTTTCTTCTGCAGAATCGATTCCACCGGCGCCAGTAGCGACTTGAAAAGTTAGAAAAGAAAGAGTGTTTTTCAGATAGGGAACCTTAGGCTACTGCAAAGCTCTGTAAAGGGAGACTCTAGTCTTGATTCATTGTCCAAAACTGGTAGAGAATGATTTTGGAGTTCACCCTGAGAAATATTCTCTCCTTATCATCTGAGTCAACAGTAGTGATCATGCTTTCTTTAGCTCTAGGAATAAAGTTAGTCCTAAGCCAATTTGCAACATTTGATGGTGAAGAAACCTCTTCAAGCAATGTCTTAATCTGATTAAGACATCCATTGTGGCTATCCCGAGGTCTTTTAGCCCAGTTCCCACTGAAATCTTTATTCTTTCTGTACTTTATGCTTGTGGCCTGAACTCAGAATATTTCATGAAAAGATGTCCACTATATACCATGGACCTCTGGATCAAGGCCTTGGAGAGGTGGGATCAAATAAGTTCTGTGGAAGGTTTTCAACACTCTGCAAGGTTCAGGACCTAGCCTAATCCTAGAGCTAACTCTGATCAGAAAAACTTAGGGGACCTCAACATCTCACCTTCATGCCTGGAACTAAGGATACCATTTGTTAATCAACAAACCTTTTAAAGTTTGCCTTCCATGAACACATCCTCTTATGTCACTGATTTCTGAGGGTAATTACTAACCACAGAAGATATTTAAAGCTAATTACACACCTCCTACTCTTCAGAATTTAACTTGCATAGCAACCAGTTTCCAGGCAACATTTGCCACTGTATAATAAATCTAATAGTTTTTATATAGACGGTATATACATAGGGGGGTGTGTGTGCGTGCTCTACAGAGATGCACACATATACAACATTACAGGACAAAGGAGGAGAGAACTTTTCTTGGTAGTCTTCTCTTACATATCATTTCCAGAGATAAGCTCTGGCCGTGCTTCATGTCAGGGTTCAGCAACTAGATAAACTAAAGCCAGGCAATGTGAACGTTGCACACTGGCCAAGAACTTTGCAACAGTTTAACAGGTAACTAAATCCAAGCTGTTTTAGTTATGTAATTTGTAAGGGCATCTAGTCTATGTAGCTCAATCATTTAATCAAGGTTGTGTGTTTTGCAGTGAATTGGACACAAGAAACGATCTTCCAGCTTTCAAAAGTCACAACACATATGCATATACATTGGCCTTAAATCAGCAGCAATCCCCCACTCTTGTGTGTACTTGTGCACTAGTGTGCATGCACATCACCATGTGGTGATACAAGTGTTTTCTTGGGCTTACACTTTATACTTTAAAACCATGGATTGTACAAATGTGATCATGTTTGTAATGCTCTGCACAGGGATGCAGATGGGCAATATTTACACATATGTGGATTCCTGAATTGACCTTACTGTTTATTATTTAATTAAGCTGAAGGACAGGGTTATTTTCTTGTCCCAGTTACTGTGAAAGTTTATTTACATTTTTTTTTTTTTTAAATAAAATTGACTCTGAATTCAGAGTGAGGAGGGCAGCTGCTCCTACTGAAGATGTAGAAGGGGACTGGACATCAACAATCAAGTTACATGTATTCAGTCAGCCCTCCCAATGAACACCCACAAATGACCACCTGAGGACTACTTCACCTTGTTAAGAACTTTAAGTCAACAGAGAAGGAAATATCACCATCACAAGACTGTGCCTCATGATAAAAGGGAACACTTCACAAATAACCCGAAGATGCAAACTTCATCAGTTGAAAGATTTACAATCAAGCAGAGTAGAGTACTGGAACAAAGTGTAGAAAACAGAACCTTGAACTGACAGGGTTGATGTTGATGGGTGTGGTATAATTATGTGGTTGAACTTTTTTTTTTTTTTTTTTTTTTTCCTTCTGTTTTTATATTTCATAGGTCAAAATGTGTAGATAGCAATCAGATAGGTACTTCTGAGTGAAAATATTCCAAGCAGTCCCTGCACTTTATTTCAGTACGAAATTTAGAAAAAGCATGTTGATATTTGGTAGATGATTGACTAATATCTACCAAGTTTGGCAGCATGTCCTAGAATCAAGATTGTGTCCAACAGATGCAGGAATAAACGCTTCACAAGGTAAGGAGCAAAACCAGTGGAAAGGAAGAAAACAAAAAGCAGTTTTACTTACCTAAACTTAGATTTGGAGATCCGATGCCTGAAAGATAAAAATTGCCATTAAATTTCTGAAGCTGTCTTGTACCTCCTAGACTTTTATGAGATAGTGACAGAAAGAAGCAAAGTTAAGCTCAATTATTATTTTTTTTAAATTCATGCTGTTTTCCTGTTGAATCCCCTGTGAAGCAATATAGGCACTGGGCAGGGCTAGGATACTCTGATATCTAAATCTTGTTTGGTGGGAGTCATGAAGAAGGAGTCATGCCATGATGGGATTCTACCACTTGCAGATATTAGTGACATATCCTTTCTCTTGGGTAAAAAGCTGGCCTAATGCTAGGGGTATTGTATATCTGCTACCAAATTTATTTTTCAAGTATAACTCTCTTTTTTCCTTTTCACCACCATTTTTTTTTCTTATATTAAAATATGTATGACTTTATACAAACAGACTTGTTGCTTTCACACATCACCTGTCACTTCAGGATATATAAGCACATTATGAAACCATGGGGAAAATAATGCTTTCATTTTTTTTTTTTTTTCCCAGCAATTGAAGGAAAAACAGTATATGGTGGATATCTTCATATTTACATACCAATGATCATATTTATTTGTCTTTATTATCTACGTAAAGTGTCTTGAAATTAAATACGACTGAACAATCAGCAATTCTGTTGCTATCAATGAAATTTGGGGTAACAAGCATTCCTGAAAATTGGGCCATGTTCCCGCTAGACATGTGTTTAAATATTTAATTACATTCACTCAGGTTCATTCACCTAAATAATCTCATTAGCCTTACACAAGAAGTCACAGGCAAAACTAGGGACAGATCCCAGTTCCCAAGCATGTGTCTTGCTCTGCTTAACACGTGTCCTGTAAGTCCCTGAAATGTCTTCTGGTATGTACACATTGGTGCACAGACAGAAATAAAGGTATGTGTATGCAATGACATTACTCAGAGTTGATTTAAGAAGCTGCAAAATCCACTACCAATAACAAAAGAAATGAAAATCTGGAGAGTGACTATGAATAAGATATTTCTGCTGAGTGAAAGCATTTCTTAAGGTTCCCTCTATGATAAGAAAGTGATTACTTGTTGACAACAGCCAGCAAAGGTCTTCCTGTACTGGCTTAAAAATGGATTCACTGTTAGCTGACATAGGAGAAAGTAATTCTCAAAGCATCCAACACTACTTTCTGTAGCAGTCTTAAAACTGGTCAGGTCCCTCTTTGAGGACATCAGTCACTGATGTGTAGTCCATGATGGGCCAGTTTCCTTATGTGGAAGACATTTTAGTGATAGAAACATTTCAACAACAGATAATCCAAGAAAAAAAGAAAAAAGAAAAAAAAAAAAAGAAAGCCTTTGCACTGAATTGCTGTTTCAAAGGTTTGTCTGGGCCACACATAGGCAGCAACATGGTTACAGACATGTGCAAGAACTCTTTCAAAAGAGAAGAAGAAATGCCCTGGCTGCACAGAATGCAGAGGTAATTATACTGCAAGAAATTATACTGCCGAGGTGATGGAACTTTATTAAAGGTGCTTCACTAGTCATCCACAGAGCATATCCTTAATGTTAATACTATCTGAACATCACACTGAGAAGGCTTGCTTAATAAGCCCTACCTACTGACTAATGGATCGGATTTACAAAGAACAGGAAAGAAGGATCAGACAAGGCTAGGAGAAAGAAAATGAAGAAAAAAAAATGCAATG
Source organism: Oxyura jamaicensis (assembly GCF_011077185.1). Taxonomy (NCBI): domain Eukaryota; kingdom Metazoa; phylum Chordata; class Aves; order Anseriformes; family Anatidae; genus Oxyura; species Oxyura jamaicensis. The sequence continues at coordinate 64,146,414 of NC_048893.1, read as the reverse complement.
ACAGAGAAAGCTTGACACTGAAAATGAGATGGCGAAGACTTTCACAGGAAGAAGTGGGTTGGGGGGGGGGGGGAAGAGAGCAAGAGAGATGTCATGGGGGATTTGTTCAGTGTAAGGTGAAGGAAGGACAGGAAGTGTGAAGTCCTCTGATGACCTCTCTAGCTGATGGTTTCCCAGTAAGGGAGCTCTGCTGTGTTGCATTTTAGGAATCTTTTATTTATTGAGGCAAAAAGAGATGTGGCAGGTGTAGTACTCATCACGCATGTGACAATTATCTTTGGAGCATTACGAGCAGCAGCCAAGTGCATTCAGTGCTCCAACAGGTTAGCTACAAACCACTGCCCTCCCCCCAAGTGCCTTACTGCTACAGCAGAAGGCTCTATCACATGTGGGTGTGCTGTATATATAGAACAGAACAAGGGAGGAGGAAGAGATTTATATTTAGAGGCAGAATCCAAGAGCAAAATTGAATTCTGGAAACACGAATTGTACAATAACTGGTTTTGACAACATTATGCCCTACTCTGAAACATATTTTTCAAGTGACCCCTGTGATCCAAGAAGCCTTTGTCTTTCAGAACCAGTGTTAACTACATAGTATACAAAAATGTTCTTAGAGCATTTTTCAGACAGTCAAATAATCTGAATTAGGGTCCTTGACATGGCCTCTTTGTGACACTCCAAACTAGCACTAGCCAGGGATTCAGTGGACCAGATTCTCTGCTATGGGTTTAAACAGGGATCTCTTGCACCCCTGATTTTCAGGATGCTTTATGTATTTGGAAGAAAGAGAGCTTCCCCACTTGTGTCCTGCTCTGGAATGCTTCATTTATTTATTATTTTTTTAAATCACGATATTGGAGTCTATAAGAAAATTACTGCAGATCACTACTGAGTGTTTATGTCATAGAGACCACATAACTTGGATTATGTTTTAGAAAGGCAAACACAGAAATCAGATTTTTATCATTTAACTAGGCATCTTTAATTCTCTAAAAAACTCTTCAGCCTTACCTGGTTATATACCACATACAGATAAGACAGTGAAATTTAAAGATTTTATAAGCATAAGCTCAGGATAATCAGCATAATTTAAATGTAGTGAGATAGCCCATATTCTGAGAGATAAAGCAACAAAACAGATCTTTGGAAAGCCATCTTCCCTTTCTGTCTTCATGCTGATGGAAGGCTATTTCATTGCTTCTCGTCAGGATGCTGGAATCCCTGAAGAGAGGATGCCCACCCTGGGGTCCTTCCCCCCTGCCCCCACATTCCTAGGACAAGAGCATATAGTGACATAGAATCAGGAATTCTCAATTCATTCTTTCAAAGGAATGATTTTCAGGAACGCATGCTGCATACCTAATAATCTCTCACCCTAATAAAATCTTAGGGCTAAATTTTACCCTCAGCTACTTCTCTGCAATTCACACTGAAACAATGGGCCTCCATCCTTCCACCTGCTCTCCACTGTACAACGCAATTAATACTGCAGGGAGATACATTGATCCTTTCTAATTTTTGATTGTTTATTAAAAGCTCTAGCAAAACAGAACAGAAGACTGGCCCTGGAGAACTTGAGCTCTGATGTGGACTGAGATCCTTCTGCTTGCCCTTTTTGCACAAGCACTGAAGAACATGCTGACCTGAACAAGTGATGCTGGTTTTAAGAGAAATGGTGGTTAGCCAGCAGCAATAAGAATCTGCAGAACATCCTTAAGAAAACTGGATCTCTCTGTCTTAAAATTGAGCTGGTTTGATATTTATCAGGCTTTCTCAGGCTGGGAAACAGACTGGGAAAATAAGCCAGCACTTCAGAATTTAGTGAATAATCTAGCTCTCCCTGTGGCAAGTCACAGGTAAAGCCTGTCACAGCACCTGATGCAGGAAGAAATTGCTCCCCAACAAGGGCATGCTATTGTCCTTTAGACACATATGTAGAGCTGGTTGTAAATATCAAAAATGCCATACTTATAAATAAATTGGAGAACAGTAGCTAAGGCTGATACACAAAAGTTGATCCTGTGTGTTTCCTGCTGAAGTCAGCACTGGTTTCAGAGCTTTTGGCAGACTTTTCTGCTCCTGCTGTGCTTGGGACTTTGGTCCTCAAAGGAGGCTATCCTCTCATTTAGGTCAAAAACAGCAACTGTAGCAAACCTGCAAGTAAACTGTCTCTTTCAACCTTTACCATTGGCTCCTATGTAGATTATGGCAAGAGCTGCATCGGAATTATTTTACCAGAAAAGTACCAAGTGAAAAATCAGTGATGGTTCAGCTGCCAGGGAAAGCTTCCATTGCTCATAATATTTTAAGGATAATGTTTTCAGTTAAAAAGCCAGCGTAGGCTGTTCATTTTGTTTTATCATCTTTTATTGTTTTAACCCTCTTTGGTGGAAAAAACAATCAAACTGTCCCCCAAATGTATGGAAATCCCAGCCAAGGTGAAAATGCCAAATGGCTTATTGTTTCAGTGAAAGCAGATCATTTTAAGCTCTCTTTCCCTTTGAGCTCAAATGCTTCAGTTTTCTACTGTGGCTCCACAGAACATTAGTTTCCACAAAGGTCTTTTTTTTTTTTTTTTTTTTTTTTTTTTTTTTTTTTTTT
>NC_048893.1:64123280-64143710 GCF_011077185.1 Oxyura jamaicensis | reverse complement strand
TTTTTTTTTTTTTTTTTTTTTTTTTTTTTTTTTTTTTTTCTAGTACATATGTGTAAAAACAAGTTCTATTATGGCACTCCAGGGCTATATGACTGTATTAGAAAATTAGCATTCTGGTTGTATTAGAAGATTATACACACTGCCATACACACTGCCATCCTGCACAGAAGAGATTACTGTTGATTATAAGCAACAGCCTGTCCACAGGAATCTAAGACCTGCTGAGCAGTAACCATAGAGGTTTTGAGAAATTACTCGCTACTGGAAAGTCTTGGGTATAAAGTTATCCTGTAAACAGAAACCCATTGCTCCTAGTTCTGGGTTTATCTCACTGATACTTGTAGAGGAAACACATTTCTTTGTACCTGGAGGCAACAGGTTATTAGAGCTGTGACACATCAGAATTAAGATAAGTTTCACTTCCAAACATTGGCCTTGAGGATAAAAGCTGTTGTGTTTCTACTACAGGGCAGATGTCAGCACAGTACAAGGCAATATCATGACAGGGATGATATACTGTGGATATTCTTGGACATTTTTCAATGTCCTGTGGAACCCTACAAAACCTTCTTCAAATTCAGACACCTGATAAAGGTAGCACCCACATTAGGAAGGGAACTACTCTTGGCCACGTCTCACCTGATTGCAGCAGAATTAAACTAGGGATGATAGGAATGAAGTTTTTGTTTTAGTTTCATGAAACCGGATTTACACAATAAGCAAAGAGATTAGATTTTATATTCCTTCTGAAACTCCTTCTGCTGGTTTGAAGGCTGGCATTGCTCCAGACAGCACAGCTCCAGACATCCACATGGTATGGATACTATAGAAATAAAAGCTTCTTTGAAACAATTCATCAGTAGGAGATAGAGTGTGTTTGAGAGGTACTCTCTTGATCTCACACAGCATATGTCTTTGTGGAGCTGAGAAAGGCTGTCAGGGAAGATCTCCTTTTCCAAAAGGCATGCTTGAGCCTGGCTTCTCAAGCAGATCTTTCTGTCATTCACAGACCAAGCCTTTCAAAGCTCTACAGCTTTTTATACAAACAAAAAGAACAGCCAGTAATTCTAAGTTATCTTCACTAAAAATGCTTTTTCCTTCAGTCGTCTGGATACTTTTTATCATGAGCTCATTCCGCAGGCAAGGTCAGCCTGTAACCATGGTGGTGGTGGCAGTGCTGGGGTGGTTAAATGCCCTACCAGCCTAATGCCACTAAATAAATAAATGTATTACCTTTGACTTGAAATCTCCCTGTTGCTTCAGTCATGTCTGCTTGCAGCTTGCCCAGTGCAGTCTCTGCCCTCTGGTAAAAATGTATTTATAGCGAGACAATGGGGACTCATGGCCACTAGGTGATTTTAGCAGGCTGGTAAAAATGAAGACTTGTCTTCAATACATGAAACTCAACAACTGAACAAAAAACTTGTCTAGCCACTTTATCTGTAAAAACAAATTCCAGAGGGCAGATGGCTCAAAAGTCCAGGCCTAGACTTCAACTAGAATAAATCAGGATGGCATGACCACAATTATTAACATTTACTGAAAGTCACTAGTACTACATGAGGAACTTATCTGAAAAATTGAACTGACTTCTGCATGAACTATTCTTATCCTTAAGTGACACCAAAGAATTATTGGAAGCACTGGGCCAAATTCTAATGCTCTGAGTCAGGATCCATTGAAGTTACATACTATTCAAATAAATTCTGAAATCCTTGCTCACATTTTATGTTCCAGCAGGAATATTGACCTATGAGAGGTTTAAATGAAGGCTCAATGAGAAGAGGAGGACATAATAGTTCTTGGAAACAGGAAAGCTGATTTCTCTGTCCACCTGACTGTGCGATACGGTAAACAAGCAAGGCAGAGAGGAATCCAAGTCTTACAGTGCTAGGCACATCTGAATATACCCACAAGTGCAGAATTTGGAGTTTACAAGTTTACAAAATCAGAAAGCATTGATGGAATTTGTATTTAATTCCAGACTTTCAAATACAATGATAGTCATTCATTTTCCTGGTTGAAGGCTCCCATCCATCTCTGAGAGATGAAAAGCAATCTCAGTAAGGCCTTGAGGATCTTGAAGGTCCTTGGATAAGGAGTAAAAAAAAAAAAAACAAAAAAAAAACACACACACACATAAAACACAAAACAAAACAGTAACAGACTTCAATTTCCCTACTATGCACCACCCATTTTCAATGGAAGTGGAAAGTGGCAAGGAAGCTGTTTATCTCCCTGAATCTTACACGTCCTGCTCTGGTGAAACTTAGGGCACTGTTTTAAGATTTACAACACAGGAAGAAGAAATGAAGTTCTGTTTTCCTGTCATCTTTCTATATCCTCTTCCACAAAATGTATCAGACATAGCTATCCCTTCTCCTAATACTGTGGGCATGGTGATCACTGTGACAGACCACAGTACTGTTATTTTCCTGTGGACATATTGGACTGTTTTAAGTAAACACCATTCTAAATCATGATTACATTTAGAGTTGGGTTAAACTTCAGCTCTCTTGGCCATATTCCAGCTAAGGTAATTATGTTCTGCATGCCAAAAATCCCCATACAGTTCCTGTGCAAAACAAGCTACCCTTCTACATCTCCTTGTACACTCGTGTCCTTTCTCCTTAAGCTTTTAAACACCTGTCACATTTTACCCTGAAGGTGGCTGAACTCTAACACTATGAAAATAATCCTTGCATGTTCAGCTCATAAAGTGTTTTAGGATCCTTTGGGATTAAGGGCATTAAATGATGCAAACTGTAATATTAAAAATATATGCAACTTTATAGTAACAGTTGACATTGTTGTTGGCACTGTGTAGCACCAGGGGACCCATTGTGTTAGGAACCGTAACTGCAGAATAGAGATGGTTCTCCAAATTAGATCCAGCTGGAAGAAATGGTCATATATCCAGCTACTGCTTCCTACAGAGTGACAAGAGCACAGGCATCTCAGTGGGGTGCTAAAGGGAGAGTTACAACTGCCTTAGTGCTGTGAATAGACCTAGCCTGGCTCCTTCAGAAAAAAAAAAAAAAAGAAAAAAAAAAAAGAAGAAAAAAAAAAGTTCCTAATCTAAACTATAATGCCAGACTCAGCAGGTACACACCAGCAGGCAGGTGAAGGAAAGCTGTCACAATTTCTTCTGGGGTTTGTAAGTCACTGGCTGACACTTCCAGGAAAGCAGATTGAATTTATAACATATTTCACATATCACATAGTGTAATGCAGATGAGATCCCCTACCCTTCAGTTTGTAGAGGAGAAGGCCAGGGGTGTGTGTGGGAGACACAATCAAGGTTTATGAAGTCATGAAAGTGATAGATAAGCTGAATGCAGAACTGTTGATCACCGGATCTCACAGTATAAGAAGGAGAGGGCATTGACTGAAAGTGGCAGTAGATCAGCTTAAAACAGATACACTAAAGTACTTGTCTACACAGCAGGTAGTGAGCTTCTGGAAACTTGTTGCCACAGGAGATTGTGAGGGCAGGCAGCATTAGTAGTTTCAGATAAATCCATGGCTGACAGGTCCATAGATCGCTGCTAAAGGCAAAAAGAAGTGTGCCCTCTAAGATCTCTAATATGATAAGCATGAATTCAGGAGCAGTAAAAGCTGAATGAAAGGCAGGAAATGATCAGGCTTGCACACTTGCCCTCCTGTCACTGTCAGGACCTGAACATTGGACCACAGGTCTGCCAAAATATTATTTTGGCATCAGTATTTCTTATGTACTTATGTTCACCAATTAATCAACTCTGAAGGGCTTGAAGTACGCACAAGGACAGGACAGAGTCCCAGAATACTCCAGCAGAGTGCTTTGCCCATTTTTCAAGGAAATTTGGGGAGATTACCATATTTCCCTGCAGCATAAGGTCCATTCTTGTTTGAGTCATGCAAAAAAAAGAAAGCATTCCTCTTGTCTGTTCTTGCTCTCTGTGGTGTTAAAAAATGCACCATAAAATATAAATGTCTTCTATAACTGCTGTCTCATGTTCTTGAGCATGTCTATTAACAACAATTGTGTGATTTTGAGGAGGCATTATTCCCTTCCTATTGATGCATTTATTTGTCACTATGATGTTGTGTTCAGCACTTAAAGGGTGTAATTCAGCTGAAGGATGAGAGTTACCATATGTGTATTTCTATTACAAGATAGCATACAGTGTAGAGGAATCATTAGTGAAATTAAAATATACCAGTCAATTCCACTGCTTGGTCTGTATATGCTGGATTTGATTATCCATCACTAAAGATAAATTTTAAATTAAGAACATTTATCCATCAGTTCTTCTTTTAGCTACTACGCAAAACCAGCTCTTCTTATTTTGGGAATTCTATGATTTATTTGTATCTATGTAATCCCAGAGGCTCTCCACTGATGTCCAGAGTGAGTTTACATTGCAATTAAGATAAGAAGTGGGATCAACAGATTGTCTCCATCCTTTCCTTTCACCCATACTGTGGTGTATTTCCCCTTAAAAAGACTGACATTTGCCTTGGCTTTAAACCCACCAAGCTCAATCCAGCACCTACATACATATAACTGCGTATATGTACTCACGCTAGCCTAGCACCGCAGTTTTCGCCTTCAATATCTGCTCCAGGGACGTTGTCTGTGTTCACGGACTCGGTCTCACTGGTGGGCATGCTCACTGTAAGAGTCAAAGGGAAGAAAAAGAGAAGGTTGGCCATTAGAACCTGACACATCTATTAATGAATCACATCAGTGAAGGAACTGGTGTAATGAAAAGACCCTCAGCTGCAGCTCCTGAGGATTAGCTGATCAAGTCTGCTGCCTCCCTGCACAGGCCAGGCTGGGCAGGTAGACTTTAGGAACATATATAGGTTACTTGGAAGCTAAAGGAAGGGGAAGAGCCAGCTGCTTATTTTCTTTCTGAGTTGGCTTCTGGAAATGTTATGAATGAGAACCACTGAAAATTAGAGAACCTTCAAAACCAAGAAAGAAGTTTTTGCTTGATTCAGTGAATGCTTAAGATGATTCCCCCTTACTTGCAACCAGCCCAGCCACCTTAACGTCCTCCCCAGTCTCTTCTGAAGAGGAGTGCAAATAAAAAGTACCAGACTAATAGGTGTTCAAAAGACTTGTGTTAGCCTGATAGCAAGTACCACAAATAATACTGATGGCTTATCTGTCATATACTACCATTAATGTGTTTTAGCCCTACACTTAGAAACTGGGCCTATAGGGATAAGAGGGAAATTCAGACTCTGACTCTTTCAGACATTATCAGAAAGGAACTAATTAATATGAACTGTGGCAAAGATTTCATGTTGACACCCATCTACCAAGATCTGGAAAGAATCTCCCACACTTTTGCAGAAATGTCATGGAATAGCCATCAAATGAAAGGAACCTTAGGTGTAAAACTACTTCATCTGAATTCAAGGAGGTGTTATCTTCTCTTATGAAACCTTAATATTTTATTTGCTTCTGTTGATCACAAAGATTCATGGTTTCCATTCCATGAATTGATCCCAGCTCCTATATGAGCGTTAATAGCTTTAATAACTCCTTTCATACACAAACATTCAGCTTAAGGTAGAAGAAAAGAAAGGATAGGATACAACGTGTTCTCTTCCCTTCCTTTTTTTTTTTTTTTTTTTTTTTAATTTTACAAAAATATACAGAAAATGCTGCTTTAAACTGAATAATGGAGGAGTTAGACCTCTCAGATGCCCAACAGGATTGCAAAACATGACCTGCACTGGATGTATATTTCAGATGAGATTTGACAGCATGCACTATTAGCTGTTGGAGAGGCTTCTAACAGCTTGTCAAAACAGGTTACTCATTAATAAGAAAATATCTATTTGGGGGTCAATGGTGCAAAAAGAGACAAAACAGAATAAATATGCTCTGCATTCCAATTGGACAGATGTTTAATGAGCCATAGGTCCAGGTCTTCTTTCAGAAACTAGAAAGATATCAGAAGGTTCTTCCAAAGATCTAAGAAATACCTGGGTTTCTGCTTTGAAAGCATTATGGTAGAAATGCCCCTCAAAATCTTTCCTTCACCCCATCCCAATGATGCAAGTTCTTCCGATGTGTATCTTTGGAAATCTAAAGCTCTTGTACTGTTTTCTGTAGGAACACAGCCCATAGGAAATAATGGTCTCTACCACTCTTGACATAACCATGAAATACTGTACTCAAATGGTGCTAATTTCTTTGCAAAGACTATATGTTTTAATGATCTTGTCTGTTCAGAAAGATGAATTAAGAAATCAACTGAATTAATATTTTGATGCACATGGAAGAGTCAAGTAAACTGTAAGAAAAAATGACATTCATAATTCAAATTTTCAGTCCAGATTAAGCCCTTCAGAGAAAAAAAAACAAACAACAAACACTGATATTTGGCAAGTCATCTTTGAAGGTGAGGTAAAGCACTTTCAAGACATATTTGAGCTTATTTGCAAATGGAAAACAATCTTGAAGACATTAGCAAGAGATTGATTTGCAGAACAGCTTATTATCTTGAGTGCATGAAGAGGACACTGCACAAGCAATAGAAAAAGCAAGGCACGCACATGCAGAAGTATACAAAGATACATTATGTGTCAGTCTGCATAGAGACATATAGACACACACACAGACAAATATACGCAGTGTGGAACACAAATTGCAGTCGAACATTACCATGGGTTTCTGTGGAGTGACTAAACCAAGCAAACTTTCCTTTCTTCTTATCAGGCAAGCCAGACGGAGTGCTTCCTTTCACAGACAAGATGGTCAGTATCAAGTACCAGGAACAAGACATCAATAGAGAACATGCAGCCAGTGACAGGCAAAAGAAAAAAACAAGGAACTCAGCTTGCACACGACATCCACTTCTGTCTGAAAACTTCATCATGTGAATTAAAAGTACAAAATCAAAAACAAAAGTATACGGAAGTAAAAAATATTATAACAGATCATTGGAGGATTATGTTCCCTTGCTTTCTGCTCTTTTTTATATTTGTCTTCTGAGAACATGAAGTGGCAAAATTTAAGTTTATGGGTCAAATCCTTTTTCCAGTGATATCAATGGCAAAACCCTTCTTGTTTGACTGTGTGACCTACTGAAATCCGTGAGACTAAGGCAATCATAATTTGTCCCAAAGATATCCTCTGATCCTTATTAGACTAGCCTATTTTTGAATTATATGTTGTGTTTATTTTTTCCCCCCCGAACTTTTTCAATATCAAGAAACTCTTGCAAAACTGATGGAGTTGCTAAAGGAAAGTAGTTGGAATAATCACATTTCTCTGTCTTTTCCCATTTGTAGAGATTAACAACCTTCAAGCACTCAGATTTACCCTGCCTTACTCAAACTATGACACACCTCAGCTACGCCTCATGATTTCCATTTGAGTTTACATTTGGCATTTACCCTCCAATGTTCTTCTGCTGCATGGCTTTTCATGGCATTACTTAATGTTGATCCTCTGCTTATTATGTATGCATGGAGGTCCTCAGCCCACACATATCAGAGGTGTATGTGCAAAGGTGTCACAGAGTATACTTTGCAATTCCCTAATCCTACTGCTGTGGAAGGCCAAATTAAAGCGAGGGATACAGGTGCAGTGACACACAGGCTGAAGAGCCACCTCCTGTGGTTTGGGCTAGCTCACTGGCATTAACTCCCAGGCACTTCCTACACTGCACTGATGGAAAATGTTAAGGACAATAAAAAGTATTAAGAAGGTATCACGTATAAGAAGAACAATGGCCTAGAAGTTAAAGGTCATGACAGACAGTAGACTAGGACTGTGTTCTCAAATGTGGTATGCTCTCAGCAGGGCACTCACTAATTTTCTGTGGCACCTTACTTCACCTTCAAAATCAGGGGACAATCATGTGCAGAGCTCCTGTGAGGTTAATTCAGGCCAATTAACAAATCCTAGAAACAAAAGATGCTGCAGAAGATGCGTGTATAAGCTGGGTCTGAATATGAGATGAAGTAGATGAAATACTGCCCACATGGTTTTATTACCTGATTCAGTTCTCAGGGACACAGACGTTCTGCCTGCACCCCAGCTCCAGCACAGAAACAAGGCAGGCATTTTTTGCAGTCAGGGTAATTAATTACTGCAGCCATATACCAAGAATGCTGGTGGTGAATCCACCACAGGAATGTTTTAATCAGGAAGAGATGTTTTTCTAAATGGTGGGCTCTAGTCCAGACCAGAGTAATGTTCAGGCTCATACTATACAGACTATGCCACCTCAACGGCCACTTCCTCCATGTAATTTTGGAAGCTGAGACAAAAGCAAGAGAGAGACAAATGCATATTTCCTCCTACCTGGGCACAAATGACTTAGGAGTAGAAATCCTAATGCCTTTCCTCCTTTCCCATGTGTGATTAGTGAAGTATGCACTCTGACAGGAGTGGTTCCCTGTCATCTTCAAAAAACCTATTGCTTGCACCCAGATCAGAGGTCCCCGTAGGGCTGGGTTCTGCCATATGCAGAGGGCATATTGCCTCTGTGTGCCCCCCCCCCACCCCCCCCCCCCCCACTTTCCTGGCCTTCAGGCAGACCAACAGATCTTCCATCTACCACATGCTTTGCATTGCATACACTTCAGTGTCCAAACTGCAGCACAGACACTATCCCTGTGCATACGATTCAATTGTCCACCTAACTCCTGAGGGTATTAGGTTAACACCTAAATGCCTGCGTCATACATAGGGGACTCCTTGGCACAAGTGAGAGCAGGTTGTTAAAGGAGTAAGAAGGCATTTCCACTGGGCAGTTTGCCTTTGCCTGGCTGCACCAGGAGTAGCAGTGTAGCTAACAGGGCAGTGAGCACAAATTGCAGGCAGCCTGCTCCAACCTAACCAGTACAGCAAACTGCTACCAACAGCACAGGGATAGGTCCCATAGAAGATATTATGCTCTTCCTTAGGGCAAAACACAGTGGCTTTGCTTACATGGCGATATTTTTTTGGATTTATCCTTAGTCATCACATCCATAATTCTCTCTGGTTGATGAAATCTATTAATTACACATTCTCAAAGTTGTATAGCAATTTCTTTTTAAAGGGAAGTGAAACAACCTTTTAAAGGCATAAAAGTATTTAATGGTTTCAACAGAATGCAAACCTTAAGGACCAGTATGTTTTATACTTTACAGTAGCTTCTGAAATGTTTGCACTTCTTACATCTCTCCACAGTGTGGCTCATCTCTGAATACAGAATTTTCCTCCTGGACTGCCTAAACTCTGATTTCATTTTACTTACATAGCACTCCTGCAGCAACTGAAGTAGCAAAGGCTATCTAGCTGCTTCCTTAAAAATAAATCCGAGATATGGTTCATGTTGTGTTAATTCTAGCTCTGAGACCCAGCAGACAGAAGTAAGGACAAAGAGTCTGCAGTCTGCGACTGGCTAGATAGACAGATGTGCAAGACCCTTTGAGAGCCTCTGTTCCATGTCACTGGCATCAAGCTTTGATACCAGCTCTCCACTTGCACTAACATATGTCCCTCCTCCAACCAATGCCCTGTGGACATGCAATAAATTATTAGATGGCAGGTTGCCAAGAGACAGCCAACCACTCAGGCAGAAAGCTAGCACAAGCAAGTACCCTTCTGTGTAGCCCTGAGATTTTTTTTTTTTTTGCTTTACACACTTAGAGAATAATATATGCTCCCAGTTCGGGAATATTACTACCACTGATGCATCTTGCTTTTATGGCACTTTTGTTATCTTGCCAGTGGAAGTCATTTTAATATTCCGACTTATCTCCATGGATTATAATGTTGCCACACTTGCTTGTTGCTGAATCTGACTTTAATGAACCTCACTGTGAGAACTTAAGACCCAGAGAAGATGAAGCCTGGGCAAAGGGTGTCAAGTTCCACAAACATAGATGAAGCATATACTTTTCTCAGGTTTTAATGGGACACACTACTAAATGACTTTGCAGACTTGGTCATTAGTTTTAGAACTGGGTATGTTAGAGGCTATTCACTTTGCCTGACTTCACATCTCTGATTTAGCTGTTTGAGTTAAGCTCCAGAGGCAGAGAGGTTCCTATCACAGTTTTTCTGAATGGCTCACAGATGGCTCACTCAACCACATGGACAGGCTGGGCGTTTACAGTAGGCCCCTAGTTAGGTACCTGACCAAAACCAGTGTGATTACTCAACAGTGTGTTCATCCATATTCAAAAAGACTTGCCATGGGTTTTCGGATTAAGAAAAGGAACAATATACTTGACTGTGTATTCTGATACATTCACCTGGACTACAATTTCCTCAACTCTCTAATTTCTGCTAGTATTGAATGACATTGTGAAATATCAACCTAAAAAATTCCTATTGCCCATGTTGGCATTTGAGGTCAGATGGACCTGATGTTACTTTTTTGTGTCACCTTGCTCATGTGATCAAGCCTTTCTACATATCTGTTCAGTTTCTCTGAAATGGGGATTATAATTCTGCTCTCACCTTGCAAACCTCTCTGAAATCTGCAGATGAAACACATTACAATAGGCGCTAAGCACTATAGTTATTACTGATGCTAATGTCTCCCAGGTGGGACTTTGCAGAACTATAAAGCAAATCTAAAGAGCAAAGAAGTCCTGTGAATTCTCCAGCTGAGATTTAAGATTTCTCTTTTCTATCAAGCACAACAAGAATAAATTGCAATATGCAGGCTGCTTCCTTTAACAGAATGTGCATCAAGTAAATGACTGTCTCCAGTAAGAACCTTGCTTCCTGTGGTGCCTCTCATGCCCATCATTTCATGAATGAGTTTATGGGCAGCTGTCAGAATATCAATCGACTCTTTTTTATTTTTATTTTTTGGTGGAGAGTTCTCATTTTAATTAATATATGAATATTGCCTAACTTTCCTCTTCTCATTGCCTGCTTGGAAATGCTATACTGATTCATCATATTTATTAATTTAAATAAGATACAGCATTTATTCTGATACATGCATACAGTGTCTTGGGAACAATCCGTGAGTATGTTCTTAAATGGAAGCAGCATGCAGAGAATAAACTGTGCAGAGGCAAATGAATAATTTTCTCTAGATCTCTTCCTGCTTTTTTGACTGGGGAACATTTTGGGGGTTTCTGTTTTGAAAAGAAACTCTGCAATATGAAGACTTCTACAAGAGAAGAGGAAAGGGAACTTAAACTGTCTGTAGGAACATGGTGGTTACACACCCCCCAGAGACAGAGAGAATGCATCAATAAATCTAGCACCCAAATAAATAAATAAATAAATAAATCAGAAAAATTGTGAAAATACTTTCAAAATCCTTATGGAGGGCTCAGAGGCCAATGCCCATACAGACAGTATTATGCACACAGTACTACATTAAATATATGCAATACATACACTTTCAGTAACCTAATTTTGGGTTACATACAAATGACTGCAATTAGAAGGAGAGAGCTTGAGTTGCAGTTTCACTCAAGGTCGAATTGAGGATAGCAACAAAGAGCCATAGAGCGTCTGTCAGTTGCATCTGCTTCAATCAAAACCAGAGAGGATTTTGGTGAAAAGACCTTTACACCAGCAAACCAGCAGCAAAGACGGAACAGCTAGTGTGTAGTAACAGGGCTTGTCATTACAGTAACAAAACCAGGCTGAGAAGACTGATGCAGTGCAGCACAGGTTACTGACTGGAGCAGAAGTAGGAACATTGCCAATACTGAGATGGAGTATTGTATGTCTAACATTTCACTTACATGTGTATTATGCATTTTACAATAAATTGCAATATATATCTTTCATATAAAGAGACTTGCTTTCTCATGTTCTCCTCTCCTGGAGTGTCACCACAGGCACATATACATCTCATGATGTTTAGAGGATGCAGTTATGGGCTAAGTGAATTTATACCGTACACAAAGAGGAACATGAGACAGAGATAGAGAGAGATCTGTATCAGCTGTGCAGGCATGTGATTAACAGATCTGTCATTAACACATGCAGATTACTGCGCACCTATGAATGCATTACCTTGCCACTACTTAATTTTCCTGAGACTTATTTTAGTACAACAAACACCCTAGATACCTTAAACAGCTGCCATTTCTGTCTACTTTTTACAGTAATATTGACAGTAATACACAGCTCTCCAAAAATATTTGTTCATTTCAGCCGTTGAGTGGAATGCACATTACACACAAGACACATAATGAGCACAAGTGAACTTCTGGCCCTGATGAGAGGTGGCCTTGCAAGCCTCTGACATGCTCTGTTCCGTATTTGAAAGGAAGAACTTAAAATCCTCTTTGCTCTTCCCTGCATGGAGGGCAGGGGTTATTTTTGCATAACCGTGGTATCTCAAATGTCTCAGAAGCACAGGATGTAGGACCTTCCAGAAAGGAGTCTAACTCTCTGTTAAAAAGGGCAAAATGAGCAGTTTCTCTGGGTAACAGCTTGTTCTGCTGAGTTAACATCTGAGTCTGCATTAGGAGCCCATTCCCTGCTCTGCAGTTTCTGCCTGCAAGGGCTGTGGAAGTAACCTGCTCAATCCCTGCGGCTGAGGAAGGACAGATGGGCCGGGTCACAGGGTGACAGAGCTGCTACCAGAACAGATCTTGAAAGATGTCTCTCTCCTAAATCTGGGTGCTCCAATGACATCCTAAACTTGTTTTCTTTTTTGATAAATGTCTTGTATTGTTTGTCTTGCTAGGAACAACACCTAATGTGCCAAAGTGCAAGGCATTTACTTGCCAGGATATGGTTTATAGCCTATGTTTCTGGTGTCAGACTAATACTCTAGTTCCCCATAGACTTCTGGAGCCATTCATTAAAAAAATAATTAAAAAAAAAAGAGAGGGAGAGAGAAGAAAAAAGGAGCTGAGGCAACTGAGGATTTATAACTCCTTCAATGGTATTTTTTGATGGTGAACAAATTACAACAGCACATTCTGAATGGTTCTGCAAGATCTCTCTCATTCTTTAACATTTTTTACAGAAGAAGGTGGGACAAGTGGTAGCACCATCAAATGTTCTTGAATCTACCCCATAAATGATACAAGGACACAGGGAGCAGGAGCATCTCACTTGAAAATCAAAACGATTCTAGTATTTCAGTCTGGTCTGGCAGCCATCTAAGAAATGGGTGCATAAGAGCTACTATCACACTAGGTGTTGGAAAGTGACACAAAGACTGATGAAACCAAACAAATAAAATAGTTAGCCACAAAGAAAGTGCTCTCAAGACAGTATAATCAACTGAAAAAATAAAATCCCTCCCCCTTTGATCACTATTGTTCATCTAATAATCACACTTAGATTTTGCTCACTAGCATTGTTATAAATGAAAATTATCAGCGCATGAGCTTCAAGAACAATTGTGGTTTTAAGGCAGATCATGTGTTTCCTTAAATTCCTGTGCATGGGGGAATTTTTGCATCTGCCCATCCACACAAACATACACCTGGGTGGTGAATCAGTAACTTTGATGAGGATCTCTACTTCAGCAAAAGCATCTTTGTTCTTTCAGTTCACAGCCCTGTCTTCCCTGCAGAGTTGGGGAGAAGCAAAAAAATTACAGAAGCCAGTTCTAACCTGATCTGCTTAGGTCATCAGAAACTCTCCGGGGAGCGCTGCTCACCACCTCGATTGCTAAGCTTCAAAGTGGCTGAGATGCAGCTCTAGCTGTTTTATGACTTCCCTGTCTGGCACCAGCCATTTCAAACTGGGTGACACCTGAAGACTCAGCAAGTGGCCTACACTTTGTGAGCCAGAGCACATAAGAGGATGTGTCAGGACAGCGGCGACTGTATTTGTGTTTGGATGGTTCAGCGGGTCAGGGGCTTGCAACGCAAATCTTTCCCCAGGGAGCTCCCACACCCTGCAGTCAGGAAGCTTAGGCAGGGATTGTGCCTGGGCTGAGCCAACAGGGAGGTAGGTGTCTCTGAGGACTGCCTTCTGCAGAAGGAAGAAACTAGGCTCCTGGAGGCTGGCCCTTGTTGGCAGAATATCACAAAAATATAAAGGAAAAGTAAACGTGAGGGCAAATTGTATTATTTCAAAGGATAGGCAGGGCAACCGGGCAGAGGCTGGGTAATAGGTGAAGAAGCTGTGGAAAAGAACAACAGTGACTGAATATTTCATCTAAAATACTGCTCTGCGAGCTGGAAGAGTAGCGTATGCTTATTGCATGATGGAAGGCATAATTTAGGAGTGACTTACTTAAAATATTTGAGCATTAGTATTACCAAATTCAGAGAAGAGCAAGGCCCTATCCATCTCAGCAGTCCCATTGCACATGCAATGATTGCAACAGATTAATTCTCAGCAAGTGCAGGCATTTTCTAATAGCAGTATTCACATGGGATGTGTAAGAAGGCTCCTGGGTGATACATTCCTGATGGTAAATGATCACGCAATTCAGTTCACCAATCGACAGGTATGGTAACATACACTTTAGGTATAGGTCACTTTCAAGCCAGGGCTGTGTGAAAGCGCTGGACCCTTGAAATTGTACTCATGGATCACACTGGACAGATTCTATTCAGCTCCACGATCTGAAATGGAAATCACCTCTTCTATTATGAAATGCACATAAAATTCTGTTTTTAACCCCCAGTCTGTTACATTTCATCTGTCTTCTGTGCCTAGTAAATAAAATGCTTGTGATTTTGTGTGCTTCTCCTGCATGTGGTGTTCTTTCAGACACTTTTGCTAACATAATGACTAGTCTGATACTAGACACTATTATCACAATATCATGAGTCAGAAGCATGAGACATGCTAGCTGGGCAGGCTGTGTGTTACTGTGCAGCCAAGAGAAAAGCAAAGAATTCAAGTTAAAGAGTTTTGCCCTTAAAATCAGCTTGTCAAACCTGTAATTAAAGCTTTTACACCTCTTGAGTAGGGCATTGAGTATAGGTCAATTACCCCAATTCAAAGAAACAGGCAGTTTATAGTGGCCTTGAAATAATAGATTCTTAGTTTGCAAATACTTCTAGCATACAGGAGAGTGAGGGACTGATAACAACAGCTTGAGTTAAGCTTAGTGTGGGCAGGTGTTATGCAAGCTTCCCTCACACAGCTGTGTTAAAACAAGTCATTCGTGACCTGGCATAGCCCTGTTATTCTGCTTGTGGTTCTTCAAACAGCTAGATAATACACTTACATTTTGATCAGCACATCTGTGAGGATCCATGTAGCTCTGCCACTGCAGCCTTGCTCTGATGTTTAACCCTTCTGCTACTTCAGCCTCTGGGTTTTAATGCAGTTGATAACATCACCATTCTGATCTCCAGTGACCCCTGTATATATATGCCTAACCTTGGGCCCCCTGCAGACCTACATAGTTTGCACTCAGAGGGACACGTCTTACTGCAGCCCTTCCTCAAGCAGTCAAGGAGAAGCATGCATCATGCTGTGGCTTGTGAACTGTGTGAATGGAAATAAGGATGTGAGCAGCACTACAAACAACCATGGACCCTTAAGCTGAATTTGAATGTAGGCCTCAAGATTTGAAAGGCCAGTTGTCTAATCTGTTGACTTATCTCCACAATCCTGCTAACTGAAGAGCTGCTGTAATCAGCAGGCAGACTCAGTGCCACAGCTATTTTCAGTTCAGTTCCCCAGTTGGAAACATTTTCCTTCCCCCGCCACCTCTCCAGGCTTGATGTTGTTTATGAGATAACTGGAATGGAGAGACCAGCTTTTCTTTCCAGAAGCAAGTACAACCGGAGATTTTTACCCTATTAGCAGACTGTACTGGAGCGGATGGGAAGTTTCTCACCCAATAAGTAGAAGTGAGCGGTCACAGAGCGAGAGTGTGACTGCTCCTCTGTCAGGGCTGTACCTCTACCGGGGTCCTGCTGCAAGCTTTCCAGGCTTCCCACCAAAGCACTGAGAAGTGCTAGGTGCCACTCACAACTGTCAATCCTCAGCTGCACCAGCACTGGCTATCAGTTGGTAACATACATAGTAGCTCAGCTGTGCAATGTCACCCAGGCTCCTTGTCTCCGTGCGCTGCTGCAGGAAGATCACAGCATCACAGACTGCCTGTCAGCTGCAGCTCATTGTGCTGCTCCACTGCACTGCCATCACAACAGCAGGGTCAGTTTTTGAACCCTATTTGCATATAAAGCAAAATACTACTAATTTTAATTTTGTCTCTTTTTTTTTTTTTTTTTTTGTGGGTCCATTTAAGGAAGCAATGAACTACTCAAACTACCTTGCAGTAGAGGTAGGGAAGGTGGAGAACACAACAGTTTCCCCAGGAGAGCTCTGCTAACAATGCCCCTCCTGCCTCCCTCCACCTGTCCTGGCATCTCAGAGGTTTCTCAGTTCCACCCCACACAGCTCTTGGTCTGGGCCAAGGAACACATGGTCTGGACCTCAGTAATTATCTTCCTGTACATAAATCTTCAAGCTATAATACAAAACTCAAAAGGAAAGAAAAAGGCAGGTAGACAGGTTCCAATGAATATAAACTTTGACCCTGAGGAAAAAAGCTCATAGCAGAACAGCTTCTGCTACAGGTGGTCCTACTACATTCTTCTCTCTACCAAAAACACTTTTAGGATATTGAGCTTACAAGATCCATACTGAAGTTTCTAGCTGTACTAGGTTTTTTCACATATGTCACTGGACAAACCACACTCAGTGCTTATCAGGCACTGGATGGCATTTTTTATGTTCCACCTCATATACGCCATATTTTATCTGCTGGTCTACAGTGAAAGTTTTGGGTACCATGAAGTGCCTAAAGTGGCATTCCCTTCTGTACTAGCTTTGCTTTATTGTTTATATATATATATGAATTATAATACCACCTTTTGTCTGTTTGGACTGTAAGCTCTTGGAGCCAAAGCTGTCTTTGATTTGTGTACATACACCTAATTTTTATCTGTGTATACAAAGTGTCAGGCACACTGTAGCTCTGATGTCATCTGGCACTGATGTAATACAACTAATTCTCATCCCCAACAGTTGTTCCTAACTCCAAACACATGCTCCCTGTCCCTCAGCATCATTACTAAATGCCACAGCCTCTCTCCTGACAGTTTGTTATATCACATTAAAGAGTCCTTGGGGTTTGAGCTGCTATCAGTCCTGCTCACTAATGCTTTCTTCTCAATGAAGAAGGCTACATCTGTGATGGTAACATTTTTGTCAAATGTTCATCACTGGTCTTTCTCACTGTCTTCAGCAGGAAATGCTGAATACTCCACAGTTTGGAAAACCATTCTATAACTGCCCTTATAAAAAATTAAGAGCATGCTTTAGGTCTCTACTTAAAAATATATATATATATATATATATATATAAAATGGCCTTGCTGTATATATACGCAGTCTGGGGGTTTGTGATATTTCTTCTTAAAATCTTCTGTAGAGATCCTGGCACTGAATGCCTTCTACATCTCTCTAACCGTGGGAAATAAAGCACATACAATCTGTCAGAAGGTATGGTGATGGCAGTTTTCTCATAGACTGTTCCCTCTAATGTCCTTTCATGAGAACTGGAATCCCAGTGTCAGTGGATGAATCTTGACAGATTCCAGAAATGCTTCCTAACAAGGCAGATGGAGGTTAATTTATTTGCACAAAGGTGTCTTTTCCAGCTATATAAACAATAGATTCCCTCTAAACCCACACCTCTAAAGAGATATTTCTCTGTAACTTATTAGTACTAAAGAGGATTCCTACATCAGCATAAGTCTTTCTTCCAGCAGGCAAAAAAGAGATGTTACCTCACCAGACAGTCTTTGCTAGGGAAATAGCTTTTATGGTAGATAAACTTAATGCTCTATCAACATTAATGCCCGCCTCTATATGCTGTAGCTGGCCACACATCACTGTTCTAGCAATACTCAGCGTAACATTGTTTGTGCCCCAGGTTACAAGAATCAGGGAAGGGAGAAGCTAGAAAAACTGAAGTTGAACAACATTAGCCAGATCTTCAGTTGCAAGACAGCAAGCACATGGATATCACCACACAACTTTTTCAGTCACAGAGGATCTTACAGGAAGAGCTTTTATCCCAGGCATGAACTACGGCAGCCTGGCAGCTTATCTAGTTTATGTAACTTTTGACACTGTAAGGGAATAAGAAGAAAAATTGAGCTTACTAGCAGAAATTTGCACAGTTTTGGACATTGCTCTCCACGTTGCCCTCCCTTCTTCCACGTAACAGTGCCAGCAGCAACACAGATTTGTTAGCTGCTCCTTGTGTTAGATTTCACTCAAGGAGCTGGCTGCTGGGGTCAGCCGCATACCTGAATTTGCCCCAGCTCTCCCAAACTGAAGAGTCACTCCACTCTACTTTCTGGAAATGTTTTTCTTGCTTTGCCAAACAATACCAGGCCTTCTGATATTATGTTGGAACAAATTACTTCAGAATTAGAGACCTTAATGCTGGCCATAGCTTTCTCCTGAGGCTTCCTGAATGCCAGCAGCTCTTTCTTCTTTTGCTCTCCATTCAAAGGCAACAATTTGTCTTCTCCATACTGTGCTTTGACATAAAATGCAGGCTTGAGCTAAATTGCTTCTACATTGTGTTTAGTTAGATGGGATTTACCTACCCTCAGCAGTAACTATCAGCAGAGAAGGAAGCGGAAGAAGGATTTCAAACAGTTGCTTGCTTTTTGTTTTGAGATCAAAGCTTTCTTTCAGCCAGAAAGGGAGAAAGAGAAACTGGGAAGTTGCGAAATCTACAGAACTATGAACCTAAATGTTGCTTTTTGATAAAAGCTGGGTTGTTAAATTGTACTGCTAATTAAAATCAAACCTGTTGATTAACTTATTCACAGAGTGAACAATCCATACTTTCAGGGAAACAATAAAATTGTGTCTACTAAAGTGATTAATATGATTACAGGGATTTCCCAAAGAAGGAAAATAGCTCAAAACCACCCTGATCAAATCTGTAAATGCCTTATACGATACGATACAAGGTCGACATTCTGGTATAAAGGGCTGAGCAGTGCTATGAGAGATTGGCACTGGCACTGAGAGGGTGGGTGACCTTTAGTACATAATTTAGCCTTTCTGTGCCTTTTTCTCTTAACTAGATGAAGCAGGCCAGAATGTTTTTCCCCTCTCCAAACCTGCATACGTATTTTAAAGAATCAATCTAGTAGATGAAACATTTCTAGACAGAGCTTAAAAGCAAAGTTTTAATTTCACTTTGTTCAGCAGACTAATCTTGTTCTTCTTTTTAAGTTTCTCCTTTCTCCTTTTGGAAATTGTGAGGAAGACAAAACAATTAAGGATAAAGATCCTATAGCTTCCTTGCTTTGTCACTGAAAAAAAAAAAAAAGAAAAGAAAAAGCAAGCAAGCAACATGTGAAACAGTCAGTACGGAAATCTACTCCCAGACTTTTTTTTTTTTTTTTTTTCTCCCAGTGGGGAAAAAGTCAAATGTTGACATCTTAGTTTTGGTGACATTGATGGAATATGGGGCAAAAGTGAAAGTAAAGTCACCCTAAATTAAATATACATACATATATCACTTTTAAATAGCAACATTACTTTCTGTCATTTAAAGGGCTGAATAGGTAGCTACTACAGTACCTAGAGAGTCACTATGGAGTCTCACAATGTCTTCTCTTTCTTTTGTGAGATCTGTCATTTCTCCATTTCAGGATATAAAAGTTTATCTGGGTGCGATTCCATATTTCCATATTCACAGCTATGGAATCAAAATGCTAGTAATGACAATGGGTAAAATTTGTGACAGATACAAAGGAGTTTTAGCCAGTGGAATTATGCACTGGGCAAACAGTACTATCTGGACTATCAAGTCTTGTAAGTGATCGCAGATTTGAAGTATCTCATGCTCTCCATCTGGTGGATGACATTTATGAAATAGTAAAGCCATGTGTGAGCACACACAAGCCTCTAGTGCATCAAGACCTAATATTAGGCAATATTCTCTAGTGTTGACACTTGCCTGTTTTGTTACTGACCTCAGATAAAGGAGGTTAGGACCCAACTCCTTTTTGCCTTACCCAGGCAAAATCCCCAGCAACTCCAGTAAGATTTTTGCCCGAGGACCGCAGGAGTGATTCAGCCTCGTGTGAGCACTAATGTCCCAGAAACTTTTTCTAGGCAGCATGCTAATTATAGACTACAGCTTGACATCTGAAGCACAAACCCATGCATCATTTTGCAACCTGAGCTTCTCTTTCCACACAACAAATGCAAAGCCGACTTATCATTTAACAAGGCCTTTTAGCAAGTGTGTGCAAACCGTAGTAGTTGTATTAAGAGCTATGTTTGAGCTACTCTGAAAGATGGTGAGGTACAAAAATACCACTTGGACTGTTTTCTACGGTGCATGCTTTGGGCACAGCACACAGCTGGGAGCTGCTGTCACTCGTACCCAAGCAAATCATGGTTTTGGACTTGAGCTGCAGCCGAGTACATGGAGCTTTATTTGTTTTTTTTTTTTTTTTTTTTTTTTTTTTTTTTTTTTTT
>NC_048893.1:63987655-64123180 GCF_011077185.1 Oxyura jamaicensis | reverse complement strand
AAACACTTATCAGGTGCCCTTGTGAAATACCCACAATTGCTGGCACTTCAGCTAATCTTTTCCTAGTTACCAGATGATTATTTTCCACATCAGTGGACAATGATAAAACAAGATGACACTGTACTTTCTGCCTCTTTAGATGAGGTTTTGACAGATAATAAATCATTTTACAACACTGACTTTTATTTCCTTGCATTTATGCATGGAAAGCAAAATGCAACCAGGTTGTATGACACAACTCAAATCACCAACTGGTTTAGGAGGAACTAAACTGATAAAGGTTTCTCTTTCACCTGTGCCTCTTACAGCTTTTGCTAAGATGATCTTAAATCCCAAGTAAGCACCCTGTGTTTTTTCTAACTACTTTTTGTCAATAGGAGAAAATCCTCTAAAATATCAAGCTGTACATGCCTGTTAAGAAGTGGTTGCCCATGTCCTTCCATGTGTATGTGAAATACACAAGGAAAAATTCTGTAGGTGAAACTAGAATAAATCAGGGTAAACTGAATTACTGTCAACAGACAACTTCAAGTGTTTCAAGTGTGTTCTTGTTAAACAAGACATAAAAATTAACTCAGCACACTGCCTTTTTGCTTGTAGAGTAAGAAGACATGAGTTTAAAAGGCAACAATGATCAAGACTGAATTTAAAATAGATATCTTGTAAATATACTCCCTCTCATTTTCTGCCCTGAATCTCCCATGTTAATTCCCTAACTGTGCAATTCTCCATTAAATTTCATCATAGAAAACAGACTAAGAATTTTTTAGGCCACCCTGAAATTTTACCCTGTAACCAGGTCTCTGAAAATCCTGTTATGTGCTTTCTGCCTCAGACATTATCCCACAATTCCATGCTATTTTTCAGGCTGAAAGTAATAAGCCATTTCCTTGTCAGTACACTAAGCACAAGATTCAAAACCCACGGAGCAAGCTGACATATGAAATTACTGAATGTGAAATTTGAACAACTTGGTGTTCTTTTATCTTGGTATCCTGATTAGATCTGTAGACAAAACTCCCCTTGGCCAACAGCTTCAAACCACAATATTTTCCAAAGGGTTGCATAGGATTTAGTGAGAACTTTCACTAAAGTCAATGGGACTTATTTAGTACATAGCCTCACTGAAATCAGTAGAGTCTTCTTATAGTTTAAAAGTTGACTTTGTGAAAGGAAGTCAACAGGAATTGGATAGATAAATCCTAAAAAGCCCAAACTTTTAGAGAAAGGTGTTCATACATTCATACTTTTATCCCTGTTATGTATTAGAGTCAAACTACTATTGGGGCTCTTGGGCACAGCACACAGCTGGGAGCTGCTGTCACTCGTACCCAAAAACCCTAAAAAAAACCTGAAAAAACAAAAAACAAAACAAAAAAAAAACACCTAAAACCCTGTTTGAGCTGAAATTATTAAGGCTGCTATTTCTAGGGTTTCTCTTCTTTCTTTTTTTTTTTTTTTTTTTTTTTTTTTTTTTCCTGTTTCATCCACCAGCTCTCCTGTTCTCTGTATTTCTGGCCCAAAGTTCAGAAGCACAAAGTCTTTCTGTGAAACACACAGATTCTCCAAATGTTCTAACGGTCCATAAGCTCCTTTTTTTTTTCTTTTTTTCTAAAGGTTTTCCTTTGCAGCTGAAAACTTCCTCCCTGTTTCAAAATCATTTTCACTGAGGGAAGACTCTCAGAAGTCTGAGATTAAATACTGCCTAGTCATGACAACATAATGCTGTTCACAAGAAATAGTGATTGTAGGTGTAAGACAAAATCTGTGGTCCACCTAAAAATTAGGCCGCAGCTGACTCCTTAGAGGCAGTGAACTCAGATGTTAACAAATATTTCCAAAGGTCACCAAGACATTGCAATAACTGCTCTGAAAATGAAAACTGATATTATTTCTTTTTAACAGACTACTTTTTACATATTTCAGAACCTGTCTGTATTTCTGTACTTTTTTTTTTTTTCCTTCCATTGTACATTTTCTATTTCCACTTTAGCTGAGGCATAAATCTGAATGTGCAGTCAAGCCTCCCTCCCCTATACCTTTCATTATTTAATATACTCTCTCAAGTATTGCTATATGTTTTGATAGGCAACATACCGCCTTGCACTGTTTTTACTGCTGTGTTCCATGAAAACCTGATTATCTACAGCCATCAGTCCCATTGAAATAGAGCCCTGGAGTATGATTAGACTTTGAATTTTTGTAGGGTAAGCTACTTGCAAATCAGCCCTTAAATGTGCAGTGCCACCTTGGATATGACTTAACTAGAAGAATGAGTTGTCTTGAATCACAGAATGGCTTGTTATCAGACCCGAGGCCAGGCAGTGAGCTCTGTTACTACTAGAGGCTCTCTTGATGTTAATGTGGACATGCTCACATTGCAGGCAGCAGCACCAAATAGGACTGAAGCACAGGAAAACAAAGGGAGTGCAAAATCTGAGCAGTCAGAAACATCAAATTATTTCTCCCTGCCCATTCACAGCTTTTTACTGACCCTGATGCAGTCAATGGGAATTTTGCCAACTAACTTCAATAGGAGGAAAATCTGGGTTGGATTGAGGTTTCCCATTTCTGCCCACAACAACACAGATGCATTCCAGACCACTCTTAGGAAGAATAAAATAGGGCAAATTCCCAGTTACTGTGACAACAGAAGGGGTGATTCTCTTCACTATCATGTAATTTTGAAATTCAGTATCTGCTTTGTGCCATGACATGTGTTTCTCTCCTCTGTCAAATTAATGTTTTCTTCCCTTGCAGAAGGCCCATCAGGGAAAGAGCATAGAAGAAAACCACCAACACAAACAACCCCTAGATGCCTTTTGACATTTCCCACCTCATATCTTCCAAAATGGAAAAATCATGTTTTCAAACAACAAGGAAAAACTGCCTTAAACATGCACTTCCCAAAACACAGAGGATTAATTCAGACTGAACTGTGAATGCTCCTCAATGAATGCCAGAGGTGACTGGTATTAAACTGCCTCAGAAGAACGCTAAGACTGCTGCTAAGGAGAGCATCAGCTAAAGGCTGCACAGATTGTCCAAACCTGGCTACATTTATCTTCCTTTCTCATCCTTTCTTCCACCAGGACTCTTGCTGCTGTAGTACTTGGGCTTGTTGACCATTCCATTAAGGGCTGTAAACACCCAAAGAGACTTGGGGCAAGGTTTGACCACTTCAGGAAAGCAGTGGAATATACAATATACAACTGATGATGCCCAAAAGACTGGCACAGGCAGTCAAACCAAAGGGGATGCAAGTACAATTCTTTTCCCTTCTGCCTCATGTTCTCTATCTTACAGGAGGCAGTTGCCATGCTGACAGGCAGACAGTCGTCTTTACAGAGAAAGAAAACAGTGAAACCTGCCTCTGCAGCCAAGGGCAGAGAAGAGACTGGAAACATATGTTCTCTGTGTCTGGGATGATTCAGTTTAGGTAGCCTACCTGGGCCAGAGCCCAGATGGTGTAAACTGCTGAATCTCAGAGTTGCAGGTTTACATTAGCTGAGACTCTAGTTTAATAAGTATATATTAAAATGCTGAACTCTTACAATATTATTTATTAAAAACAAACAAACAAACAAAACAAACAAACAAACAAACAAAACCTGCATACAGCTTCCAAGGGGAAATTGAGGAAGTGAAAACTAACATGACTTCTTTAAAGTAATGGTGTAATTCACTGGCTGGAACCCAGATCTGCTGAGCATCAGTGTGATATAACTGAAGTAAACGTTTCAAGTATGTTGAACTAAAAAACCACCACTTCAGGAGTACCAAACTGCCCTATGTACTTCAGTGAAATGTTATTTGAAATGTTCAGGGCTGATACCTTAAAAGTCAACGCTGTTAATTAATTCATCACTGAACAAAGTGTGTTGAAAAGGGGCAGAAGCACCCTCCTGTGGACCTCAGGACATTGTACCAGAAAGAGAAGGCAGTGAGCTTTGAAGAGAACTCGAGAGAGAACTACACTGAAGCTGTATGTGAGGCATCTAAGCTCCTTCAGCAAGAGCTAAACACAAGAAGACAAGGAAGACATTGGAGCTTCAGCAATGCAAAAGCGAGAAGGTTAGCATGGTTAGTAGGTGTGATTCGGATGGGCTGAGGGCAATCAAGCCAGATAGATTCCTGAGGTCATTTACAGCCATGTCTGAAATGCTGTGCCATCTGTCCCTTATAGTTGGAGCATGTTCTGTAGATGGTAGTTGGAAGAGAATTAATACCAATCCTGCAGTCTAACCCCTACTGGTGATTGACGGCTGGCATGAATGCCAGAACATTCAACACAGTAGAAAACACACACACACAAATAAACACAATACCTTATCACTTATGGCACTTTTCTATGGTGTTATCATAAACAGAAGCCATTAAGGAAAAGACCTCTATTTCTATTTGATTTGTTACACAGTGCTCCTTCACCATATTTGCTAGCAGATCCATCAACCCCCAAGAGCAGCAAAGCTTGAATGCAATTAAGCTTCAGGAGAGCAGACTGGCCTTTTCAGTGCTGCTCTCCACCAGTGTATCCCAGGTAGATACTGGTCTCCAGCATCAGGGTGGGCTGAGATGGTTCTGCGTTAGGTATGTTTGTATACAATAGGACATGTAAGATGTGAAACCACAAAGGTAGATTTGGTAAATATACAGTGAGTTTCTTCCTCTGTGGTATACATGACAGATAAGCATGTCAACAAATGAAGTGAGCATGACATCTTAGGAGAGGATGTCTGTAAACTATTTTGCTTTGTCAAGAAATACAACAGAGCTTAAACAATATGGTACCCATAATTTGGCAAAAGTAAATACAACAGCCTACTAGGGAAGAAAAACCAATGTGGTTTATAAAATACAAAAGGCCAGAATGCAAACTCCTCAACTCTGATGGGTGGGGGCGTAGATCCAGGTATATTTGTTGGCTGGGGGGCTGGTCCTGGGGGTGGGAAAGGGGGTGTTGCTCTTTACCATCTGTGTCTAGAGGCTATTTGCTTCCCCATCAGAGGAAGGAAGCACAAAGATCCTTTACTTCCATAGTTAAAAAAGCCTTTGGCAGGAAGGAGGTCAAGGTACAGCACTGGAGAGTATGGAACAATATAGAATAGTTCAGTTGGAAGGGGCCTACAGAGATTATCAAGTCCACCTGCCTGACCACTTCAGGGCTAACCAGAAATTACAGCATATTATTGAGGGCATTATCCAAATGCCTCTTGAACATTGAGGGGCTTGGGGCATCAACCACCCCTGCAGGAAGCCTGTCACAGCATTTGACCCCGCTCCTGGTGAAGCCACTTTCCCAGCAGCGAGGTCGTCTCCTGGCCTCTCTTCTCCAGACAGGACAGCCTAGCGTCCTCACAGGACATGCCTTCCAGCCCTTCACCACCTTTGGTGCTCTCCTCTGGACCATTTCAAGGACTTTAACATCCTTTTACATTGTAGAGCCCAAAGCCACACACCAGATTATTGCTATCAACAGCCTGTTCTAAAAGGAAAACCAAAACCAAACCAAAAACAAACAAACAAACAAACAAACAATTCCTTTTAGAGGAATAGGCAAATAAACTTCAGAGAGTGACCTGTTTGCTTGATCTCTGTTATTCTCTTGTTCAGAGACTTTTGTTAGCATGACTTTTGTCCCTTGTATGTGGCCAACATCAGTCCACAACCTTTCTTCACATCCTGAGCAATTCCCCTCAACAGAGGTGTGATTCTGCTGTATGCCACTAGGCACTGCAGACATCTGTTCCTAAGCCTGGTCTGTCATGTAACAAAAACTGATTAAGCGTCCCACAACGTCAGAGAGATAGATATGTTGTGTGGTTGGGACTGGTTAACAACCACTGTCCTTAGACCTGGCTCTTGGAACGAACAGCACTGAAGACTCTGCATTCATAAACAGTTTGGAGAAGAAATGGGTAGAAAGTTAGTTTGCCATTAATAGCCAACTGGGAGAAGCTCTTGAGAACTTGTCAGATGCAATGTTACTGATTTTATAAACTCTGTCTTACAAAATTCACTTTATTAATCTTAAGAAGAAGCACTGTAAGCTAAAGATGTGTTATCTTTCAGTTCTTAGTATCACCAGTCAGAAACAGGGCTTGTTAGCTCAAATTTGGACTGATCCCACCCCATTGCAATGAACACAATGAATCTACATCTGAACTATTCCAAAACGCTTTCACCAAAGCAGCATTATTTTCATATTTAGATGTAGAGCTTAGGGATATGGTTTAGTGGGGACTGTTAGTGTTAGGTTAGAGGTTGGACTCGATGATCTTGAGGTCTCTTCCAACCTAGAAATTCTGTGATTCTGTGATTCTATGTTAATTAAAAAGGAAAAAGTTCAAATTATCAAGTAGCTATGGCAAGTTCTCATCATACTATCTCACCAGTGTGGCTACACTTTTCTTTAAAAGGCATGTGTCTAGGAGGAACTTCCTGCTGAAGTCAAGGGAAAGCCACCTGGTGACTTCAGTGGAGTGGTATGACAGTTGGCCTCCCCGCTCAGATGTCATATAAGGATACCAGAGTCCATTACAGTGGTGTTTTTTTCATAATAGGAAATTCTGTCTATAAAGAAAGGAAATGGGATCACCAGACATGATCTTCCATTTATTGTATGCCACACAGCAGCAAATTTTGTCTATTAATAATAAATTAATTTCTGAGTGATTGCTGAGGTTAAATTGTGAAAGTAAGCTATAAGCACTTCATGAAACCAACATAAAAAGAAAAGTAACCTGATCTGGGGAGGTCTGAGCAAGTCCCCCCAGTGACTCCCTCAAATCTAAATACGTAGGTATCAGGGGTATGACTTGATATTCATGACCCCACAAGTGTTTTTCTTTTCTTTTCTTTTCTTTTCTTTTCTTTTCTTTTCTTTTCTTTTCTTTTCTTTTCTTTTCTTTTCTTTTCTTTTCTTTTCTTTCTTTCTTTCTTTCTTTCTTTCTTTCTTTCTTTCTTTCTTTCTTTCCTTTTTTTTCTGAAACAACTTAAATGTTCTGGCAGCTACATGGAGTAGTGCTTACTTCCCCAAAATGCCATGAGCATCTGATAGAAATCTTACTTTTTTTTCTGCAGGCATAACTTTCCAGTGTCCGGTCTTCCTGTTGCTGGAATATATGGTTCTGATCAGGTCACCCCATGGATTTTGCTTATTTGGTAGGAAGGGTGATCTCTAGGGAAATGCTTCATGTCTTCTCTTCCAAAATCAAACTGGGATAATGCACATTTCAGCAATGAAAGTTGAGTAGTGTTTGTGTCCATTAACTACATAACTGTCTAAAGGTTCCAACTCTGACATTTTCCAAATACATGACCTGTAATGATAACTACTAGGTGTTTTTGAAGTGATACAGAGCCTGTACTGGTAAAAGATGAGGTGGAGTGAGATGATTCAATGAAGGTAATGAAACACAGGGAATCTTTTCTTTCTTCAAACCCATCATTCTTCTGGATATATAATAAGAAGAGAGAGTGAATTCTCACTTTGCATAAATATCTTCTCAACTCCAGAACAGAAGAAAAAGAGGTACTTCTCTTACAAGAAACGTCTGAAAGCTTAATTCCAGCCTGGCAAAAGCAAATGTAATTCTGCTGATTTCAATGGAGTTACAGATGGCACACTTAATGTACAACAGGGTTGACTTGGCCCTTCTCCCATACTGTAGCATTGCTTTGCCTAGAAACCTTTGCTTTCAAAGTAATTAACCATGTGTCAATAGCCTGTAACACTGAACTACAATTAAATAAATGAATAGGAGACAGATGTATATTTTAAAACTTATCCCAGTAGCGAACTTCTAACAGCAAGTATTGATCTTTTTTTTTTCTGTTTAATATCAGGTTCTAATGTCACTATTACAGAAAAGAAACTGAGGATCTGCAGAATAATATCCATTATTTTACACATATTTCTCCCTCCCACAGCTTCCAAAAAGCATTAAACCTGGATCATGTATATAGTGAGAGTCTCAGAAAGAACCTGTTCTGCCCTATAGGCAATCCCAGCACTAGTGAAGGTGGGCACAGGCTCCCTTGCTAAAAGCAGAGAAAGGCAGACAGAAGAAAATTGCTTACTGTTTCGAGGCTTCTCCTCATCCATGCCTTCATCTTCATTTTCTGGGTCAATGTCTTCAGCCTGAGTTATCCAGTCTAAGTATCCCTTCAAATCCTCCTCCAGCTGTTGCTTTTCCCGTAACTTCTGGAAATCACCACGAGCCTTAGCCTTCTCTCTTTCTTTGGAAAACTCCCTAGCAAGAGGGAGGGAGGAATGGGGCGTGGGTGGAGGGAGAGGAAGAGATTGAAAAACAATGGGTTAGACTGATTTCCACCAGAAAGTCTCCATATCCTCTGTAGTACACCCAGCTTTCTCTGTTCTGTCAGGACAGACACATGAAAGGAGTATCCTTGCACTTGTAAAACAGCTGGAGTGTCCACATTTTTACCAGTGCTTAGGAGAACATAATTACCTTTTTAATCCTTTCATTCTCAACATTTGATTGATAATTAAAATAAAACTCATATATAATGTTTATGTACAATACCACACACTTTCTAACATTCTTTACCACTTGATATTCTCCAAAAGCTATCCATAAATATCTATAGTGGTTAATTCAAGACAATGATGAACTGTTTGACAATAATCTGACATCTGGAGAGTGAGATGGTGGCTCTAAGTTTTAGCCAGGTCTCAATCTGTCTTTAAGATTGTAGGTATAATCACAACTAAGTTATACTAATTGTAAGTGTAAGCAATGATACTCACAATTCTGTACACAGATAATTATGGGCAATTTCACCCATAGTACTGAACAGTATATTTGAAAATTTAGACCTCAGTGTTTTATTGCAGGCTTTCAGTATTCAGGCCTGTTATCTGACATGAAACTTATTTTTCAAATCTCCAGTTGGGTAGACAAACATGAGCAATAATAAATTCTGCCAGAAAGTGAAACAGGGTGGGTGTTTGATTGTGTGGTGAAAAACCACTATTGGGAATACAGGCTTAAAAGGCATAGGAAAATACAGGCATAGGAAAAATAATTTAATGTTGCTTAGTTATGATCCAGGGTATCTGCTTTGCCTTCTTTTTGACTGTGATGCTGTTTCTTCCTATCTGTCAGACATCTATCCTGCACTATTTTTTTTCTAGAAATGCCAATCTACCTCCATTTAACAACTCTCCTGTGGTTCTAAATCAAGTTTTAATGCTTGTATTTTTAAAAGTAAGCTTAATGATTGTGAAAAACACTGGACTAAGAGTACTTAAGCCTTATATCTGTTGAAGCAGATCACTACACAAAGTGCACACAGCAGATAACATGGCACACTGTGTCTAGATACGAGAGGAAAAGTCGTTCTCTCAAATGCAACATCCATTAGCCTCGCTGATGATTGTCAGCAATGAGTGGAATTAAAACAAACAAACCAAAAAAAATCACCTAATATTAGTCCTTGTTTTGCTCCTCCAAAAACAAATGGGAGGCCTTCCACTGACTTTGGTGGGATAATATCAGGAGTATGAAAATCATAATCAAAATATCAATGAGTGCCACATGAAGTGCTCTCGAGCAACTGAGGCAGAGATGAGTTTCCAACACTGAACTACTTCTGTCTGGTCAAAACCTGCTGAAAGATTTCCATTGATTTCAGTCTTCTGATCAGGCTTTTAATATTACGACCTGTGCATGACACCAGCACAGCAGCAGAATGAAAGTAGGAAGATATCTTCATTTCAAGCCAAACTATGTGACAAAGGATGCATGTGCAATCCTCACCCCGTCACATTCCTGAGGTTTCAGGCTGTCCCATGGGACAGTGACAATGAAGGTGCAAATAATGAATCACTGGTTTTCAGGCCTGAAGTTAGATCACAGTCAACCCTGGGACCAAATAGCCACAAGGCAGAGAAAGAGCTACTGCAAATATGGCAAGAATGACACCACCAGCAACAATAAAAACTGTACAAAAGATTTTAAAAAAACAATCAATTCCAATTGCTTTTGTTTATAGCTTCAATAACATCTTTCCTCTGGGTTTTACATAGCACCTTATCCAAATTAATGAATGAACTCCAGAAAAATCACTGAATGAAGCTATGCACTATTAAGGCTGTTTGAAAAATCAAATCCTAGTATTTCAATAGTTGGCTTGTAAATTGGTATTTTAGAATCTTCAACAAATAGGTCCATTTTTAAAAGGGAAGGTTCTCAACTCCAAGTGAGAACTATGTATTTGCATTGCTATAACTTGCAAGGGTCAGTTTTTGAAACCAAAGTGTGGAAAACAAAATGATCCAGCTAACAGAAAATGGAATTTCTACTGTGCACTGAACTGGATCATTTATATTAGATGCATCTAAGCTGCATGTCTGCTTGGGTCTTGTCAGCCCCATATAATGTCCCTCTCAAATGTGACTCAGGCTGGAAGAAGAGCTGACTAAACTGAAACGAGCTTTTAGCAGCATGTCATTTTGCTGACTGTCTGCAGAGAAGTTAACTTGTTACCTGGCTTTTTCATGGCACAGCTGAAAATACGGTGATCCCCCAGTCTAAATGATATGCATTCCCCTGTCTCTTTGTGCAGTGTATGGGTTTCCAAATCTTGGATGACTCTCCAAAGAAGACAATTTATTTAAATTATCTTAATTTCTATGCTCTACAAGCATTAAAATATTGAGAACAGGTGGCTCAGGAAATTGCTAATACAATTCCAACCACTTCCCATGTGGAATGCCAGCCTGTATGCAGGCAAATGTAGTTCACAGTCAAGAGTTACTATTCATGTCATTTACTATCCCATGTGAAATGAGTTGGTGACCTCAGTCCAGTTCCTACTGCAGGCAGGTGTGCACATTACCTCTGCCACCATCACAGTTGGCAGTAAATGTTCATTGTTTGCAGTTTCAGCAGGGAGGCCAAGGACCAAATAAGCTTTCTGATAGAAGTGCCATTTTGAGTCTGGAGGTGGCCTTCTCAAAAAAAAAATTGCAATATCATGTGAGGATAAGGTCAACAGAGGCTTGCAGAACTACCAAGCAATCTGTCTCTTTTCAGTGAACAAGACAACATCTGTTCATGAGTTGGCGAATCTCATTGTTTTTACCCTAACTCAGTTTGCTTCACTTTCCTTCACTTCCCCAGGAAACTGTAAGACATCTGCCAAAGGAAATATGAATCCTGGTGGTGAAATATATATAATTCATGTCTATATCTGACCTCAGTAAGAATTCTTACATTCTCAGGAGTGTTGGAAAATGAGGAAAATGGCAGAATTATAGCAGTTCAAAGCTCTTGCTTAGTGCAGCATGAGGCTTCAAACCTCATCCACCCTGACACGTACAGCAAAGAATGGAAAGGATTGGAACAGGGGGCAGAAGGCTAAAGAAGAGCCCTGAAATATCAGGAAAACTACTTCTGCTGTCCTCAGGAGGAGCTACAACCACAGACAGCTTCCTATTCACTCTGATCTCTTCCTTGGCAGTAACAGCATCAGAAGCAGCCAACTGGGTTTCCAGGATCCTCTCTTATCAGAAGAAATGGCTGTTCTCTGGCCCTCCATTTGCCCTAGGAAATTGCTTGTTTGGCCTATATTCTGGAATTTGGATCACTATTTGGCAAAAAAAAAAATCTGAATCTATATGCTTCAACATACAGGTCTCAAAGTTAAACACACACTGCCATTTTTCCCCTCACTAATTAACTGAAACAGGTAACAGATCTGAACATCCTGGTCTCAGAAGACCTCTAACAGTGGCTTCACTATGTACAGCAGTGACGTGGACTCCTTTTGCCTAGACTTGAGAAGGTCCACTGTGTGATCTGCTGACTAGGTTTTTGCTTTGGAATACATTGATTTTATAGTGTGCTCAGTCAAAAAAGGAAAAGGATTATAGCTCTACACACTAATACTCTGTCATACTATTTAGCTTAACATGTGACTAGAAAATTCACCAGAAGAACCGTGAATGGGTGAAATACCTGAGGAAAAACAAATTACAAATGAGATCTTTAGGCAAAGCCGAACTCAGCATTTGCTTTTGCAGGTGCAATCAAAGTGTCTTTGTGAGTAGAATTAATTACACTTACGTATTCAGAAATGATTAAAAAAACTAAGCTAATCTGCCGTTGACGAAGTCTACATACACAACATGCTTGTTGACGTTCCTGAAATAAATGGGGAGAAATCAGAGATGCCCAGAATGGATCTACAAAGATGCCCAGGAATATTGCTTTGTGTACTACATAGAACAGACAGGTGGATCATCTACACAAAACAGACTAATAGCAAGTTTATATATATAAAAAAAAAAAAAAAAAAAAAGCTGAATCTGCGAAGCGAAGACACTTTGCAACTCAGCAGAATTTAGAATTGCTTTAGAAAGTTAATTGTTTAAGAACTGCTTATTTAGCCCAAAGAAAATTTAGAACATTTCTGCCATCATTTCTATTATTTTTTTTTTTTTTTTCATGGAAGCAAATTCTTGTTTCTTTTTACTTTTCTCCAGTTGGGATAAAAACTGCAGAAACAGTGCAGCTGTCATAATAGTGTGAACTCACCCAGAAATAGTGACTCACAGCTTAAGCAAGGTGAACTTCATCTTTGATTTCAGTTCTCCCTACAGACGGTTTCCATCTCTTACCACTAGCTGTGGTGCTCTAGCTGCAGTATCTCAGGAGACAGAGTATCTAGGCCTCGAAACACTTTCTTAGGTTAAAAAACAAGAGAGGAAATGCAAATTTCCGCTATGTACTGACACAAATCCAAGTGTCAGTAAATTGAATCAGCAATGCTTCAACAATATACTCTCCTCAAGGCTGGGCTCGCAGGCACTCTTTTGTCAAATCAGGTATTATAGAATCTTCAACCACCGTCTTACACGGTCCTTGAGTGCATTTCTGATACAACAGACTGCTTACCCACTGTGAGCTGGTCATCCTCCTCCTCTACTGCTGACATCCTTACCTGCTGATCTGAGCATCCGCATGGAGAAATGAGGAGCTTACATTTTAAAATTGTACCCACTCTCCAGAAATCCGAACACAGACTATTGCCTGACACTTCATTACTGGGGATTTTCTCCCTCTCTATTTAATGCTTGGAAACTCTTCTCTTTGCAGCAGCTTTCTTAGCTGCAGGTCTCCTTTAATGAAGTAATGAAGACAATAGCAACACCTTCTGTAGATCTGCTATTATCTTTCTCTTCGCAGGATGATCAACGGAGGATCTTCTTCTCTAGTCCTATTACTGCCTTTTCCTATGTTGTTGGCACAAACACTGAGGACACAATTTCTGTGAAGCATCAAGGCTTCCCTCCAGCTCAGAGATGATATTCCCCCTCTTACGATCAAAAGACAGTAGATTTAAGAGTTGCCCACTCAGGCAACAAGTACAGACTCTGACCAAATTCATTTAGAGCTCATTGAGAGAGGCACGATGTTAGAAACAAAGAAAAAGAGGATGTATAAAAGCCCTCACAGCATATTTATCCATCTACATGGAATGGCTATAGGCACGCAGTCGTGCCCAAATACGGAATTAGAAGCCTAATTCTAGGAGATCTGTAAAAAATAATAATTGTGTGAGGAATGTTGGCTGGCTTGATTCCTCTAATTATCTGGCTCCCCAGGGACAGTAAGTTTTTAACTACAGGGAACAATATCAATTGTTTTTAATCAAATCTACCAAAATGATGCTTCGCTGTGAGGGTTATACACAGAACTGAAATACAGCTAGATGTCTGGATGACTTTGGGATGTTTCTAAACACTAGAAGAAATTATCCTGCTTCTCTGTTCATCCTTAGGAAAGGTCAGAGAGAAGTGATCTTTCCTCCCTGCGTAATTTTAGGCTTGTAATCCGCACAACAGAGAAGATGTGCTTATTGAAGAAGAAACGTGTCCAAGACTCTCTCCAGGGAAAATAGTCTCCCATTAGGCTGTGCTTTGGAGATATTAAGCAATGTGAAAATTTCTCATGTGAGAAGACATAATTTGGCAGGAATCTCATCCCGCAACTGTGAAGGGATTTGTCTCATGCTTTCATTCCTCCTTCAGTCCCAATGACTCTTCTAGAGATTTTACTGTAATCCCCTTCAGTGGTGTATGGTATGCTTCACCCACAGGCAGTTCAACAGTGGAACATAGTATTGTCCTCTTCCCACAGAGAACAGGTAGAGGTTTTAGGTAGAGGAATGTTACAGGCATAGTTGTCCTTTTTTTTTTTTTCTTCTTTTTTTTTTTTTCTTTTTTTTTTCTTTTTTTTCTTTTTTTCTTCCTTTGATTTAATCAAAAGAATCTTTCAATGCCATTAGGAATGCCGTGTTTTGCTATTTGCACAGCAATAGCCCAGGTCTTCAATAAAGATTCCTGAGATCAACCCACCATTGCCCGTTGTTTTGGTAACAACAGAGTAGGAATAGAAATACAACTTTAAAAAAATAAACAATAATAAAACATTTTCCTGGTACTGCTTACCCGCTAAGTACACCGAGAACCAAGTTAAGTACAAAAAATGACCCTATGATGATTAGTGTAACAAAATAGATCCAGGGCCAGTCCCTTCCTATGGCATCATTGACCTGGAAGAGTGGAATGATAATTAGTGAGACAAGCTCAGTTTCTGAGCATTGCAAGGCTCCAGCCAAAGAGATCCCAAGTCACCAGCAATAAAATTTTCAATAATCATTTTTCTGGAAATTTATGGAAGGTTGACATTAGCAATTTTGGATGTACTAACGTTAAGTTTGTTTGTCAGCACACCTCTTCTGTTACCTGCATTGTTATTTGCCAAGTTTGAATATTAGGCCAAGATTTTTGAGAGCTGATGTGAAAGCTTCCTTGGATTCAGGTTTTTAATCCCTCCAAAAGAATCCTGGTGACAGGGAAGAACCCTTATTATGGAGTCTTGCCCTGTAGCATTGGAAAAAGGACACCAAAACTGTCAGCTTACCCGCTCAACACACCAAGAACCAGATTTAGAACGAAAAAGGATCCAAAGATGACCAGACTGACAAAATACACCCATGGTAACTCATAGCCCATAGCGTCCTGCATCTGGAAAGACGAAGGAAAGTTAGAAGACAGAGAGGGAAAGCAGAAATGATTAGGCAAAGGAACAGATGGAAAGGTTTGTAAACAGAGCCTGTGGTTGGTTTACACATAATCATAACAAGTGTTTTTGTATGTTCTTTCTGGTGTGACCTCTGCTTTGATTGCTTTTTTCCTCTAGCTGTTTCTTTACAGGCAGTGATTAATACAGAGTGAGAATACAACTATGTGCTGTACTGACACTTCTTTGAATGCTCAAAGTTGCAGCCTATCACTTTCTGGAGTTTACCCACAGCACCACAAGGGTCCATCCAATGACTTCTAAATTCTGTTCTAATCTCTGCGCATATGCTTTCTCCTTGTGAAAAAGTTGCTAGGTTTTGCTAAGCGTTGCCTCAGTGTGTTGTCAGATTATATTTATTTCCTATTTGCAGCACAGGTACGCACAGTTTAGAGAAAAGTGTGTGGTAACTGTGGACATACCTTTCCCTGGCAATGCTCTATTAATCTTTAGTTTTCCACAGTCAGGGCAGTACCTGTATGCTTTTGAGAAAAGTCCTTTCAGGACTTAAAGGTTGGACTAGACAATCTGAAGGTTGGACTAGATGATCTTAGAGGTCTTTTCCAACCTGAATGATTGTGTGACTGTGTCCTGATCTGGTCAAGTGTTTTCTAAAGCTTTCTCACAAACTTCCTTTCTCTCCTTGAAGGATGAATCTCTCTTTCAAAATGTGACTCCTACACAAGTGAATACTCAAAGAATTTGAGACTGTAAACTGAATGGCATGAACATAGATCTGTCTTTAACACTACTACAAACATCTGCAAATGAAGTCGGCAGACTATTATTTTAGCACCGTAACCTGTATTATGTGTACAGCAACACTAGCACATATTTTACATATTCTAAAAGCATGTAGCATATAAACACCATTTTATCTTGAAGTGTCCTCTGTAGTTCAAAATTTTGGAAAGTTGCTGGATACCTCAATATCTCATTTTCATGATGGTATCAAAATACCAAAACCCCTTCTTCATTACTTTTCATAAACACTTATCTCCTGAGCCAGACACAGCATCATTAAAGAAACAGATGGTGGTTAACACATTCAGGAGCACTAAAATGATTTATGAACTTAAACTGCAGACTTGAAAGCACCTAAAAGGCATAAAGCAACTTAGGTTCCTTTGTTTTCCACACTTGTAAAATTTTATCATATGTTGTTCTCTCCTTCTAGGAAAATGCTCTCTCCTTTGCAACCTAAGCATTTGTTGTGACCACAGAAGAGATATTCTTCCATACATGGGCACTGAGACACACTTTAGGGGAGGCGATCTGACTCAAGATTCATAACAACTCAGGAAAGGAATTTCAGACCTTCAGCAAGACGAGGCAGGAGAGTAACACTAATATAATCAGTTCTTTGTGGATGGAAGTACATCATCCATTTTACTTTCAAAGTACAGTCACTAAAGTCCATGTCTGGCAACAGTCCAGAGTCAATGGGCCAATACAGGATTCTATCTCCAGGCTCTTTCATCTGCAACTTAACTGAAGGAGACTCATTAAAAAGGAAGTTCAAAATCTACCACTGTGAAAACAGTTCATCAGCAGATCCCTCAGAGGACTGATGGATTTTGTAGTCAGAACAGAGTACCTGAAGCACCTCTCTTCAGAAATCCAGGAGTTTCTCTAACACTCCCTAAGTATATTACCCAGTTTCCCTTTGAATACTATTGTAGAATTGCTCAGTTATTATGGGAATATCACTAATTATTCTTTATGTTTGCAAGACACATTGCATCCCACATGACATGACCATCCCACAGACACCTCTGCTGTGAAACTCAGCAATGCATTAAAGAAAACAAAACACTGTGATACAAGATGGAAGCAAATATTCACCCACAGTCACAGCAGATAAATCAGGCAGAAAAGCATAACTACCTAAGCCGGAATTAGAAATTGGATTTAACATCCTCTCTCTTCTACAAAGAATGTAACTATCTATATAAAAAATTCCACACAAACAATGATTAAGAATGACTGAGAAACTGCCATAAGAATTTATGCAGGCACAATGATGACTTGACTTCCTTTTAATTATGATGGATGGTGATAAAAAGTGTCAGCTATGTGGCACTTATCTATTGGCAGTATTTTTCTTCATCTGGGAAAGTCAGCTGGAAAAGTAGAACCTTTAGAAGTCATGGTATGAGTGAATCTTAAATAACAAATGCCAATATTTCTGGTAGAGAACTTTGTACTGCTCTGGCATGAAGAAATTTCCAGATGACAAGAAGCTTCCTCTGTGGTCTGGTAAGGTATATAACTAGAATACAGTGTACTCTGGCTAGTCCCAGTGCCTGCACAATTGCGTAATGATTATATGAGCTAGTATCAGCACAACTTGGTCCTGAAAAATAGACATGCTTCCTGGTATAGCAGAGCATTTGGGACTTCTCAGACTGAACATTTGTGAGGTCCATTTTTCACCTCCTTTTTACTGCTCAGCCATATATGTAATGGGTAAGCTGAGAAGCAGAGACAGTGGTATCTTCTCAAGAGCGGAGAAACCATAAGTACTTGGCAGATAGCTGAGTATTTACTCTCTCTCTTTCTTGCTGGACTCCATATGTAGGATACTGTCACATCTTGTTTTCTTTAGCAGAAGGTGAGATCATTCCAAATATTGTGAAACTGACCCACAGGTGCTAGGAATGTATGTTATATGTTGATGTAACATTAGGTATTTGGTAAACTATGTAAAAACACAAACAAAAAGCTTTGGTATGGTGACAGCACACTGTGAGTTTACTATTTGAAAAATATTTTCAAGAGAAATGCAGAGATGTAGGCTGCTTGGCAGAGGTTTAGGGAAAAAAGAAATAACACTTACTCAAAACAGTAACAGTAACATATCAACATTTAAGAAACGTTAAATTATTGGCTAAGATTTTATCCTTCCAAATATCTGGAAATGCTTCCTCTAAAATGGAAGTATCCTAGAAGTCCAGGATAGACTACCCACAACTGAACAATGCTCCCATACTGTTATTAAAAACCTTGCATCTGTCTTTTATTGAAAATGCTTCCTGGAAATGTCATTATTCTGCAGATAAGGAGCTATTAATCACACTTGCATGCATACACGTGTCCTGTTGACTGCAGCTGGAGGCTTTCTCTGCAAACATAACTTAGGTGGTACAGATGATTTTTCCTAATTATGCTACTGAAATAGAGAAGCTGCACAGGGTCATGACAATCAGGAGATTTACCATTTACACATTACTGAGTGTAGAAAATCAGGTCTATAGAATATTTTTTGTAGTGTTGCCTACAGGGAACACAAAAGGGATCTCTTATAAGTTACATCACTAGGATAGACAGTACAACTGCTGATAGCCAGTTTAGCTCCCTGGTTGCTGAGTGCACTTTTCCTCTGTTTATTTCTCCCTGGGGTGTTTATTATTAACTATATGAATCTCAACAGAAAAGGAAGATCATTTACAGGTCTGAACAAAGACTATCAGCCAGTGTAGATTTCAATGACAATATTCCAGTCAATATGGCAGTCAAGGTGATCCAACTTGGTGTCAATTTAAGTATGTGTGGGACAATTGCTGGGTCAGCTGGAAGCATAGCATTGGTATAGATCTACAGATGGTCATTTATAGATATAATTCTGCTTTCTGAGTCAAACTGCCTGACCTTTTATATCTCACTTCTCCACGCTTACATCTCACTACTGTTAACAGTGAGAAAGTTGGTACAATTCTAAATGCTGCTGATGTGTCTCCTCCTAGGGGCACCTCAGAGATTAGGGTTTTAGATTCCTTCTCTTGATTTGCTACATACCTTCTCTAGCACTGTGGGACATAATTTTGGCTCACTATGCTTTAGCCTTCCAATCTACAAAGTGAGATACTGCCTTGCCTCCCTGGGTACTGTACAACAAAATGTCACCATCTCATCTCAGTATTCAGGTGCAGACTCAGGATCACTGAAGCCGAATTAGGCTGAACCTCTGTCCCCTCTAGGAAGAAGTTTGCTCAAGAGACTCCTTAGTGACCAAATGGCCTCTGGTGAATCCAGCTTAGCCTCTCATACAGCAATGCTCTAACTTTGCTCTGGGCTCACGTGGATGGGACTGGGACTAGGACCAAATTACTGCACTTTGTAGATGCCTGCTCATACTGTGGTTTACCTACTCACTTGGGCTGAAAGGAACAGAATGGGATTTTTCTTTGAAGGGCTGCTAAGTCTTCCCTCTAACATCAACATGGTTTTGGTTAATTTCTCTGTTTTGCGGTGACAGTAGGGACCATTACGGTCAGTAACACTCTGTGCCACTTCTCAGGCTTAATGAATGGAGTTACTGCCTGGTTATCCTAGACGCCTACAATAAGAGGACAGAGATTTGCATTCCCCGGCAGACAAGACTGTGTCCTGTTTTCTGACAAGTTATGTAATCAGAATTAAGGAGATCTTTAGAGCATTATCTTTTGAGCAGGGCTACATAATTAGAGCCCTGCTTGTTATGCTTGGAAATACTGTGATTAAAGAAACACACCTGGCATTCTCTTCAAGCATTTCTGGATCTGTGCCATTCTTTTGCCTTGAGTCCAGTCAATAAATAATTGTAAGAAGCAATGCTTGTTCCTATAGGAGGAACTATAGCAGCTTTAAGTACTGTGAACCAAGTTGAGATAGACATACACAATTTATTCTTTTGTCAGAGCTTGAGAAGTAGCCTGTCATATGTTGGATACCTACTACACACATGGTGGATAACCATTGCCATATGACCTGGTCTTTGTTTTGGTGTGTTTTGCTAAACTATCTTTCTGACAAAACCCATGAGTCCCATTGCATTGGTTGCAACACATATCCCTTGCTATAAACAAACTTGGAGTCAATTTTTCCTCTCTGGACAAAGCAAATAATTTCACTAGAAACAATTTCACCAAACACAAACAACTTCACTACACACAAACCAAAGGAATTGGATTCTGAAAATTTTTTTTTCCTTGCAAGTCAAAGAAATTGCTCAACATCAAGATGAAGAGAGGACATTTCAGCCTATCTGAGGAAGTCTGATGAACATTGTGTATTGTGGGAGACCTCTTCTTTTCTAAGCATCCTTAATTGCTATGACCTTAGCATTGCAACCTTCAGTTGAAGGCTTTTTTTTCTCAATGACACAGATAATAGCCTAGCAATAGCACCAGGATGTTTAATTCTGTTGCTTGTTAACCACAATTACAACCAGCAGTTTCAGTATGGGCCAA
Source organism: Oxyura jamaicensis (assembly GCF_011077185.1). Lineage (NCBI taxonomy): Eukaryota > Metazoa > Chordata > Aves > Anseriformes > Anatidae > Oxyura > Oxyura jamaicensis. The sequence continues at coordinate 64,102,833 of NC_048893.1, read as the reverse complement.
GGCATGAAAAGTTGATTTAGTTGATTTATCTCTATAAATACACTTTTATGCCTATATCTTGTGGTTCTTCAGAACTAGGTGAAGACATATTATTGGAGCTACACGAGACATGGGTGCTCTGGTTGTTTAGAGATTTTTTTTTTATTATTATTTTTTATTATATATATATATATATATTTTTTCCCAGGGACAATAGCCTGGCACATTTTTCAAGTCTCTCATTCATTACACTAGCATCATAGTTCAAAGATAATGTTAGACACATATTTTCTATTAATATAATGGTTCAGCATCACCAAGCACACAGTGGACATCTTTCATCCAGATAATAGGAGGGGAAGACACAATTCACTAAATTCTGCTGACTTTGCAATTCACATACCCACACCCTGACACTTTGTGCCAAATGTCTTTCATAAACAACTGACAAGCTCAGGTTACAGCAGTTTAATCCATCATAGCAGGGCAGCTGTCACTGGAAAGCAGCAAGCCACTCATACTAAATGGACAGTTGAAGAAAAAATCTGAAGTCTATCTTGTTCAGTGCAAAATACTGGAGAGCAATGGCTTAGCAAGTTAGCTGGGACACCAGGGTTAGCCTTCTATTTCATGAATAAATTGCTAATTGATTTTTAATGACTATAGAATGTTATGATAGCCTTTTTTTTATATACAAGTGAAGTGCTTCAAGTATTCTATAATGAAGTGTATAACCTTTCACAGAGTGATATTAACCAAGAAGAGCAGAGTACTCAATAAAATTAAAGGGCAATAAATTTGGAAATTTTGAGTAGAAATGCTATTTTTTTGCAGGCCAAATCCAATCTGAGGAATTCACTGCCTCAGGATATTATCTAGACATACGCAATGGTTATGGCCAATAGCAAGATTTCTAGCTGAAACTAAATCTTGCTTGTAATCATACAGGGAAATAAAATTGGAGAATATGTGTAGAAGGAGTCAGCAGAAAGAAGAGGAGGCACAGGCAACAATTAATTGTCTCTGAACATAGTTTCCTGCTTGAAGCCTTCATTTTTAAAACCCTCTGTTTTGAGGAAAGTACTTAAGCACCTTCAGAATTTTAAGGATGTGTAGAAGTTGTTTCCTCAGCTTAGATCATAGATCAAATGGTACCCTACTAACAGGTGATACATAAAGGACCATGTATATACATACTAACACGAGACCTAGTTATTTATCACTGATCAATTACAAAATGAAAAACTTTGTATTAAAACGTTTTTTCCCCTTTTCCACTCCCTCTTTCCTTCTCTTCCCATAAATATTTAGGTAAACGCAATTTATTCTCATATGTTTATGGAACTACAACTTTAAACTCTGCTCAAACAGCATTAGAAACTTTTTTATTGGATAATGCATTTCCTTGCACTGTGAGGGAAAAATGTTTCCTCCAAACTTCTTTAGTCAGAATCAAGCACAAAAGCAATTAAAACAAACCAGAGATGGAACCTCACCCTTCACAGCTACAGCTGTGTTGAGCATCTTCAAGAAAAATCTACATTATAGGTAGTCAGTAAACCCTAGGTCTCAGGCAAAGGTTATGTGGCCCATAAAGCAAAGTACTCTTACTCTTTTATTTCTTCTTCCATTATGCTTTCATACTGCTTCAGAATAAAGGTTTACTTTTTTTTAAAACAACAACAACAACAACAACAACAAACAAACAAACAACAACGAAAAACTTGACATTGACTGACTAAAATGCTTTACATTCATCCAGTCAGTGAACTAAAATGGTCTGATAAAATTGATGCAACCCTTCAGAAGTAATTAAGGCAGGGTGATTTGCTAGAAAGTGTCCAGATAAATCAATACAGTGAAGAAGCAAAACTTTGAAAGATTCTTTTTGATACCTTTCCTCATTCTAGAGATATCATATCTGCAGAAATATCTGCGGAAAAAAATACTCATCCCAAATGAGCAAATGGGTATTGCTAGCAGCTCCTAATAACATCCAACTAACAACTGTAAGTGGTGATAACATGATTTTTGAGGCTGTTCAGCAAACAAAAAAGAAACAATTTGTTCAGTAAATCCTTCTCTTCTGGTTAACTTTTCAACTGCAAAGCTGATTCAAGGAAAACCTTGGCTCTGACATCATTGTTCTCCTTACTTTAAGAGCTCTTGCTAGTAGGCAGAGAACTCTGAGGACTTGTGATGTGAAAGATCTGATTCATTCCTTTCTCTCAATGTCCCCTTAGAGATCTAAGGCATCTGACAACTGTCTTTAGTGGTTATGCTCTTCTGAGCATGTTCTTCTAGTTAATTGGTCTTTGACTATTCAGACTGTGATGCAAACAAACCAAACTCTGCATTTGCAGGAACTTAGCATTGCTGGTTAGATCTGGTAACAAATCCTGCACAGTGTATTCTTCTTTGACCTCTAAACAGTCATAGAATCACAGAACAGCTTGGATTGGAAGGGAGCTTGAAGATCACATAGTTCCAAACCCCCTGCCATGGGCAGGGATGCTACCCACTAGGTCAGGTTGCCCAGTCCTGTGTATATTAAACTTCTTCTTCCATGTAATGTGCTAAATATATTACTTATGCATTTTGCAACTTATTATAAATCACACTCATCTAGCATTACTTTTAACAAGGAAATTACTCATTGTTATTCACAATTCCTAACTTTTTCACAAAACTATTAATGCTAAAAAGAAACCCAAGTAAGATTTGAATGAGGGATTATAAAGAAAGACAGTACGAAAATTGGCTTTCTATATATGTGAAGTTCCATAAGCACTTCTAACTTGTGGGACAAACTGTGGGATTGATTATATAGCACTGAAATCTTACAGATTCTGATTCTGCTGATGTGCTTGGAACCTGAGTATTGTAAGGCTCATACACAGCCTTATTATTGACATTTTAAATAATGACAATTTATAATAATGACATTTTAAAAGCACATTTTTTTTTGCCTGAGAAATCCCTGGTTGGTCTCTACTTACACCTCAAGTAAGTCTATATACAGTTTGTGTCTGTCTGACTTCACCATTCACAGAAGGAGCAAGAAAAGGTGCATATTTATTACCCATCATATGTCTTTGAAGATGGATTTAGACTTACTGCATTATTACCCTAAGGATGAAGATTCCACCTCACAGATCCTTCAATATTTGAAATCTAATTAGTTGTCTTCTCTTGGTTGGTTTTTAATCCAGTACTCATGTATGTGCATAATTTACAGCATATGAGTAATTCCATTAAAGCCAATGGTCAATATTATTGTTACCAGCAGAACTGAACTGATATGCATAAGTGCTTTGCTTGAATGGGATGAGGCACAGGACTGGGAGAAATATATGATAAAGAGCTCATTTTCTGAAATTCCTAGGGAAAAAAAAGGTCCATAAAATTAGAAGTTTTGTGTACACAATGACTAAGAAATTACAAAATCATTGGTTCAAGCAAAAAGATTTAAGCATTTCAGTCTAGACATTCTATCATGAGAAGTATTATCATTTATCTTGTCAACTTGGAATACTTTAAACCTTCCTGAATCTTAAAGACAGGTGATAACGAGTGGGAACTGAAGGTCTCAGAGCTGACTCAAGGTAAAGGAGAGAGAAGGGGGTGAAAAAATTACAACCTCCCCAAATAAACAAAAATATATATTAAAAAGGAAGGAAAAAAAAAGGAACTAGACTTACTTTTATGGGCTTGGAAACAATAGAATAAAATTTCTTATGAATAGCATAAAATATAAGCAAAGGAATCCAGATGCCTTTGCTCTTATTCTGGGTAGAATTTCTTTATAAGCATTGACATTCTAATGGTCTTAAAAGGACTGTAAGCCACAGGTGCTCCTTACAACCCTTCTGAAATACTCTGTATTTTGTTGCTGACACTAACAGATGGATGCAAAGAAGAGACTGGAGTGTTCACCCCAGGCTCAGTCTGATGGAATTCAAAGGAAGGAGCAGAACTTTATCAGTTGCTCGTGTTAAAAATTATTTGTTTTGACAATCACATTTGTCTTATTTTGAAGTTCTTAACGGGAAGGCAAGTTTTAGGCTCAGCTGTCATCTCCAAGCACTTATAATCCTCTTCTTATTGTCTAACCTCAATTATGGAATTTTACAGATTTTGTATGTGCAAATAGACAGCTAGAATCCTTTTTCAGAGTGTCTTCAGGACACAAGCAAGACAGAGCTGGGTGAAGACAAGTGCATATGGATCATAAAACAGAGAAAAAAAAATGCTCTGGACAGGTTTTTCTAGTATATGGTCACTGTAGATAAAAGCAAATAATGTAGGCCATAGTCGTCATACATGGGCAGTGGGAAGAATAATACGTAGTGTTCCAAGATTCCTACACGCACCTTGGTTCCCCAATTGTTCTGTGTGTTGTGTAGTGACAGAAAGAGCAAACTGAAATTCCGCCCTGAGCCAGAAATATTAGCAATTTGTTCAGAAGTCACCACAGGAGCTAAATGGAGACATTTACTGAGAAAGGACTGCCTTGATAAAGACAACAGAAACATCAAGGGAAACAATGCAAGATGAGTACAGAAGAGAAGGGGAAGCAAGCAGACATATGAAAAAATGGAGTCTGCAGAGGTTGCCTCTTCAATCCTGTTAACAAAGACTATGTTGAATCTGGTCTAGATGTCCTCACTGAAGGACACCTTCTCTGATCCAGAAGAACATTAATTCAGGGTTCATTTTAGAAAAAAAAAACACGTTGGGTTTAGCTATAATTCACTGCTATACTGCCCAATTTTCTTGATAAGACATTGAAGTATCCAGAACTGACCAAGCTTCCCACACTGCTCTATGAAGACAATTGAAAACAGTGCCAGGCTCAATTTCAGAGTCGCAAGAGCACACGCTCCAGAAAAAAGTACACCATGACTGGCTTGAAATTACTGGTCAGTGTAAAAGCAGGAATCCTGCAGAAGGGCCCTACCAGGCTATGGCAATCTGTGCAAGAACAAGGCTAGAGTAGAGATCCTGAAGCACGACCTTCTAACTGTCAGCTGCTTGATGGCAGACAAATTGAAAACATGTAGAATAGCTACTTGAACTTCTCTGCAAGTACACAATCACAGTGGAATGGCATTTTGTCTTTATATGAACGCCCTCCAATGAAGAAAACATAAAAGATATGAAGCAAATGGTATTTTATTTTTGTTGCACATAGTATGCAGGAAGTGTATTCCTACCGATAGAATATGCCAAGCTTATTTCTTTATAGAAGCACTGAGTTATATTTTCATCACTCATTAAATATGGCCCCACATTTCCATGAATATGCCCCTGTCTGCAGCTGGGAAAGGCTGTATAAAGACTGAGACATAAAAAAAGCAACCATTTTCAATCATCTAGCCCCAGATTACTGATACCATAATGCTGACAGTGAATCCTTCCACTGCATTTTTTACCCTCCGCTGTATAGCCACTGGACTCCACGATATCATTTCATTCTTTGGTAACTTTCTATATTCATATTTCATCTGTTTTTGCTCTGGGTGCACATTGTTTTTTGCAGTCAGCTGTTCTTTAACAGGCTGAGCTATTATGGGAAATATGAGGTCTCTGTCTGAGAGTGGGAAGAGAATTAAAATTTGCATTCAAATACCAGCAGGTCAAAATGTCTGTGGTACACAATGATTGAGCTGAACTTTTTCCACTGCAAGCTATTTGTTTTGAAAATGCTCACTGATCCCATATTTCTATGGTATGGTAGTTTGTGCTTGCAGAAGAGGTAGGGGGAATATTGACATGGGTCTGTTTACTACTGTCTTAATTAAATCCATAATTTTAAGTGGCCTTCACACAAGTCTACTGTCCTTCCTTCTACTGCTAAAGGTTGCTGGCATTTGACTTCACACTTATCGTTTCAAAACAGATAAATAGAAAGTTAGGCTCTCCCTTGATTCAAAGAAAACAACAGTGTTACTTAGTTTTGATTTCACCAAGTTGCAAGATCTATTAGTACCAGTAATGTCCCAAAGGGGCACAGGGTACCATGGCAAGTCAACTACCTGAAGAGTGGATTTTGCTGGCATAACCTAAGCATATTGAATTGTTAGTGCAAGTATCACTGGGAAATTCCTGTAGTCAATTATACTAAGGGTGGGAAAACAAAAATAATAGTGAAATAATACTACCTGTGCTTTTAATTATTATTATTATTATTATTATTATTTAAAATGGAGGGCACTATGTACCTCTGCAGAGTGTTTGGCAATACAGGGATTCTGAACTCCTACTACAAACATTATTTACACAGCTAGAATTTCTTATATCAAACGCAATTTAATTCAGAGCTCCAATAAGCCTCCTGCTTTGCCACTTTACCCTCTTTAGGTTTAATATGTAAAAGAGGTAAAAAAAAGGCAAAATAAAAACCAAACGACCAAACGACCAAAACCAGAAAACCACAAAAACAAACAAATCTTTTTTTCAATATATTTCAATTCAGTTTAGAACAGAACACTTGTCCATGCACTTTAGAATCAATCAGACCATGTCTTCCACTGAGACTTAAGGAAGAACTATTGGTATCATAATTGATTACTCATGGTTGCTTCTGTTCCTAGTTAGCTAGGAAAGAATAATTATAACTGTTTCCTTCCTTAAAGTTCATTTTTGGAAAAGTAGTATAGAGAAGTGACTCATGTGTGGTCACTGCCAGTCCAGATACCCTGACATTCCAGAAACAAAGTAAGCTAGAGGGGAATCAGTTTCCGAAAAGCAGGCCTGAGAAGGATTTTGCTATCAAGGAGGCCATCCATGTTTGTGGCCTGGGCAGTTCATGTCAGTTCCCCCTCCAGTTTCAGCTACATGAACTGTTTCCAATAAAACCTAAAGCACTGCATAGAAAACACAAGCAGATTCATGGTGTTCTGTATCACAACTGTCTTTGCAGCCCTCAGTTTCTGTGCTTGGATGTGTAGACCTCTTTTGCCAAAGTGTTAATTCTAGACTAACTTCACTGAAGGCAGAGAACTGAAACTGTGCCAGTGGAAGATCAAACTCATCCTTCAGTGTACAGAGCACAGTGACATCCTTGAGGGCAACACTGGAGAGAGATGAATGAAAAGCATTTAAAATGAGTCAGCCATGGGCTGATACTAGTGCTTCTAGAAAAAATAGGAGGTTGAACAAAGTGACCCACTGATTTCAGAGTACTCACCCCTTCTGAATTACTGTTCTAGCAGCGATAGCAGCCTAACAATAATTCTTTGGAACCCAACTTCCAAAAACCCCAATGCAAACTTCCAAAACAGAAATGCAAATGGACAACTACCTGCAAATCCCTCTATATAGCAATGTCCCAGCCATATATTTGCATACATGCATTTTAGTTTAAAATTTTTCTTTGGCCTGTTTTTACCCAAAGACAAACCTTGATATTCATTTATTGCCAAGTTATGAAGCAATTCTTATTCTGTAGTGCACTGGGTCGGTTGCATTTTGAGGATGAAAATAATTACCTCTAAACAAAAGTGTTTTTTTGTTTGTTTGCTATATTTTTTATTTTATTTTATTTTATTTTATTTTATTTTATTTTATTTTTTAAAGGTATTTCAGGTCACCATCTGTCTGCATTGAGACTGAGTGGGCCATACAGACCAGCTGCAAAAGAACAGACGATGCACTGACCCAGGCAGAACTCTGACAGATAAAACGCCCAGACTGGGCAGGTCTCCATGACTTTCCACAGGCATAGCCTGGAGTCTAGTATGCCATGCCCCTGTTCTTGATCCATTTTGCTCGTTGATACAGGTAGCTGTCAGACCATTTTTCCTTATCGTCCCTACTGAACAGCTAACATCAATAGTGGCATTACCTTTGCCTTCTTATTGCACTACTCTTTTTGCCTTTTGCCTACTTAGAGGAGATTCATGTTATTGAACTGTCTCCAGTGTTCTGCTGAAGTCAGATCCCTGTACAGAAACCATCACCCATTAAGGCTCCCCATGCTCTCATATGGCTGACTACACGAATGGGTTAGCTTGTTGGGTGAATTTACAAGCTGCAGAAATGCCATGTAGTGACCTCCAAAAATTATTTTGACTTGTGTGACTTAATCAGGATTTGAATTTAGGCCTCCTGAGGCAAAAGTAACAGAGCTTTGCATGTGTTGCCTTGTTCCTACGTTAAGTGAATACAGTTTTTTTTTTTTTTTTTTTTTTTCTTGAAAAGGAAAAGGTTGATCTTTGAAAAAGTCATCCAAAAGCCCAAAGGCTATTTAGCCACAGGGCTTACAGTTCTTTCATTACAGCTACTGCAGCAGTTCTATCTCTTACTGCTGCTTAGTTATTTAAAAACCTTTTCATCTTTTAAAGGCTTTGGAAATTCACTCCAAAAGAATAAAATGCTGATTTCAAGCATGGAAATATCCCCTAGGATGGTGGGTTTCCAAATCTAAAGATTTCGTTTCATCTTAGAATTCTGGGCTTTCCCTTCCCATCTCTGTTTATTTTGTATTTACATTTGCATGGCTGATTATCCAGAAAGGATTTTCTGCCTGTTTTATTGTACTGCTATTTTAGAAGGGCTTCTATTTATCTCAGTGCAGTCTGATAGCAAATTCTACCACAAGTATATCAGAACAGCACTGATTGCTGCATGCACGGGAATACACGAGCACATACTGTTCATTGATTTACATAGTCAATTAAGTCCTTAAAAATAAAGATAATGAAAAACAGTACTGTAAGCTGTAGATAATCACTACCTTCTTTACTAAGGGTAGGCACCACTATTGATTCTTTTTTTGTACTTGATCGGTGTATCCCATTTTCCTTTGTAGACAGTTCCCCAATTTTTGATATTGCTAGAAATCAGTTCTATATTTTAGATGATGAATCCAGCTTTCAGTTGTGAAATCACATCCAAAACTCTCAAATAAAATGCATGATATTTAGATCTCATAGCATACAGCTAATGAGTCTTCATCTGATAGACATGCTACCCACTTACATACTAGAGGTATGCTGAAGAAATAACTATCAAAGAATCTGAACGAGTTGCAACTGCGTAGCAGCCAACAAGACTGCCCTTTTGCTTTTTCTTGTGAATCTTATCAGAAACACCATGTAGACAAAATGAGCAAAATGTCCAGCACTGACTTCTAGATATGCTTTAAAAATCCACAGTACGGATGTTCTGTGGTAACAAGTCCCCTGTCTGAGCCCCAAACACTTCATTTAGTAATTCTGGTCACTTTGCATATTTAGGGAAACATGTCCCACACTTTTAGCCCTCCAATTTGAACACAGTTCATAGGACTGAATTTTGAAGATCACAGCTGTAGAGGATGCCATGAGAGCAGCTAAACTATATGCTATGACATCATGACCGCCTATCAGAGAGCCTGCAAGTACTGCTTAGACAAAAATCCCACTGAAATCAATGAAAAAAGACAGTATTGGTTGACCAGTTCTCTGCATAGGCAGTAAAAGACTTATTTTTTCACAGTGAGATTGGCAAAAAACTAGTTGTATTGCCTTACATCTTGAAAACAAGATGTTGAAACAAAATTAAACTCAAAGATTATAAATCGTCAGTACTCGAGCCACCACTTGTGTTCTGACCTGAGGCATATCCCCCACTCTTTTTCTTTCCTGTGGACTAGATAATGAACCAAAGCCTATTATTTGTGAAACTGCCTAGTAGATCTGGTCCAAACTTAACACCTCTGAAGATGATTACTTCAGAAGGCAGTGATCATCAGTTCTTGAAAAACGGGTAGTATGGCCCAAACAGCGCACCCACAAACAGAGGCACTCAAAATCCTAAGACACTTAGAAGTGTCCCAGTAGCTTTGCTCTTAATTTTATAGCTCTGGGGTAAAAGATTAAAGAATAAAGACAGGGAAGGTCTCTGTGGTGATTAGATAGCAGTAATTAGGAAAGAGCCTAAGGAAGAACAAAAGAAGAAAGAAGAGAGAAAGGGCAACAGAAAGACAGAGCTATTAGAGGTCCTTCCCATGCAGGAGCACTGGGCAGAGGGTGTCCACTAACACCCCTTTAACCATCCCGCGAAGAAGCTTATTTTTAATAGATAGCTTCTTTTCATACAGAGGAAGAGGGCTGAGAGGCCCAAAGTTGAGGCCTGAAGGGCTCATGAAAACTTCATTTCACAAAATAAGTGTCCCTTTTGCATAAAGCTCATGTTCAGCAGCAGATTTTTTGTGGCTGGTGGCCAACAGCAAGTCATTGCTGTTACGTTCAAGGCAGCAGTATAGGCAACCATGACAGTTGCATGTGCAGTTGTACATGAGAAAAATGAAACAGATTCAGGTCAGCATTTATGCAAATTAAGTATGGACACTGCTTTTTTTTAGTGCATTAATGCTGTGGCCCTTCAGTGCTCTGAACTATGGGCCCTCTTCCCTTACCCACCACCACTACAGCAGATGGAGAAGAAATAACCCCTGCAACCCCAGAGATGGGTTGCTCATACTTGCGTGCTTATTCTTTGTTAATTTTTCACATCCATGCCAAACCCTGCCAAAAAGATGATTAAAAAACCTCAATCCCACAACAATAAAAGCCAAGCACTTTCTTGGAGGGATGGGGGTGGATGGGGAATAAACGCCATGGAAACACATAGACAGATATATTCTTAGAATCAGATCATTCTCTTGTGTGGAAAGCCTTACTAAATCAAGACTAAGCGCTGCAAGAATAAATGGTTAGAAGGAAAAACAAAGGTGGCAAAAAATGGGGGTTGCAGCTCTGAGTTTAACATCTTCCACTTTGTGGCAATATCACTGTATTCCTCACATCTTCCTCATTGGCTGCAACAAGCTGTGGAGGGATGAGAAAAGCTCAGGATATTTCAATGCTGTCAGCAAAGTAAATTATACCTGTTGTTCAGTTTGTTTCCTGTTTTAATTTAATCTCAGGTATTGTAAAGGTGACCATGAACTCCAGTTTCAAGCTCCATTTAGTGACTCTTGGATGTATGATCTCTCAGAGTCAGAGACAGAAGGGTCTTCCAGTACAGCCTGTCTAACCCACTGCATCTAGCACATGCTACTCTGTGCTATCTTTGGGGATGTGATGCTTCTGAAAGCTTTGACTGATTCAGTCTGACTCCACTGTGGTGGCTCTGCTGTCCTGTCTTAGATTACCAAAATGTTTTCTTGTCTAGGGACTGGGCAAGCCTACCAAGGATTGTTCAGTTAAATTTGAGGAAGTCAGTCTACTACGTGCCAGTTCAGGCATTTATTCCAGAGACAGGTTAGTACTCTGGATCTGATCCAGAGCTGGCTCTAGTCCATCTATAATAATACCACAGTCTTCAGTTTATAGTCAGAGCCTTGAGGTAAACTGTCCCTGGAGGCACTGCATGTTATTTTCAGGGACTCAACCAAGCATTCTGGTGCATTGCCCAAACGACATGGGACAAAGCCAATATTCCAGAAATGATGGCAGGCTTGTGGCTGCTCATTATTAATATTTAATAATCATTGAGTAGATAAAGTAGAATCATTCAATCCTAGAATTCAAGGTGCAATGGCCAAGCTGTATGCAAAACATCCCAGGTCAAGGTTCTCCATTACCCAATGTATGAACAGCCCAATGCAACAATGTTCTGTTGCGTTTTGCATTTGCTCTGTACTCAGTTTTCATTTATAAATATGATTGCTTAATTGCAGGGGAATGGAGAGACCAGGCACTTAGAACCGAGGTGGCAGTAGACAGTCTCGCATGCAGTGTCACAGGGCTCCAGCTGCAGAAAGCAGATTTCACACAAAGATAAAAGCCTTTCTAGAGACAGGCACAGTCCAAGTTGTATTTAACTCAGAAGTGAAACTTCCCCTGAAGGACAGTAACAAATTGATTAAAAATAATTAAAAGGAAGCACCATTAGGGAAGGTTGAAAGAACCGAATCAGCTCAGATTAGAAAAAGATTAAGGGGACACAACAAATGCCTACAAATACTTAAATAGGATGTTAGAAACTGCACAGGGATTTATTTTCCTCCTGAGTCAACAGGACAATAAGAAATAACGGACTGCAGCAGAGACTGATTACTAAACACCAAATTACTCAATTTGAAACATTTGGCTTTACACCTGCTCCTGAAAGCTCCCAAGACTGAGGGGTCCTCAAAAATGGGCCTTGGTGCCTGCACAGGGGAGCAAGCTGTTGAGGCTGGCTGATCACGCTTTAAGAAGGGTCTTGAGAATAATAAATTCAATCTTTCTACAATGCATAAGAAAAATCATGATGTGTAGAGGTGTCTGTCAGCTCAAATGATTCTATGATCTGACTGCATGTGCGGCGAAGCCACCCGGTAGTTATATTGGGACAAAATATGCCTCAAAAGGCTGAGGCAGCGTAGTAGTTGTGCTCCTACAAACACTTAACACTTCCTTCAAAAAAGATCATTTATTTAGCACAAAGTAAATGAGGTTGTTTTGCAAAGATTTTCGTCTTGTCCAATATGGTTATTTTACATTTAAAAATTGCCTCCTTATAAGCAATTATCTTACCTGACACTATAGAAGTGTCAAACTGTTTTTCCTGACATTTTAATTTTGCATTTCAAAAGAAGCCAATCTATTCACAAATCTTATCTGTTGAGAGGAGATTGGAAAGTGTATCGATCTTATTTATGTCAAGTCCTTCTAGGGAATAAAAGTTTATTGCTTTCATGTCTCTGATTATCTTTTTGTTAGCATGTGGATCACAAGCAGTACTCCATGAAAGAGACAGGCTTCACTACAGATGTGAAAAGCTGAAGGAGACATGAGGGGAAGCGTGAAGAAGGAAGCAGGAAACTGAAGGTAAAATTTGAAATGCTACTTCAGTGGATTAAGAGTCCAGGGTTTGTGGAAGGTCATACAGCTTTCTAACTTTTAAACATGCAGGCTTAACCTTGAAAAGGGTGGCATAAGACAGACATGAGTTTCATGACCTTACTAGTTTATTTTTCAGGGTAACATGCTGAAATATGTTAAGGTGCCTCCGTTCCCACTGAGAGGAATCTAAGTACTTCTCCAAAGCTGTATTTCAGGAAATAGGAAGATATAATTGAAAAGTACTTACAGAAAAGTTCAAACCAATGGAATTGCTCCATGGGCTAAACATTTCCAGCCAAGTAATTCAGCCCAGAACCTTCTCTATGGTTCTACTGAGTCAGGGTCTTATTTTCAGATTTAAGGAGGGAGCAAAGAAAACTCCCTACATCAACATGTATGTCCTTGGAAGACCATCAAAACAGCCACAAAGGTACTGAACAGCCATCTGTAAGTCCTCATGTTGTACACATGACTGCATGTGGAATACCTAGGTGGCATAATGAAGATTTTACAACGTAGATAGAAGGTGAGATCCTGACTTTTTGAAACTGGAAATTTGACACTGAACTCAGCAGTATCAGACCGAAAACTTGGTGTCTAAATTGAATTTCAGAAGATCTAAGAACCTAACAGTCAGCTCAAAATTTGAATGCTTAGCACTTTTAATATTAACCCAGTAGTTTACATTATTAAGTTTAAGGAATGACTTCTGAAAATCACCACCCAAACATTCAGCACCAAAATTGTCTGAATTGCAGACAACTCTTTCTTATACCAACTATCTATCTCAGGACACAGTTGGAGAGAGGAGATATCTATGTCTAGATTTTTAATTTAATTAATTGTGCAGATATATCTCCTAATAAAGCAAAATTTAATTTCCATGACCTCGCTGTGGACACAGAAGAACTTTCAAATTATTGTTGACCTGAGAATAGAATAGTCTCCTATCTCTGCTCTCTTGTGGAGACACAGCCCCCAGTGGGTTTTTACCATGAGTCCACTCTTACGGGCTTAAAAATGTAAAGGACAGGGAGTAGACCTATGGGTGAATCAGGCTTCACTAAGTAAATGGTGGCTCACACAAAGTTTAAAATGCATACCTATATCCTACCCCACTTACTAAAACTTTTCATTCACTCTCAGAAAAAGAAATGCTGCATCTTCTGTGTTCTTTACCATCCAGAAGTATTATTTCTGTTGATCTGGCTACCTTAACCAGGAATGCCTTTTTCATGGACTATAAAACTTATTGTATAAAATGTAACAGAAATGGTTTGAGAAATCCACATATGAAATTGCTGTGTGAATGCTCGGAGGTGGTTTCTACATATGAATATTAAAGCTACAGTGCTTCTTATAGGCATGCCCTGTAGTAACTTTGCAATCAACATTTGCCCCCAGAGTAGCACAAACCTCTTTGCAGAAGGAAATACTCATCATATCTCAGATACCTACTCTACTGTATGGCAAACACTGATCAGTGCTGACTTCTATCCACTGTGTGAATATATAAAACAAAGAGGCAAAAAGTGACATGGGACAATAGTGTTCTTAGTATTGTTTACAGCAGCTTACGTATGTCTGTCATTTTAGGTGTTCAAGTGTTTACTCAAACTTGGTATTTCACAGCTTTTAAACATAGGTGATATATATATATATATATTAAAAAACAAAAACACAAACTAAATGTACTCCTGTTACTGCAATTGCGTCTGCATCAATAACTCTAGCTTTTGTAGTGTTGTCTAGGAATAACTGGGAACTGAGTATAGCAAATATTTTTGTTTCCACAGCAAGTGGAAACAAAAGCCATATCCTAAAAGTCTAACAATATGGATGCCCTTAAAAATAATGACCATCAATTTGTATTAATTTCAGGTCTCAGTTTACCATATAATCTCTCAAGGAAAAAGAACCACTCAGGAAATTAGTGAAAAAAGCTGGCTAAATATCAAACAAAATCCAACAGCTAAAATCCAAGTTGCTGCAGGGACACCATAAAAAATCAGACCATCTGCAGCAGTCATGGTGGAAAATCATTTAGCAGTGAGTATATGCTTTTGGCTCCTTTTATTAGATAACTGATAACTGAGTTCTGAATGATTCACATCCAGTCATGTAAATGACACATGGACCCAAAAGTGCAGGGATTGGCAGGGTCTTTTGTAAAATGTGCCCTTGGAGAAAATTATGATAACTTGTGGATAGCTTTCACAATACTAAATGACATACACTGCCAAAGCTATTTTCATGTTTATTTCTGATATCTTTTACTCTCTCCTATTTCCCCTGAACTACCCATAAATCCTCTCAATCACACAAAGGCAGATGGTGCTAGGAGATTGGAGGAATGTGAGCTAAATGTGACAGAAAGACAGGTATATTATATATAGCCATAGTAGAGCAGTAGAGTAGTTTTGCCCAGCTCCTACTCTGACCTAACATCTATTCTTCTCCATTATTTTATTAATTTATACCCTTTCTTCAAGTAAAGCTAATTTTCATGTTCTGATACTCAGACTTTCCTTGTGGTTTGATCTCTGCCCTTTATCTCAGGCATTAGAAGGAAGCTAGAATTGCAGTTTTAATCTAAATTTAAGAGGATAAAGAGACAACTGCTAGCTGTTCCACACAGAGAATATCTATTGTAGATAAGCTAAATCTTCAAAGGAAAATCTTGTAAACCCTAACCCACTGGTGGGTAGAATACAGCTTCAGGGTCATGTTTAAGAGAGAAGCTGATGTTGATTAACAATGCAAGCCTGCTTTAGTCCAGATTACCCTTTCATGTGTTTTGGGTCTTCAGCTGAACTCCATCATGTGTTGTAGCACAAGTCCTATTTACGCTGGAATTCCTATCATCTTGGAGAAACAGGTGTCATAACATGCCAGTTGTCAGATGTAGTCATAGTCCAGGGTTACCCTTATGCAGTCAGGACTCAGCTGTATGTGGATTAAATGACTGGACCATAACATATTGCTGCAAAATTGATGGAAGAGCTGAATCCAGGAGTGTTTATATCTGGTTTACAGGTAAAGGCCAAATCTGATTTTTAACTCCTATAGTGTAACTGCATTGCCACTGAATTACCCTAACAGGTTAGGGATTACAAGGGAGAAACAAAAGCCATTGAAATTTCCAGTTTTAGCGTAAAGGACAAGATGAGATTTATTTATAAATCTGCATTTAGATTAAAGAATGTAATCTTCTGGCTAAAGATGTTACACAGATTTATACTAATATCAGAGTAAGGAGAGAGTTAAGAATTAGTGTTAGGATAAAAGTCATAATCAGGAGTAGTGCTGGCATGAAGAGGGGTTTGTGAGACCTGTGAGCTGATCAGCATAGTGCCTTTGTTACATTAATGCCATGGGTAATGCACCCAGTTGCCTTTTACAAATACTTCAACATCAGTAATCTGGGGACGTAAGGAATAGTTCACCCCTGCAGAGAGGGTCTTCATCTGGCATTCTGGTCAACAAAGGTACATTGCGTATCTTCAAAACAATAAGCCATGTGCCAACTAGTAAGCCATGTGCCATCTTTCAACATTATAATTTCAATGGGAAGTCAATGTTTACATTTAACTGCACCATATAAACCCTCCCATTTCACTCACTAATATGCTGAGTTAATTAAAGCTCCATGCTGGCAACCATGCCTTCACTACCTAGAACAAGCATGAAAAACAAAGATCAAGCTGAAGCCCCAGAGTTTCAACATAGATGGAGCACATGAGCATGCCTTTCAGCTTATCATTTTCGGATACGTACCCAGTAGAGTACATCTGTCCAGCCCTCCATCGTGATGCACTGAAACACTGTCAGCATGGCAAAAGCGAAATTGTCAAAGTTCGTAATGCCGTGCTTGGGTCCCTCCCAGCCTGCTTTGCATTCGGTGCCATTCTGACACTGCCGCCCATGTGCAGACTGGGGGGCACAGGGAGATGGATCATCTTCTGCGGGCGTATCTTAAAGGAGAGGAGGGAGAAAAAGGAGATGAAGAGAATTAATTGCTATTTGACACACTGATAAGCAAGTAAGGATATCTGTTTTTAACAAATGTATTTTGCAGTGAATTTGACAGTTTCTCTTGAAATACACATAGAACTATTAATTTTAATGGGCATAGGGATGTTTTGTTGTGCTTTTCTTTTTGTAAAGAAAAGAAAAAATGGCCATATTGTCAAATTTTACAGTCAAAACTGAAATATATATTTTTTTAACACATCCTCCTAGGAGGAAGAAATAATGCCTTTCAACATGAGAGGGAGCATTAGGTCAAATCTATTACATTTCTTTAGGCTGCATGTTATGACCAGTGTTTTCATATTGCAGTCACCTGGCCTCTGGGTTAATCTCAGAAAGGAACTGCAACACTGACTGGCACTTTGTTGAAGGAGGCTAAACCCCTGCAGCAGACTGGCTTCAGTGCTCTGGCGATAGGATGATATGGTGCTGGCACTGCTAAATTACAGCATAGAGTCTCTGGAGCTCTGCTCTTTTGGAGTTCAGAAGCTATGTGGCATTTTATCAATAGCCCCGTGGCACTTAGAAGCTTTATAAGACTCTAATGCTTGATTATCCACCCTTTATTCTGTACAGGTGTTACCAAAGATCTCAGAACCTGTCCAACAAGCCTGCCTAAATGCCTTGGTATATAAAAAATGCTATAAAAAAATCTTCTAAGCATGAAAACTCCCGCAAGATTTTTTTTTTTCTATTTTTATTTTTTTTTCCAAATATACAGACTTCAGAGTCTTGTGCCACATCTATAACAGAAACAGGTATCTATGTGTGGGGGAGCAAGTAATTACATTTTTTTCTTATTCTGTATGGCTAAAAAAATAAGTTTCCAAAAGTTCTGATCACCAAGGCATGTCAGCAATAGAATTAGTATTAGAATTAGATGCTGTTGTGTAATATTGACAGTGTGGAGAAAGATACATACACTTTAAAGATGTAAAACAAGACTGACAATTCATTACAGCTCTCACATTTCTAGAAAATGAAATTTGCCAACATTAGGAAAGCAGAAAATACAGAACTTCTGAAGCAATTTCCTGTTGTACAATGTTCTCTTGATTATGTGCACAACCGGGTCCTAACACTGGCGCCCACCACCACACAGGGAATTATTGCTGCTCACGTTG
This sequence comes from Oxyura jamaicensis, assembly GCF_011077185.1. NCBI lineage: Eukaryota > Metazoa > Chordata > Aves > Anseriformes > Anatidae > Oxyura > Oxyura jamaicensis. The sequence goes on along the minus strand of NC_048893.1, from coordinate 64,084,877 downwards.
AATAAATCAAATGAAAAAAGAGCAGATGGTTAGATGAGTGAGTGACAATACAAATTAATTATTTTGAAATTTGAATTATCATTTCTGTGAATAATTTCAAAGTTCTTTCCAGATAGATTGGTGAAAAAAGTTTATTTCTATTAATATACTTTTTTTTACTTATTAGCTGCACCTATAATGACAGTCACAGACTGTGATTTAAAAAGACGGATACTAGTCTTTGAGTAGATATTCCTTCATAATGATGCTGGTTTAAAACAGAGATGTGTTTGGGCACAGGATTAATAATAAAATAGAAGCATTGATCATTTCCATGATGCCATCTCATTTCCAGCTCAGTCTGGTAGTGGTGAAATCATTGTAACTTTATTGTTGCTTGAGACTGAGGCTGGCTTTTAGTGCCAAAGGGCCACATTAAAGAATCCACTACTGTGTTCAGCAGGAACTGATAGTTTTACTTGTAGCCTTGACAGACCAGCCAAAAGCTGAGTGCTCAAGATGAGCAAGCTAAACTCTCACCGTTACAGACAGTCTCTCTGCATCAAAGGTGATTCACATCCAAGGAGCAGAGCAGAAAAAACACTACTGTGAAACCCTGAACAGGTACCCAGCAGGGAGCAAGAGCCACCCATCTTCTGTGCTAGCACAAATGTTCCATTCTGCCTGGAGTCTCCCTCAGAAAATCTTTGTATGTTACCAACCTTCCTTTTCACATATACACCTAAGCAAAGGACATCTATGATCTTGCTGCTTCATCACTTTTTAAAAATGTGGACTTAAGGGGTCTTCATCTGTTTTGGTCTGCCTTTGAGCAGAGCACCTCCAGTTTCTGCCATTGCTGCTGCAGTGCATCACTCGCTGCACACTGGCATGAGTAAATGACAGCGATGTCCCCAACAAACACAGTGTCTGCATAATGCCTCAGTGTCTTCTGTTTCTACAGATGTGAGCCAAGGAAGCTGTTCAAATGGTTTTCCTTTCACTGAGAGGGATGAAGTTCAGGAGAAGAAATGAGATTAAAGACAACGTACCAAGTATTCAAGCAATGAAGGAGCTAGTCTTGTGAGAAAGGACATTTCCATTCATCCTGGAGATTTCATTTCACTGCAGCGGGTAGACCAGCAGCACCAAAGTACTTTTTCTCCCACTCCCTGCACTTAAGGATCCTAATAAGTGTTTGTTCCATACTTGGCTGTCATTTGCACTAGTACATGCAGACTGTCAAATGGCTGCGTAAACCTTCCCTCCTGTCAGAACATCAACACCTGAAACTCACTTTGTACTGGTGAAAAACTTCACTTGAAAGATAAAAAGAAAAGGAACAGGGCTCCGTATCACAGAGAATTCCCCTTACCTATCAGCCCCCCTTGCACGTGGTAGCAGGTCTTATGCATCTTTCCCATGAATAACTCCAGTCCGATGATGGCATAGATAATAATGACAAACAGCACCAGCAGGGCAATGTGCAACAAAGGGACCATGGCCTTGATAATTGAGTTTAAAACAACCTGGAGACCTGCAGAGAGAACAGAAAGAAGCACTTATTAGCAAGAGAACAAAATTCAGAAAAAGTACCTGAGAGAATATATGTTGAATAATAATGTCATTTTAAACTTGTTCCTCCTCACCTGAACTCATTTTCTTGATGATGCAAAGATGTACATTTACAGAGCATCTTCCTTCCAGAAGATTCCTGACACTTCACAAATTTATCCCTGAAGCCTGAATCACAGACTGAAGTAAAAGTTCCCTGCCACTGGAATTCCACCACTCTGGAAAGGGAATACCTTAGCTGTTCTGCCTGTTCTTGACCTAAGGTGTTTCTCAGATGGTATCTGGGAGAGTTAAAGCATGGGAAAACAAAAAACAAACAAACCAAAAAAAAACAGAACTGAAGTAGGACAAGAACAGGGATACATACAAGAGGGCAAATGGTGGGGTGCCACAGAGCCCCACCGCAGAGATGGCAAACTGAAGTCATGTCTCTGCTCTGATTCTGGGTTCTTCCAGAGGTGAAGCCAGTCTCAGGCAGAATGTGAGCTGCTAAAGGACGACCAAATCCATACTGACTGAGAGTTTGTGGCCATCTTGAGATCTCCCTACACTTCAAATTCACCTCACCTTACTTCAGTCTGAACGAAGGGAGACTAAGAACCAGCAGTGCTGTTTTTGCCCCAAGAGTTAGGTATCACTCTGTAACAGAGGTGGTCCAGGTCCCCAGCAAGGGGTATGAACAAAATGTTATTATACAGATATCATTAACACATAAGTACTATTCACAATCAAGCCATACATTTGCAGCATGGCCTCGTGACTTGCAAGCAAGGTGACTTGTAGCCTGCTTTGCTAAAGTGCTAAGCAGCTGCACTCTCAGATGCAGTTGACACAAGCTGCAGAGTCATGTGCCTCTCTGCCTCCTTCTTCTCATTTGTACAACCAGAATAACAAAGCCAGCCTCAGAAGCTTTTAGTAAGGATTTGCATTTAGAGTATCTTAATGTTATCCTTGCTAGTGGCAGTGATGGCAACCACTGCCATTGGCAGGTTATTAATGTTGGAAATATCGAGAGACCTCTAGAACTCCATAGTCTACAAATACCCAGATCAGAACAATTACAAGATCATGATTTTGCAATGACTGAGAGCCAGAAGCCATTAATGTCTCCTGCAAAAGCTGTCATCTCCTCAGAGAAGTTGATATTAGCTGTGATTTTTGAAAAATGTGATTCATGAGTTGGAAATGTCTGTTATACTTCTGCCAAGAGAATATGTGATAACAATTAACTTTTAAAATCTATCATCTAAGATCTTAGATTTTTTTTTTTTACAAATAATTTTGATACTTTCTAGTAAGAACGACACGTCTCTTGACAAGCACTTTTACTCACAGGCGATCCACTCGTCAGCTCACAGCTAAGGCTGAGTCTTTGTGTTTGGTACCCAGCCATGATGGAACTCAACAGAAGCAATCAAAGGTGGTATCATCCCCCAGGCAAGGAAGATCATTCACTGCCTGCTAGTAATCCAAAATGGGCTATGAGCTTCCTCCAGTCAGGATGTTTTTTAAGGTTTCTGCAGTCTGCATCTACCTGTTAATGGGTCATGCTAACATCCAAAGGGGGCAATATTCTACATGAAATATTCTGGATTTCACAAAGAGATCCTTACATGAAGTACAATACTGACAGGATCAAAACTCATCCTATACAAGAATAGGATGCTCTGCTTGCTCAGTTACCTCAGGGAACTTACTTTGAATAGGTAATGTCACTGGGAAAAAATATTGCTGTGATTACACGAAGCAGTCAACCTTTTCCCCTAGCTGCTCACCTCATTCAGCCTATTAATTCTAAATATATACAGAAAATGAACTGCAGTGTACATCAACATTTCTCCAATACTTTACATTAGTAGAGAATGTGACGTTCACCAGAAAGTTAAAGCAATGTCCCACCTTCCCCCCAGACAATGAAAAACAATATAAGGAAGTTAAAATACTGCAGATGGCTATGAACCTGCAAAAAACAACAACCAAACTCTGAAGATTAAAATATTTGTGTCTTCAAATAAACCTACACAAAAACATAGAAAGGCCTTTATTTTTAGTGATTTTAGGAACCTTGCTAATCTAAAACATAGCCAAGATTGCAAGGTCAAGAGTCCTAATACCAGGTCTTATGTAATTTACTCTTAATTATTTTGCTTAATTGATTTAATATTCATCATAGGATATACCTAGGGCTCTTCAGAGGGTAGCGAGGACAGATACAGTGAGGAACAAAAACCTCTCTTGTTTTAAATATAGCTTCATTATTGCTCATGCCATGAAAGTGCTTCATCGTACTACAGATGTCCAGAGAAGATAATATCTGTACAAACCAATGCCCTTTCTGTTAACAAAGCAGTGCCTGTGAAATCAAAGGCTTGCACCAAAAGCATGAGAAGACAAGGTGTTCATACAGCCAAGGGACCATGTACCACCAGAAGCTTTACAGGTGCTTCAGCTAGTCTAATTAAAGAAAAGCTTCTTTAGGATAATAAATTAACCTTGTAGAAGAGATGAGCTACTGAACACTGTTAGCATGAATTGATGTGTGTGCTGTGCAGCACCCGATTCAGGCACTATGTCTTCAAATCCAGATAATTCCAGTAATTAGCAAGCATACATGTATTGCCATTAAAGCATTCAGAGAGTTTCTTAAACTTAAAATCACTAGCTGTGTAGCAGCTGTAGAAACCATAGAATGTCCTCTCAGATGTACCAAATTCTACTTGTAGGAGGGCAACAGATAGATGTGCATGACCTTGCTCACTGCATTGTTGTCAATGTAGTTGCTGCAATGTAGTTGCTGCAAGTTGCTTTGTAAGTTGCTTTGTAATTCTCAGTTCAGGCAGCCACTTGCAACATGAATAGCTGTTGCAGGGAACAGCATGAGGAACCAGGCCCGGAAAACCAGAAAACTCTATGTAGTAGCAAGGGGGGAGAACAGGGAGAGCAGATGAAGGAGGATGAAAGCACCAGGGAAAGAGCCATAGGCAGGCAGAACAGAAACACTTTTTTTTTTTTTTTAAATAAAAAACACATACTTCAAAACACAACAAAACTGTGTTCTGAAAACTGAGAGGTGCAGATCAGTGTTTGAACTGAGCTACAGATATGTGGCTGATCAGATGCATTTCTGATCAGGGTAAGTCAAGGTGAATCATCTTCTTACACGGAGTCACAAAGCCTTTTCTAAACAATGATGAGAACTTCTGCACACATCTATAGAACTTCTGCACACATCTATATGCTCTTTCCCTGTGCAGAGGAAGAAAAGACAGCTGAACTTGCTAAGAAATCACTTCTCTGTCCCAACCCTGCATGCTCTTAGTCTTTGCACGCTGCAACACAGATTGCATCCAACATTGGTGCTCGTGGCAACACAGTCTCCATGGCCTGATGCTCTCTGTAATAAACGATGACACACCTTCTGCACTTTATCCCTTGTGGAGGTAAGGCCGGCAGTCTTAGGAATGAGCTGTGCAGCTTATAATCGTAATTAAATGAGAATGCCTGGTGACCTGTTCAGACCCAAAACCTGGCCTCTGGATTTCAAGTAGATGATGCCAATAGTCACCTTCCCACAGCAGAGTGAAGGGCTCTGTTTTCACACTGCTTCACAAAGACTGGCAGCGCTATTGCTGGCCAGTCATAAACACAGAGCCCTGAACTTATGTCCTGGCAAGTAAATATAGAAAGAAATGTTTTTCAAATATTTGGCATTCTGAATATACTTATTCATTCGTGGAAGTTCTCTCCATGTGCTAGACACTTTCCAGACATCTGAGAAGGCACAGGATCTGCCTTGGGAAGCTCACTCTGGGCTGGACAAAGAGATAACTGAGCAGGGGTTAGGGAAAGCACCACAAAAGGGATTGCTTGTCGTTTTTCAGCCCACGCTTTTCTTCTGTTAATAATTGAAGATCTTAAACAGCTCTTAGTATTTATTTTAAAAGCACTTCAGTTTACCTTTTAAAAAAAAAACTTCTTGGCTGCATTCTGTTGGCTGACATTGACTCCATAAATGTTTCAGTAAGCCAAACCATGTTAATGCCATTCCCTGGGCTCACAGAATTTAGCATTTATTTACCCTGATAAAATGTTTTAAATATTTATTACATAGGAACAGCATTGCTTTTTATGCCAGGTCAAGCCCTTTTCAGCCTCTCAAGGACTGCATCAACCCAAAGGTTTAGAGCACAGCTGGGGAGTAGGGAGGATGGGGAAGAACGAAGGGAATGAAGTTGTACCAAGCAACACAGATCTTTCTCAGAGCTATGGGAAATACACTGGTAGGGATGCTGCAGGGGTTTTAGAGCTATTATATGGTGCTGTATTTTTCTCTCAGGAAGACAATCATGTGAGAGGCTGGTTGGTGTCTTGTCAATTCAGGCAGTTATTGAAGAATGCACTTATCTGTAAGCACGTAGCTGTTTGCACCTAAAGCAATGGGATTGCCTACATACCCCGGTGTGTACTTACAAGCTTTTTTGGATTTCGACCAATGCTCAGCAAGATGGCACAAAAAAGTGCACTGGACCCAGCTGCTAAAATGTACTTGGCATTGTTGCACTGTGGAACATATCCAAGGAAACTAATGGTAGGTTGGTCTCAGAAAAAACATTTGGGCCTTTCCAAGCACAGCTCTATCTCGCATTTTCACGTGCCTTTAATTAATTCCAACAAACTTGGTTTGCTGGAGAGGGTGGTTTCTTATTCTAGTCATATAAGCAGTTCAGATCTTCAGAGAAAGCATATTCTGAGTCTGCTCCTTCTTTGGCTTTGAGGGGTTATAATTTATCAACACCATAATGTTGCCTGACACAGGAATACGAGTAGAGTCTCATACACATGACCTTCTGGGAATGAGAAGGAATAAGAGGGAAAGGAGAGGACTTTCAACTCTATCCATCCCTCCCCTCCCTCTTGAGACACACACTCAGATTTCTGTACTTAAGCCAGTGCCAAGGGTGTGGGAGGTAATTATTTCTCTGCTAATATAGTTCAGAAGAAAACTACTACTTTCTGAGAGCAAGAAGGAAGCAGGGGAGGATTTGTGACTCAGCACAGTGCCTGAGTCAGACCACTTCTGGGAACCACTCTCAAGAGGCAGGGTTGATGCACCGCTCCCCGCTGCCAGCCGGGCCTACCCGCAAGGCGCGGCTTCGCCTGACGGTGCGCCAGGAGACGGCCACCACGGTTATCTCCATTTCCACAGCACAAGCTGTAACAACCAGCAGTATTCCCCAAAGTGGATGTTTACCATTTAATAAACACAGGCATTGGCTAGGAAAATTGAAAAGCATTAAATATGCATAAATATGAAAGGTTTTATACCAATTTTAAAGGCAGCCTGGAAAACGACAGACATTTTGTCACAAAACGGTCCACCGTCATGGGAAGATATCTGAGATAATTGCATCTGAAATGATTCACGAGGGAAAACATTGAGACTTTCTTCACCAGTGTTGCAAAGGGAACTCAGATGGCACGGTTCAGTTAAGGACAACTGTACAGTAACAATTCAAGGAGGTATCCTTTCCTGTCTTGCTGGAGTCTCAAAATATTAGTGGCAGATTGCTGGATAAAGCAAACTCCGTGGGTGTAGTGTAGTGTTCTTGGGGCTGCAGACATCGTTTCTATTTCAAGAATAATAAAGAAGGGCTTGGAATAGGAAGGAAAGACATGACACTCGCTAAAGTGCTGGTAGCAAAGAAAACCTAGGAAAGACACTTTTCAAGCTGGAAACAGTGACAGTTTTGGAGTAGGTTATGCTGTTTAAACATATATGTTAGTATATGTTTAAATAGCATATAATTCACAACCATGTGCTGGAATTAATAGAAAAAGAAAGTTTTGGCATCTGCTCCTGGTGTTCTCTTTGCTCTATTTTCAAACTGCTTTCATTGACTTTTAAAACTGAAATCCACACACACACAAAAGGGAATTCATACAAATGGGCATGTGTGTGTGAACACAATTGTTTCATATTTGTGAAGTCTTGCAATACTACCCTCGCCTCGTCCTTTGAGGCAAGAAATGGATAGCAGAACAAAAACAAAAGCCACAACAAAACCCATCTCTTCCTTCTGGACCCTTTTCTCTTGGGAAGCAATTCATCTCCAGTATCCTCAGCTTGTCAGAGTGACCTAACCTATCCAAACAATACAGCTTGACTTCAGCCCCAGCTTTTGGCGGCCTGAGGAAGATGACTGGATAAATGCACGCTCTGCCTTAGGCTCTTTGCCTCTCTGCTGGAAGAAGCCTCGACTTCCACTCATGGAAGCATCCCTATTCCCTCCTGGCACGGGCTTTAACACTTTTAATAGCCTATTGTTCAAAGCATCTAAGTATTTACTTTCTTACAAAGTTGTTTACTGAACAAAAGACCTTGCTCATATTTCCAGCCCCAATAATAGCAGTCAGCTTCTATAAGCTAAACTTAATTCTCCAGACATTTGATCCTAGCTCAGTTCAGCTGAGGATGTGAACATGTAAGATCTAGACACGCTCAAGATAAAAAATAAATAAAAGCGTTGTAGTGTCCCTCCCATGCAATTATCATTGTACGCGGAGTATGGGGAGAAAAGCAGCAACCAACTGCTTACTGAAAATTGCACATCACAGAAGAAAGACCATGTTGGTCAAAAACACAAATGAAGTGCTGTGAGTTAATTTTGAGGCTACCTTGAATTCCCCAAAACAGGCTGAAAGCAAGGCAGGTGAAAAGCAGTCCCCAGGCCAACAAGAATCATCTATCGCCCTTTACCAAGAATTATCTTTGACTTTCTGCTGATAATGGACTCTCCAAGAAAACTGTTTGTGTGCTCATTGTAAAGGTTTTATCTATACTTAAATCCCCAGAAGGGATCGCAAACAGGGAGAACTTTTATTCACCCCTCTCTCTGCACAGCTATGTAAAATCAAAGACAGTCTGGACAGAAGATTGTACTAGTTCTGAGTGAAATGATCCATCACACTTACACTTATAAAATTTCTTCCTGCTCAAGCACAGCTGTGATGGAGATCAGCCTTTCATACTCCAGCAGAGGAGCAAATTCTGGTCCAGTTCTGTGCCACTGGATTCAGTGGGAAAACTTGATTATGAAGGTGCAAAAAAGCTGTACTGCCTTAGTCTGTTCTAGCATACATAAAACAAAAACAAAACACACACACACACACAAAATAAAAATAAAAAAACCATGACCAATAGTTAAGAAACTTCTGATCTGAGATGATGATGAAAAAGCTTTGCTTCAGCATGCTAATTGCTGCTTGAGCATAGCTCTGGATAGCAGCTACACACATTACTGTGTCCTAAAGGATGTAATTTTTGAACCAAGGAACTATGGACACCTGTAACTGCTAAAGCATTGTGGTAACAGAAATGGGCTCAAGGCACTTTGGTCTGATCTGTAAATACATTAGCTAATGAAGAGGACTAATCAATCTAGGTTACAATTACCTTTCCAAAGTTGCCAAATTCTCATGGCCATGAAGGGTGTTATTTTTACCTGCTTATCCTAATAGCTCCCCAGGTAAGTGGACATTATCCCCTTTTGTCCACCACTGGACAAAATCCTTTCTGTCTTCTAAATAATAAGGATTCTTTTAGCTGTCTGAGCTTCTCCTAACTTACCATTTGTGCACAGGTTTATAAAAGGTAAAAGCTAGTGAGGTAACAAGTGTTAACAGTGATCCTGCAAGTGCAAGTGTATCCAGGGATGATAACGTTACATTTTTTTTTTTTTTTTTTTCTTGGAGAAAAATATATTGATGACAAAAATAGATCTTCCTGGGGCCCTATGAGAGCTAAATGTTCCAAGCCTATCATAGCTGGCATACCATGAGCTACACTAAGTTTTACCTTCTCTTGAAAGAAAAAGTCCATCAAAACACTGAATAAACCCTAAAGCTTTGTCTTTAGATGGCTGTCTGTGTAGAAGTGCAGCATCATCTATGTCAAAATCAGGATGTATAGCTCTGGAGAAGAAAACTCACTCCATCTCTTGAGATAATGTTTAATGAGCATCACTGGGACTAAGCTCTAGATAGACATAGCATGACATTTTCAAAAACACCATGATATGGGGTGTTCAGGAGTATTTGAAGAACATAAAAAATAGAAAGTTATTTGATCAGGTACTGAAAAAATTATTCAAACCACACAAAGTGGGATTGCTGCTGTGTTACTGTCTTCATGTACTTATAGGACTTGTTTTCACTTTTTTAACCACTGAAAATGCTGTCAATAAAAATGCATGGTTCGACGATAACATCCTTGGAAATATATGGCCAGACAAATCTAAACAAATTTGCCTCTTGATTTTCAGAAGAGAGTTTGGATTTAGGGACTTATTTATTGAGTTGCTAATTAACCCCATCTCAGAATACCTAGAAATCTAGCTTTTTTCCTTTTCTACACTAGAAAGACTGCTGCTTTTTATTTTTATAAATCTGATTAGACTTAAAATTCTGCTTGCAGGCATCAGATAATAAAAATGCCCTTGGGGAAAAAATGCATTCTAATATAACAAGCAAAACTTCCTTTAGCTATCTAGGTAGCTCCAGTATGTTTGGACAGAAAAATTAACGGTTGTATTTTTTGCAAAGACATATCTGTCAGAAGAAATAGTGGTTCTTTATTGGTATTTACTTCCTTTGTAACTTTCTTTATGGGTTGCACAATTCAAAATATTCCTGTGCAAGCTGTGTATGTATTCTTGGAATGCATCGGTACTAAACATTTATTTATTTTGAATTTCCTTTTACATATAATAAGCTGTCAAGAGGGATTCATAAGGTTCTCCTGCTGCAAGAGTAGTGAAAACTAAAAGGCTAAATTAAATTCTTTATAGATACAGATATCTGCAAACATAAATCTGGATGGCATTTGGCCTTCTCTGAAGTAAATATTTTAAGTGCAATTAAGATCTCAACACTAGAATGTTAAAGCAAAAGATGAGCTAAAATCTAAAGATTTATTTTCACCTCCATTGTGAAGACAATGGTGAGACTCAACCCTAAGCTGTTTCATTGGGTGCTGTTTGTACCACACAGCTGAACTGCTAGGTACAAAACAGGCCTTCATAAATCTTGTTTGTGTGGATACATGGACACGTTGATTTGAATTCTGACCAAGATATCAAACTCGATTAAAAGGAAATGTACCTTTTGGCACCTTCCAATACACATTAAAGACCAGTGTACAGTAACAACGTATGAGAAAATACCAGTTGCAGAAATATGCTGGACAACAAGGAATGGCAGTTATTGGAGAAAAATCATGAAGCCCAGCACCCAATGCAAAACAAGACAGAAATATCAACCACACTGCCAATTTAATGTGTTAACAGTAATAGAAAACAGAAAAACAGATGATAATTTTCAGATATATAGCTTGCTATGTCCCAGTTCCAAGTGTACTACTGCCTTCAAGAGGTGCCCTCTGCAAGTATCTGATCGAAAGAGAAGAAGCTTGAAGAAAATGGACAGAGAAGGTTTTGTAATTTGATTATGAAGTTGAATTTCTAAAAGATTTTCATTCCTAAGGCTTATTAATTTTATTTATTTATTTATTTATTTTTTTTATGAAAAAGTGACGTGAATATAACTTTGATAATTTCTTCTGTTTCTTTTATTCCATGAGCTACTTCCTGTCAAAAAATGCTTCTGTTGGAAAAATGTTGAACAGCTTTAGCATTACTAAAGTTGAAAAAAGAGAATCTTTGCAGAGGGCTAGCAGATGTTTTCTGAATTGTGATTGATGTGGCAGGACAAACCAGGAGAACATAATCTAAAACTTAAAAAATAAGAGTCATAGCTACTCAGACAACTCAGAAAAAATAATTGCAACAAAGGGTAAAACACATATGGGATAGGTTATTGTTACATGTGTTAAACAGGAATTGGATTTGCTTCTGGGAAAAAGGGAGATTAAGACAGACTTCTGATCTCCTTACCCGGTAGAAACCAAACTTTGATACAATGTTAAGAAACTAGGCAGGCTAGGTGGGCTGTTGTTCATCTTTGGCCAACAGTTACTTCCCCATCGCTTCCTTCAGAACAAGAAATAACCTGTTCTGTCAGTGAACATGTTAAGGACAGAAAAGTTCATTAGTTGTTCATAACAGCTGATACTCCTGGGTACTCAACAAGCACAGTAAAGTCAAGCAGATATAACTCAGAAGACAGAAGCTGATTGTGGAGAAGAGGGAAGGTCTCTGGTAGCCATTCAAATCCTTAATATATTTCCTCAGATTTGCCTGTTCTCAGTTCTGTGTACTTTCACATTTTTCCTCTGTTAGCACTTATACAAGAGGTAATATGGATACAAATCTAGAGCAACACTGAAAACAAAAACAAAAACAAAAACAAATACCTTGGCTAAATGAAGATATAAAATGCATTCACTGGCTGAGACAATGATTTGGTCTGCTGCTCTGTGCTTTGTTGATAATGCTTTGTGAAAACCACAACAATGACCACAGGCATCTACCAATGCTGGGATAAACAGAATTAATCCAAATGATGCCAGAGTCACTGGGACATCCATGTACCTCCTCGTGTCCTGAGCAAACAACCCTTCTACACACTCTTGTGCTCTAATTCCGAGAGAAATGCTACTCTGAGTGGGTTAGTCATTTTTTCCAGAGAGGATGGGAAGGCTTTGGGTCTATTAAAAAGTCCCCAAACTTAATTTACAAGTTAACAGATGTACACTGATTTTAGAGAAAATGAACAAAGGATTTCAAATCATTCCTTACAAGTTCTTAAATGAATAAGCAAAGTAAAATTTAGCCAATTAGAATCAAAATATAAAACAACACTTGATGTAAGCCTGGGACGACATCAGATGTAGAGATGTCAACAGGGAGAGAATGTAAGAAGAAAACAGGCTACATAATATCCTCACTATTTTGATATGGAACAGCAATATCTTCCCTCACCCATCAAGGAGAGAGCAACAGCCAGCAAATACAAGTGAGCAACTGGGAACCCAACACACTCCTGCTGATACTATTAGCTACATCCTATACATATACTTCAGCTTTTTTATGATCCAGACAACAGCATGTTTGATAAACAATACAAATTGTTCTTGGGAGGCAATAGATGGCATTCCTAGCTTTTCAGATGCTTTAGAACAAGCATCCTGATGGCATGGACTCTTACACAGACATGCCCTACTCCCATTATTCTGAATGAGACTTCTGGGCACTACCTAAAGAAGGAAAAAGCGGTGCTAGAAAGAGTCTCATCCATCCAGAGAACTTCTGACAAACATCCTGCTAAGCCAAGCTAGGATTCTTTGACTACTTCCATGTCTTTGGTGTCAATGTGGGATTTATTTTCTTTGGTTGGAAGGGACTGCCTACACTCTGATGTAGTGGTCCCACATTGATGATACTGGGATTTTTGTTTTGAAGACATGCTGAATAATCATGCCAGCACACATGGTAATGGGTAGGATAAAGGCTAACAGTTATTGGGTACACTCGTAGTTAGTGCTATTTTTAAAAGAGCTGCATAGCAAAGATCAAATAATAAATATTTCCTTGTTTTCATTGGCATTCCTTAAATATGAAAGAAATCTGTATCACAAGACATCTGTACCTCTGTGAGTAATCTTTTCTAAGACAACCCCCTTTTTTCCTACACTGAGTTAACCTCTTCTGTCAGAAATAACAAAATTACATCAGTCTGCAGGTTGTACCAGTCCACTCAAAGAAGCATGCTTTAGATCCTGATTATGTAAGCCCTACTCACAGGAATGATCTTTACCTATAAAAGATGCTGTGCTGGAATTAGATAACTCCTTTGAGTAATGGTGACCTAAGTAAATAAAGGACTTGCAAGCCTGCCTAGAGTTTTAAGTTAAATGTGAAGAAATAAGCTTAATGAGGACATTTGGTTCAGACTGTTCTCTCCTTTTTTCTCCACACCCTTCCCATTTATAATGAAAGCACAACAAATTGGCCACTTGAGATTAAAAACAGCTAGGCAATGACATGGGAAAGGTGGTGCAACTCGTCCTCACACGGTGCTGTATGTGCTGGAGAGATGGTACAGATGGTTGAGAAGCCTTATTCAGGAGTGGAGGAGCATGTAAGAAATCTGCACGACAGCACGTTTCCTAAAGCTTTTAGAGCCCAAGAGAAAAGAAGGGAATTGGACTTGGCAATAGCTGACATAATTAAATGCAACTACAACAAAGTTTAAGACAGAATTAAGATTTGGAAACCAAATTTTGCCTGAAGGTATTTGCAGCAATTTCCTTTATCATGACCTTGGCTTTGGTGGAAACAAACTGCTAAGGATACTGTCTCCTCCAGCTTACTCTACTCCTTTGTATCTATGCACAAACCTTTCATGTGTTGGAAGCTTTGATCAGGCCACTTCTCATATCTTGTATCCCCTCTACTGCAGGCAACACAGAATTCTCCATTCATGTGGTATTTATACCATAAACTCATATGCACCAGGACGATGAACTTAAGCCCCTAGCTCCACCAGTGACACTGTATAAATGCAGAACAGATGACTGTCAACTTCACTTTGCCAGAACAATATGTTTTGAAAAAAAAAATATCTTCCTGACTGCTAGTTAGTATTCGCATAAAACTTAAGACTTAATATGTACAATTCAACATATAGAAATAGGCAATAGCTCACATTTCTTTGCCATATTGCAGAAATGCTTGCCATCTCAAAAGAGAAGTCATTTTGGATTTCTTGAATTCTGTTTATTACCTCAATTACATTATTTCTTCAACTATATAAAGTGGTGTTAATTTTCTTGGGCTGTCTGGAAAACAGTGAGAAAGTACAGTTGAAAAATTAGGATTATGCATTCAAAAAACAAACAAACAAACAAACAAAATGCAAGCCAAATAACTGCACTGTGTGTGTTTATTTCAATGACTGCAAAATAGCCATTGCAATAGATTCAGCTGCGATGTCTCAGTGGCTGAGTAGGGAATCAAAGGCTCAAGCAGAAGAGCACTCACAGGTGAGAAAGGCAGGTGCAGGGCATGGAATAAGACCAATGTCACAAACTGAATGCTGAGATACAGAAAGAACTATGAATGTGTAGAGTTGGTGTATGCCCCATCCTCACCTTCCTGAAAAGAGGGTTGGCACGTCCAAATTGACACAATGATACAAACAGAAGGAATTAATTTCCTCCAGGAAAGGAGGAATTTGAGGATTATTAAAAATCACTATTCCATTCCCCTTTTTATACAGTAGAGGCAGAACATGGGGGTTCAGGAGCAGCGTGCCTACAGCAGGAACTGTGCTCTCTGCATGATGCTTGATCCTTACTTACTTGCATTGCCTTCTCCATGCATCAGCTGGCATGGCTTTGAGGCTGCTTCAATTACTCTTGAGCTCAATTTGGTCTGTAAACAGATTCATCTTTACAAAGATTGCAGCGGAGAGGAAATATGATGCCTGTTCTCCTGCTCGTTAGGTATACTACCTCCAAACCAGGTGTAGCTGAAAACTAAGCCTTCAGTATAGAACAAGTTTCTAGCTCATGGCACTAAGATGTCTTCTCATACACAACAAGCAACAAAATTCCTTTTTTATAAATTGTTCAAGAGCAAATTCAGCTTCCTGGGTGAAGATCAAACATGAGAGAAAGGATTTGCTTAGTCTTACATTAGGAGGACTGCCATGGTGGTTTGACTTGTCCTTATTGTCTTAAGCCCTGTAAGTTACATTTTGCCACAAGTACCCTCACATTTTTCTATCAGACAGGGATTTCTGAATTATGAGACCACACAGACAGATTTCACTTATGATTTGAAATTTTTAGATCATACTCCTTAAAAATGAAGAAAAATAAAAAAAAATCAGTTTTAGAGTTAAGAATAATATTCATTGGACAATGTGGACTATAGCCTAAACACCTTATAAGCATATGCAAGCCTTTTTTTCCCTCTTAATTTCCCCCCCCCCAAATGGACTGTAATTTTAGTATGTACAATGTACTTAGTGCAGTGTCCCACACAGACAAAAAACTAGATGGAAAAAAATCCAGTGTTGTCACTCTAGGGTTTCCTTGCTTCACTCACCTGTAGCAATATGGCAAATTAACAACAAGCACAGCTGGATGACTTTGCCAATCCAAAATTAGTTATTTAAATGCATGTAAATAGTAGCCATCTCTAGACACTCATGAATGAAAATTCTGGTCTTATTTCATTTTGACTAAAAAATATACTCAAGCCAGTTACACGCCATTGTCTCCCAGACAGAAAGACATTGCACTGTCATGAGGAGGGTCTGGCTTAGGTTCTTCTGCTCAGATTCTCTGTTTCCCAGTTTGCAATCACTGCAGCTAGAATGTAAGTACTGCAGGTCATGTCAATAATGGTGATAAAGACCTACCTACACTGCCTTTGAGTAACTTACAGGCTTAGTTTTCCATATGAAAATTAAATATAATAAATGGTTGAACAGTTGAAAGTTTTTGTTCTAGCGGGACAGACAAGTTTCCTCTCTAGCCCTGGGAAGAATAGACTCTTCTGCCCACATGAATTGGGGTGGGGTCAGAAGAGGATCTCACTGAAAATACAACTATGGAGCACAACACTTACTGATCAAATTATATGGCTTTCAACTTATGTAGAAGAGCTTATAAATTAAGTTTGGCAGATATCAGATAGGCAATAACTAGTGGCAACAATGCAGTTACAAGAAGACGAAGTACAAGATAAAGAGGGTGAACAGAATGTATGAGGTGATATAATTGAGCAGCATGAATAAAGGGGATAGAAATGGAATTTAATAAGTTAAATGGGCATGAGTTAGCATGTGTAGGAGTAACTGATTGCCCTTTCCAATAGTCAAGAGTGATTTTCTTTTTTAATTGGATCATGCTTCCTCACTGCCAAATTGGATGCTTCTTTTTGCCCTCCTCTAGAACAAAATGTTTAAAATAAGTTTTAAAATACCTAATAATGTAAAATGGATACAGAAGAGTAATCGACAGAAAACTCCTGCCACAAAGGGCTGACTTGATTCTGTCCCTCGAAAGCCTTGCAATGTTTTACCTGTGCCAAAGGAGATAACGGGTAACAGTTTCCAAGACACTTAAGTGATTAAGTTTTGGTATACATGCTGATTTTGCACTTGCCTACTCATGTACATCAAGGGAATTATTTTCCTTCTCTCTCCTTTCTCAAACCAATATATTGATCTTACTGCCACATTAAGATGGACACTCCAATGCACACGTGAAGTGCTTTTTTTTGTTGTTTAGTTTAGTTTTGTTTTTAAACAAGAAGGCTGTGTTGGTACAACAGGAGGTATGATGAAATAAAGTACATACTACCGAAATGTTATTAGTATGACTGTAACAGAATAGTTGAACAGCACAGTCTGGCCTGTATATCAAAGATCTAAAGTGCTTATGCCTAATTTTTGGACATAACTTACCACTTTAAACCTAAATCATCCATGTGTTTTTGAAAATATGCACCATTCATTTAGATGTTAATTCCAGGCTAAACAGACCGGATGTGGATTATATTTCTAGAAGCATTATGACTTTAAAAAGGGTTAAAATTTTAAAAAAAGATTGCTTAATGATCCCTTTTTATTTTTATTTTGTTCACAAAGCAACTGTCAGCACTGGGATGAGAACTGTGGGAAGTACCTAACCTACTGCCCTGCCATACACCTCACACCGTCAACAAAGCCTGTACTTTTCACTCCGAAATATGTTTTCAAGGAAGGAACTCAAAATCCTTATTTAAAAAATAAAAACAACAACAAAAAAAATCCGTCCCTACTGCACTTCTTTGAAACGTATAGATACTTAACAGCAATTTTAGAAGTTGTAATGGGAACCCAGAGGCATTAAATTCAGTGCCCCCGAAGGTTTCTCCCATGATGCTACAAATGTTTTTGTGATCTGGGTACAGAATGTCTATCTCATGTTTTAAACAACCGTCCATCTCTTTCCTTATGACAAGTGGTCTTGTGAATGTCCATAGAACCAAGAAGGATAAAAATGTCATCTGTTCTCTTGAAGATTATGGAATATTTATGTCCCCACAACAGTCATCTTGACACAGTCTTCAGGCTTTGTTGAATTCATGACCTCAAACCCTTTTGATTTTGGGAGGCACTAAATTAATTTGGCACCTGGAATAATTTGAGCTTAAAGATTGTCAATGGTACTGTTACCTGTCTGCCTGTGAGTGAAGTGACTTATCTGCTTGCAAATGAACCACTTCCTGTGCGTGACAGTCCCTGATTTTTCTGCTATGCAGATAACAATTTTTCCAGCAGGAAGCAGCTGAGTCCCAGGAACCAAGCATAGATGGGACTTAGAGAAAAGGGATTCTTAGCTCTGGTACTAATGTCCTTTGCCCACCTATCTGAAGCTCTCAGATACCTATGTCAACTCAGGTGTCTAGCACTGGTATCCACTATGAAGCATATAGAGTTAGAAGACACTTCTTAAAGTGTTAAACCTTGATCTTTTGCTTTGGTTTCTCCATCTGCAAAGCACAGACGTTAGTAATTCACTTTAGAAACCAATTCATATGTTGTTTCCCCCACTTCTGAAAACACTTACGTGGAAACTCTCTTTATTCTCAAACAGGTCACTGAATGCTTCAGTCTGAATACAAATGTCCCTCCTAAACTGGATTATTTCTTATGGACTGAGCCAGAGGAAAAAAAAACAAAACATAACAAAACAAACAAACAAACACAGAAAATCTTCTTGACTTAGAAAAAAATACTCCATCCTCTCTGCTGCCGTGCCACAAGCCAATCTCTCCACTCCACCTCAGACAACCCATTTCCTAACCCCAATACAGATGAGCTTAAGATTTGCGTATAAAAATTTACCATGTGCTTCATAATTTTATTTTAAAAGAATCATTGTGCTTCAGAATTTACCCCCCCTCCCCTCCCCCAAACAGTTGTAATTCAATTTGGACCTCAATCCAAACAGCAGATGTTGGTCTTTCCATGCAGAAGAAGGCTGCCAATGACCCAGAGGATCCCCTCTTATTAATCATGCTGTTGCCACACACATACAGAGCCTAAGTGAGAAGAAACTGCAGTGCATGTTACATTTGTGTAATTTTAGAACAAATCTGTGAGGGTAGACTCTTCACAGTGAAAAAGTCTGCTACATTTTGTGAGGCAAATGAAGGAAAAGACAATTTTTTATGGATGGCAAAACACAGCAAGTACAATGCTTATAATTCTTTCACTGATGCTGACAATATCTCAGGGACAGCACTTGAATGGGACCTAGAGATCTAGCTTCCAAAACCTCTGTGCTAACTTGTTATGTAATAATGTAACCCTGCAATGTACTATTTATGGTTGGCTCAGCCAGTCTTATCTAAAGACCTCATAAGAAAAGTTATGCTCTAATACATATGGATTTGATAGCATCTATCTAGGCTAATCAACCGGCATTTTTACAATTCAAAAACTCACAGTGAGGCCGTGTTAGCTACAGACCTCAACAGGCTTTCTAAAAGCCACATCAGCTCCAAAGAAGCCTCGTTCAATAAACATGTCCCTGATCAGAAACATAAAGACTATAATAGAAGATGTCTGTCAAAAACTGTTTATGATTTCCCTGTTTCACACTGGACTGGCATCTCGTTATCTAGAGCAAGTATTTGTTAGCATGCACCAGGCTCCCTGGCTCTGTTTTGGTACAAAATAAAGATGTCTCTTGATGAGAAAAGCCACAAATGGACCATTAGATAGTTTATGCTAGGACTGAGGTCATATAAGCAATACGGATATGAATTATGTGAGATTTGGCTCCCTCCCCAAGGCTTCAAGAGAAGTAACAAAAGCCTTTGTCTTGAAGAAAGAATGTTGTCCCCAGGAGAACAAGAAGTTTAAGGGCAGTTAAGCTCAGCCCACGCCAGAACAACTCTCAGAGAACATCCCACCATCAGCAGCATCTCACTGAGTGCCTCAGTTCACACACAGACTTTTAAATCTGAGCATCTTCCCCTTACCATTAGATGGGCACACAACCAAAAGGCTTAGATTGGAGTAGGACTAGAAAGAACAACAAAACCTTGATTTACAGCCAGGAATTAAGTCAGTGCTGGTGCAGACTACATTTCATGAGACAAACCTTGCCACAAGGAGAGCTGCGTTCTGCACTGCCTGCAGGTATTGCACAGTACATGACTGTCTGCATCAAACAACACTGCAGTAATCCCTAACACAGGTGCCATGAATAGTGTGGATCATCGTGGCTCTGAATCAGAGGAAAATGTTATTATTTATTTTTTGTATGCTTGTAACATGCCCAAAGCAACCCCAGGTAGACACAAGCTAAGGCCTTCCATCAGTTTACCAAGCATGGCTCTTTTGTGAGACCAATTAATAGTGCTGTTAATTACTTTTGTTAATGTCCAGCTCCTCTGCAGAGATTCTCACCTTCCATTTAAAAAGTTTCTACTTTTCATGTCTGAAAACATGTCTCTGATATAATCCATTGGGTCAGAAAACAAGCCAAAGAGCTTCACAATTCTTTTTAAATCAAATACATCATCATTTTTAAGCTAAGATTACAGAGGGTATGGTAGCCCAACTTAAGGTTTTTGAATGACTGTGGTTAGAAGTACTTTAAGATATTAAACTAGTGGGCTCCCCAGGTGAAAATAAATACAGCTCACTCCACAACTCTTCTGGAGATTAACTCCTTTCCTGCTAACTCCATCTCTCATTGCTATGAACATGGAAAGCAATGACAGCTTTCAACTCTGGAAGGCCAATAGGCCCCATCTGAAACTCTCAAGCCAACACAATATAAGCGTCCCACACTATGATGGTCATATTCCACTTCCACAATAGAATTACCAGACTTTCAGTTACTCATACCTTTACTGTAAATAAGAAAATGGATATTAGACTATCAAAAACTGCTCAAGGGCTTTCTTTGAGGCATTACAAATAATTTAAGAAAATAAGACTAACAGGGAACATGACTGTGTCATTGCCCGATGTCCTGTTGATTCTAAATTGTTCCCAGCACTCTTGATGAGAACATCACGTGCAAAGAAGAAAATGCAATTTTAATGAAACAGCTCCTCTCCTTCCCAAATCAACACAAATGATCAGACAGCATTTCCATCAAGGTCAAATATTTATAATACCAACAATGCACCGTGACTTCACAATTGTTTAACGGATCTTCTGCCTGAAATCTTGAAAATCTTGGATCTCCCACTTCCACTGTTTACTAAGGTTGCACAATCACGTCTGACACACAAAACTTCCATTCCCCTTTGGCTCTGGGTTGGTCATCCTTTGATTAATACCATGTTTACCATGGAGCTACGTTCATTTGAATAAAGGCCTCCTCTACACACCAAAAACAATCTGCATCACGTGCCATCTTCAAAATTGTTGCATGAATTACTCCTGCTCTGTGCCGTGCCACAGACATGCGTATAAGAAAATCAATGATGTTACTTACTAGGAACTCCAGACACCAGCCGTAATGGACGCAATACTCGGAAAGCCCGCAGTGCTTTAACATCAAATCCGGCACCTTTTCCTCCTATTGAATTCCCCCCATCTGCTTTGGTTGCTTGTTCTAAAATTGCACTAAAAAGCCTGTAAAAAGAAAGAGGAAACAAGCTGTAGGCAGACAGCAAGGCTTGGGCTAAACAGGAACAGAGATCATCATCATCATATCACACAAACTATCTCACAGACCTGTGAAGAGTGTCACACATCTCACTCGACATTCACATATGGTGGAGGAGAGACAGACTCTTCCCATATGCAATAGCCTAATGGTGATGTCTATACCATTTGCAAAACACTTGTTTCTGGAACAGACATAAACACAGCATGCTCCTCCTTCAGCCTAGTGGCTCCTTGCAGCCAGCTACAGACTGTCCCAGCAGCCAGCCTGCCTGGTGGCACCTGAAGGTGTGCTCCCCAACCTGGGTGCTTTGAGACGGCCATTCTGGCCATGGCTCATGATGAACTTGAAGGCTCACCAACTACAGAGCATGGGGGTCAGGTTCTGAAGGCAGCCCTTATCACACAGTCAGTTCATACTCAGTGGGAGTTGAGTGGAAAGGCAAGAAACCAGACTGTAGGGTTTGCCCCTTCTGCTGCCAATACTTTGCTATCTTTATTAACCAGCCATCCACATTGGGGAAAAAATCATCATTCATCATTAACCCAATTGTTAATTATCTGTCACCCATTTTACAAGGAATTAAGATTCACCAAGGTCACTGCAGGTAGAACTGGGTTTCAAACTCAGGGATTCTTCAAGGTGCAAAAGTTTAGATAAGGGAGTGTGTTCACATTATGTGCTTGTGTATCCATTTGTAAATCCCTTGATGCAGTGGCTATGGAAAGCACAAAACTGTAGGAGTCTTATTATTAGAATATCTTATTATACCAGTCTTAATGTTTTATCTTGCTAGTAGGAGTAGCTGCTTTAAGGAGAAGATGTCTCAGTCAGAACATATTTGAAAAGGCAGAGCAAAGCAGGAAAGACAATGTTCTTCTGTGAAAGAGCTGAAGGCTCTCCCTATGTGTTAACAAGAACTTGATTTAATAAATTAGCTTTCAGGAAGCAGCTTCCATTTTTCTGGTAAAACATTAGTACCTTTGGGGAAGAATGGATTCCTCATGAATTTGCTAATGACATTGCTTTCAGCCTTGGAGTCATCAGCTTGAACCCAGCCAAATTCAGTAGAGGTTAAAAGCTGTTCCAGCCTAAATGGATGTTTGGGGCTCTGTAGAAAACCTTGCCTGTGAGTGGCAGAGCCCCTGTGGCCCATAGCATGCCATGGAAGTACCAGATGTAACTTTGAAGAAGCTGTCTGGGATGCAAGGAGCAGCCTGGTTGCAGAGCCCTGGATTCAGCACTGGCTGATTTCTCTCAGATGCTGCAGTCTGCAGTGCCTCTCTCAGGATCTCATCATCCATGTTCCCTAACTGGCAGACTCCACAAGAGCCCCCAAACTGCATATTAAACAGAGACTGAGCTGCCTGATTGCTTTGCAAGGGGCTCCAACTGCAGTCTGTGCTTGAAACCTACTGATAGGGCCACAAATATAGGGAGCTTGCCCTGGATAGAAAAAGGATTCATTTACTGAAGCATTTAAGCCAGCACATTTCCCCAGCACTAAATCCACACAAAAACATGGATTAGTAGAGTGCAAATGTGAAATTATTTCTTAAGCAGGTGGTATTTTTTTTTTTTTTTAATTTCTTATAGAGAGTCTTATAAAACTTGTCAGCTGTGACTGAGGAACTCCTATCTGAATCTATTCAAAGCCTCAACTTCAAGCACTGCAGAAAGATTTAACAACTAGGTAACAAGCGTGGGAAAAACTGTGTGGGGAGGTTGGATGCTGAGTTTGTAGGTGTTGCAGACAGAGAAGCAGGATGCAGAGAAGACAAAAACAGAGCCTATGAGAAATACTTAGTTGACTACAGACATCACAGAGAGATAAACAAGGGCTGATGCAAGGAACGTGAATTATTGGAACGTATGTATTCCTTGAGCTATGTATACAAATTATACAGAGTCATAATTTTCTGTTGGTCTTCATAATAGAAACACTGTAGGTCAAATTTGGCCTAATATATTTCCAGAAAGCTAGTGATTAAGCTCTAGCAATGTACTCTATTTCTTATTCAAACATTTCTATCTTCCTAGTCAACACAATTCCCATAGTAGATGATGAGTGACATTCCCATACAACAGTCCCAGTCTCCTGGGATCCGCTGGAGGAAAAAGAATTCACTGCAAAAGGTTTCCTACGCTGTTTTTCAGCTCTCTTGCAATGCTGAAAAAAAAACAAAAACTCAAATAACAGAGTCAGAGCTTGCGCATAGCTGAGGGTCTGGTCTCCTGTTCCCCAGTATCACTGGACCCCTGTTTTACCAAACAGCAGCTCTTGTCCCTGCACCAAGGATATTTCTCCTGCCACTAGTGCAACGAGTAAACCACGGGCTGCTCTGGAATTCTGCATCCTAGGAAAAGCTATGCATATCCTAAATTCTATATGCATATGCTATGCATATCCTAAACTCCAGAGAAACAGAAACACAGCCAGCAAGGCCACTGACTCCAGTGGAGCTGGAACCTGCTTTCTGAGACTAATGCAGCTCTGCTGCAGGCCAGTTAACCCTGTTTGTGTGCTCCACTGCCAAACTGCTAAACGTGCAGTTTAAGGCATCCACAGTCATCTACCTACTCCTTCAGGAATAATTTTCATCAATTCCTGCATCTCCTCATTAAAAAACCCACATTCAAACTTGAATTGCATTACTCCTGCTAGTCCTGCTTTAATGCATTTAACCCATGGTTAATATCTCCCTCTATACTAATCCTGCTTTTTACTATTGCAGTACAACTTCTTGTTTCTCTTATGTATTTCATCTCTTTCCCTTTTATACTGGGGTCTACACTGTGTCCAATCTGACCTACTGGATCTCTATTCCTACTGGATCTTTATTCCACTCTTCAAATTTACAGTACATTCTGCCTATCATACTTTGTTGTCCATATTGCCTCCTGAGTTAGGGCACGAGCAGATCTATGACTCATAGGTTACATCTACCACATGGTTTTTTGGCAATAACTTCGTTATGACCCAGAGGAAAAAATAAGTCCTCTTCCCAAATACTACAGATGATGAGACACAGAAGAAAGGTAAGGCTTCTGACTGTCTCTTCCATCATCTTTTCAGGAGAAAAACCCACAATCCACATACAATTGGTACTTTCTGAAAGCTCGATGAAATCTTCCTAGTTTGTCAGCTAATTGTTCTACAGTCCTAAAAGAGATGGATGTATGTTAAGGCACTGATAAGAAATATGAGGCCAGAGTCCTTCTACTTTGTATTTATATGGCAAAGTCTGCTCTTTAATGAAAACCTCTGGGAAAAGTTACGGTGGAGAAAAATGCTGTTCTTTCTTTTCTCAAGTAGGTGAGTTAGCTGAAATGCATGCTTCAAGCAAGGTGTGAGAGAATTCTGTGCTCACACAGAAATCAAAGTTTGGATGATATAAAAATGCAAGAGGGCTAATCTCTTGCGGCCACTGAAAAATCTCACTTTTTTTTTTTTTTATTTAAAAAAAAAAAGAACACAGAAATCAGTCTTATTTCTTTTCCAGCTACCTACATCCTGCCAGCCTAAATTTATGCCCCGTTTTCATTTGGATATAGTACTTTCCCCTGAAGGAGCACAATTAACAGCATTTTGATTTCTGAATTTCATATGTGACATGACTACACCTGAACTAAATTCATTTGACAGGCATAAGCTATAAAGCAGAAAATAAATTTCTGTCACACTCAACGCATGTATGGGCACAGTCCACTTTTGTTTGTTCGTTTCAGATTAATTTGTGACATATGAAGCCAGCCTCACTGTTTTTCTTGCTCTTACTTTTCTGTTTCCTTTTTGACATCTGAAACATCTAAAGGCTTTCTCTTTGCTAGATGATTCCAACAGCAACATGGCAGGACTGTAACCTGTTCTACAGCTCTTCCTTTCCTCTATGGGGAAGGCATGCTGATTTTTATAGCATAAAAAAGACCTTGTCAAGGGCCTCCGAAAATAAAAATGAAACAGAGAGCTTGGTATTTCTAAGGTCAAAAATCAGCAGAAAAACACCGCTGAATGAATCCTCATAGGTATAAATAAATGGTTAAGTACAGTGAATTTTTTTTTTTTTTTTTTTTTTCACTGTGCTTTACAGTTCACCTGTGATTTGTGAACGTGGAAGTGTTTGGGTCCACCCTTTAGAAACTCCCCACAGGCTTTTGGAAAGAACTCTGAACACATTTTCCAATCTATTCTGAAATTCAGATCCTTTCTAAATACCCTCACTGCTTACCTTCCCAAGTAAGAATGCCTTTCAAATCATGACACCTTTTTTTCTGGCAGGAGCTATGGGTCCTTGGAGAATGACTGTGCTTGGCAGACAAACCACAGCACTGCCAGGAAAGACATGTAGTCTTCTAAAACAATGTTGTCAAGTTAGCCTTCTCTCACGAGAAATTTCCTTCAACAGCCTAATGTTAAAGGACATCACTGTTTTATCTGAAAGTTTTATGTTTTCCAAGAGAGGAACAGTAATACTGAAAGAAGCAGGAAACAATTTGACTAATAGTCAGTGCTTGTGGGTTGTGCCTCATTAGGCAGCTTATGGGTGTGATCGCTACTCTTAACTAATAATGTTCTTATCCACAGAGCCTCTGATTGATACCCACACAGAGACATTTTTCTTCAAAGCAGCATTTAATGGTACCGCTATAGCAGGGTCATAGGCTATTTAAAGATAAGCTAGAATCAAGCTTTAAAAGACTTTGCTGATGAATAAGCAGATCTCCCACACTGCAAGAACGATAAGCTGTTACGAGCCTGCAGGTCTAAGTGCATCCTTTCTCCAGAAAATGTAGTGGTTGTCTTCACTTTCCCCTAGAATTACACTTGGCCCTATACATGACCATGTTCCTCTTACTCTACTGACTTGTATGTTTTAACAAAAAGGAAATCACTTATGCTGTATTACCTCTTCAAAACATATTAAACTGATTAAACTGACCTAAACAGAGAATCATTTAGGTTGGGAAAGATCTGTAAGATCATAAAGTCCAACCATCTACCTAACATTACCAAATCCACCTCTAATCCACATCCCTAAGCATCACATCTACATGTCTTAAATACTTCCAAGGATGGGGACTCCACCACTTCCCTGGGCCACCTTGTCTGTGAAGAAATTCTTCCTAATATTCAATCTAAACCTTCCCTGGCACAACCCAAAGCTGTTTCCTTATGTCCTATCATTTATCAGCTGAGAAGAGATTGACCCCCACCTCGCTACAACCTCCTTTAGGGTGGTTGTAGAGAGCAATGAGTTCTCCCCTTGGTATCCTTTACTCCAGACAAAACAGCCCCATCTCCCTCAGACACTCCTCATATGTCTTGTTTTCTTGCCCTTTCACCAGCTTTGTTGCTCTTTTCTGATCATGTTCCAGCAACTCAGTATCTTTCTTGCAGTGAGGAGCCCAAAACTAAACATGTTACCGAAGCTGTGGTCTCAGCAGTGCCAAGAAAAGAGGAACCATCATACATGGTATACTAGGTATACTAGCAGTGTATAGTCGGTGGATTGAGGGACAAACAAGTATATAAAACCTGTCTTTTTGTCTTTTTCTTTTTCTTTTTTTTTTTCCTCCCTTAACTTTCAACAATACTTAAAGAAGTATTTCACTTGTAGCTTTTTTATTTTTTGTAGCAAGAACAATCACTGAAAATGAAGGTGCTGCCTAAGGCAGAACAAGCATGAATGGCAATTACCACAGTCATTTTTGATGCTACCAGTATTAGTTCCACATCATCCTTCCCCTCCCAGACCAAATAACCCTCTCTGCCCAGTCCTACATCTGTGTCCAAAACACTCAACAGCTCCGTCAATGGTCAGAAAAAGGTGCCACAATGAAATGTTTTGAGCCTGTATTTCTGCACTTTTCTTCCACCTCTCTTTCTCTATCTCTCTTTTATTTTTTTTCTATGGGGGCTTCCTCCCTTCCAAAATATTCAAACATGCTGAAATTTAAATATGATGTCACTGAGGGGTTTCTGACAGCCCCTGGGAAAAGACGACAGGGCAAAACAGGAACAGATGGTATTGCCACATAGATTTTGCAGAGGGGTTGTGGAGAGAAAAAGCAGTGCACAAGGCTAGTCTGCAGTAGTGTATGAGTGAATTTAAACAGATAAACATCAAAGGAACCCATCTGGCCTTGAAGTGGAATCTGTCACTTGAGATTGTTGCTATTTAACAGAGACCTTGGGGTCTTGGCCATGTTTATTATACTTGTGTAATCCCTCCCCAGTTACATTTTTTGCTCCCCATCTAGAGACTGAGAGCTGCTGGAGGCAAGAGCAGTTAGAAGAGCTGAGAGATGCAGCTTCTATCATTGGCAGGGGAATTAATTTCAGCCTGCATATCATCTTGCTGATTAACTGCCCTAGTAGGAAAATTGAAGAGGACTGCACTTAAACTAGATGTAAAGCTGCCCTGTGATTTCTGGAGCCTTGCTCTCTTGCATTCCAATGGAAGAGGTAGCACATTTCCTCTCTTTAAAAATTTGTTCTCATAGAAATTAAAAGGGAAAAATTGTATTCATAGGACTTCTGTTCTCCAATCTTTCTTCACCTTAAGCAACAGTCCCCAAGCAGGTGACATGTCTGAGGGCTTTCAAAGGCAGAACCAGCTACACAATTGGACAATGAAAGGGGAGAGTTTGGGGATTTAACAATTTCTAATGACTAATTTGCTGTGGAATCCTCTGACTGTGGGTAGGAATGAAAGGCAAAGGCAACTGTACACTGCTGCAGGCAAAGTTATGCCTGAGTAGGAGATGACTTGTCCTCTCTTCCTCTCACTGGAAACTCTTCTTCTGCCCACTTTTCCCTAACATGACGAAAAGCAGTAGAGAACAGGTAGCACAAAGCAGAGTTTGCTGACATAATTATTTGGGACCATCATTAAAATAGTCAAGATGTACTTTGATTGGGGGCAGAGATTATGAGGAGTGTTGATCACTGTGACTGTCCCTTTTAATGCTTTTTGAAAGACCTGATGTAGGATTTCCTTATGAAAAAGGTGAAAAGACTGAAAGTCTGTGAGCAATGAAACTCCTTAACAATGGAGTGGTGGAAGGATGGGACAAATTACTCGGGAGAAGAAAAACATGTTCTCTTTGTATTCAAGGGCAGTTTATTCTTCATTCCTTCCCTTCAACAACCACTATTCAAAACCCTTGTTTCTCTCTTAGCCTCGGTTAGAAAAAGTAGAAGGATGCTTTATTTTGTTTTTATTCAAATAAATTAAATACCTAGCCTGAAAAACACAGAGAAGAATAAGGGGATCAGAAAGTTGCATCTTAAAGGGGCAATTTGCTCCACAATAGTACAATTAGTCTTTAAAAGGGTTAAAGCATCAAAAGGGCCAACATCAAAAGTGTTGAAATCACCACCAGAACAGTGTGATTGAACAAGAGAACTTATTTCTGTATGAGTGTGAAAAGTTGAGATTTCAATTTTTCATCCTTCTTTGTGAATGAGTAAAAGTTTTCAAGACTGCAGAATTTATTTTTCATTCTACTCTAAACTTAATTAAAGGATCACACCTAGGTATTCTTAATATTCACAGACTTGCAAAAAAAAAAGGGGGGGGGGGGCATTTTCTTCCACCATAGTCATGTTTAAGCACTTTATTTTGCCCAGTAGTTTTGCACTACTCCTGTTTTTATTCCTGTTACAAAAGAGCAGTTTAATTTCCACGTCTCGCAAATCACTAAAAGACTTGGAAAAGGCTAAGTAGCAAGGGATACCAGAGAGAAAATGTACATCAACTGAATGCCAGTCCTTATTTATTTACCCTAACATAAATCATTGCTACACACCAAAATCAACATGAATCATGTTATACCTGCAGAAAACCAGTGGGAGCTACCTGTATTTTCAGATTGGAGAGTTACACTTGGTAGAAGGTGTGAAGTCTGTAAGGGTTCAACATGGTAGGGACAAGCAGTGGCGGTCATGAAGGACAGCAACCCCCAACATCACCCGTAAGTAATGTTCCAACCCTCATCCACCTTCATGCTCCCACAGGTTCCCAGTGTCCCCAGGTGTGCAGTACATTCAAAGACAAAATGCTGATACTCACCCTACGACCACGATTATAAAATCTAGTAAATTCCAGCCATTGCGGAGGTAAGCGTTGGGGTGAAAGAGAAGTCCATATGCTATTACTTTTAAAAATGCTTCCACTGTAAAAATTATGAGAAAGAGATATTCCACTCGTTCCTGAAGAGAAGAGAACAAGAGAGACAACGGTTAGCATGAGTTACAAATGCCCGACAAGGATGTTTTCTGTCACATTCCACCCATGCAGCCTCCAACCCACTGACTTATCCTTTGGTGACATCTAACATGCATGACTTGTCAGAGGACTTCCCTCCTCAGACTTGCATATTCAGCAGCAAGTTTGACAGGACAGTGGCAGCAAATTTTGGTTAGACTCTGAAATTTGCTGCCCTTGCCTTGGCAGAGACTGGCCACAATACAGTGTGTGAAAAGGAGGAGGGCAGGGGCCCTGCAGGCACATTGCAGCACTCAGCTCTCTGCAGAGAGCAGTGCCAACTGCTGCCGTCCCTGCGAATGAACCGTATCCAGTCCTCTTCTACCTCTGGAGAGGAAACACTGCTGGATTCAATGCTGCAGAGAGGAGCAGAGAGAAACAGAGAAGGGCTCATCTGAGACTGATGGATGTGTCAAACTTTGCCTTCTTTGGGATTCCCTTTTCTTTTGCTGGGAATAGGTAGGCTGACTATTGGTGACAAACGGTTTACAGATCAGGCTGACTAACACAGGAGACATTTAGTCATGCCATCAGAAATGTACAAGTCCCCCTGAAACGCGGGCTGCAATTAAGCACACCGGAACGAAGTCACTTCCAGTGACAGTACAGTCTGATTCAGGACAAGCATGCAGCCCTTTGGAGTCAGTACACAGGCTCGCTGTCTCTCATCTCTGGGTTTTTAGTCCCAGCGTGGAGTATGAATAGCAGCATTGCAGAAGTGGTAGGGACCTCCATCCAAGCAGGAGGGAAGCTGCAGCATTAGCTAATCACTACAAAAGTGCTATGTGGAAAGCTGAGTGAGAAATAAGTATGTGAAAACAAGATGACTGCTAAAGGAGACTAGGTCCCTCCAAGGTTAAACTGAGGTTATTAAAAGTTATTAGAAGTTCCCATTCAAGAAACAGAAGTCTGAAATAAATACAAATTTAAACAGCTTAGGAGGCATTCTTAGTCATATCTTGTAGGATACCCAGCAAGACAATCAGGCAGCTCACTATTTATTTTTTTTAAGCTCCAAATTGCACTTGCCCTTTACCTCTGTCCAGAAGTGCTGCTAAAGGCATGCACGCACGACAAATTTTCATATGATGCAGCAATACCAAATGTGCAGATTTATGAAAAATCATTTCATCATTTAACTGGGTTGTCCGTTTAAACCTCTTCCACTCAGCTCCAGGTAATTAGCAGGATCTCGCTAACAACTCATTAATCAAAAACTGTAATACCCAGTCCATCGGCATGTTTACATTAACACGTTATTCTACATGCCTGAGAAATTCCATCTTATCATAACAGGCACGTGCTGGTGCTTTAAAATATTGCTGTCTTCCCTGACTTAGTGCTATCACAATGGTTGCAGTATTCCCCAGTGTTTGCTATGAGGAATACCTAAAGAAGAAAACGTATTGTTCTGTAGTTATCTGTTCCCGTCATAAAACCTTTGAACATGCCCACAATACAGAATTTGCTCATCATTGTCCCACATAGAGATAGATCAGGACACTAAGGGTTTTTCTCCATTGAAATCAGAGAAGGAAATAACAGCATACAATACTAATGACTATGATATCCCCAGCTCTGCTTATAGTAAGTGCATTGGTGTATTTAGCCAAGGAATTGGCATCTAAGTGCTAACATCCAGCAGTCCAGCCATAGGCTTGGCTGCAGAAAAGAGCTTTCATACTCCTAGAAGGGACCAGCCTGGCAGACCCTACTTCCTCCGCTGCCCCTGACAACTGAACATGTACTAAGTGATGTACTACTCATAGTAAAACAAACACCACAAATCAATCCCGATGCACACATTCTAAAGTAAGCCAAGCTGCCAGGAGATCTCTAAAAAAAATCAGACTAAATCATTGTGTGATGGGAACCATTGGTGCAGCATCTTTGTGCTGCCACATGCCTCCATCAGCACGGCAGGACACGGGGCCAGGCTTTGACCCGTGGGGCAGGCAGGCAGGCAGCCCGCGGTGCCTCTGGAACACTGCTGTCACCCGCTCTGCTCTGGTTTCTGCGTCTGCTGTGTCTGCAGCATCTGCCCAAATCAGATGCAGGTCTGCCCAGCCAGAAGAGCCTTTCCACTCCATGAATTTCATTGAAATTCCTATAGTAATACAATCAAAAGATGAAGGAAGCAAATATTTGGGAAAATTCTGGAAGAAAAATCTTTTTTTTTTAATTGTTATTTAATATTGCACACAGCAGCCAGTATTTCAACACCTAACAGGTTCCATTTGTTTGGGTTTAGGAGCCTCATACCTTTCTGTCTCTGAAGTTGCCTGTGGGATGATAGGCTCCTGTTTTGCTATTGCAGTAACACTGTTTGTTGAACCATGTTATCGAGGTTATAATATGCCGAAATCTTACACAAACATGCGTATGTATATCTATACACAGATATATGCATATATCCATATACAACTATGAACTGTTTGAATAAAGTCTTTACAATGATCTGGTTAAGGTGGAAAGATCCATGAAAATACCATTCTATAAAAGCCTCTGAAATGAACACAAGACACAGAATGCTGAGCAGAGGAGAGAAATTTTATGATCTTCTGCACTTAAATTATGATTTCAGGATCTAAAATTGAAGGAGAAATACTGCCCAACTTAAAGAGTGCAGCTGCTCCAAGAGCATTTCAGGAAGCTACTCCTTCTTGGAATTGAGAGTTTGAAGAGCCTGCTAATTAATTTGTGTTCCCTTTCTTCTGAATACTGTACAACTCAAGAGCTGTAGCTCTGTGGTGAGGTAGCATCAATGGGCCCGCAGAACCTTGGGCACATCCCAGATCTGGTGCCACCTTGCCTGCTGAACTTACAGCTGTGACTTAGCCGCTCCCTGCCTCAGGTTAGACATGAAAGGCGCACCTGAAGCACTTGGCAGCCTCAAAACCATGGACCTGTCGCTGCTAAATGGGATTCTTCACTTCTGGCTGCTCATCCAGAGCTCTGCTCCCACGGATTTAGCAGACTAGGCCCCGGTATTTCAGCCTCCCTTCATGTCCCACAGCATCACAAAGTGTCCATGACCCCAACTCCTCTAAGAGTTTGGCACTATTTCAAAAGAAACAAGGCTAAAGAAATATCAGGGCCTCCTACCTTCTGGGCAGGAAAGGAGATACCAGCAGCTCTGCCCCTTAAAGCTTGTACCCAAGCCACAGCATCAAAGGAGAGCAAACATTTTGGAGCGGTACAGAAGAGGGTACAATATTTTTTCAATTGTGTTTGAAAAGGGAACAGTGCTGATGTGGCTGGGACACATGAAAATTATTGCAGGTTGCAGAGTTACAAAGAAAGAGCTTCCTGCTTGGACAGTAGTGATGAAAATGTTTCAAAAGGGAGAGAGAGAGAAAAAAAAAAAAGGCAAACCATGAGTGGAAGAAGAGGAGGGACAAAAGTTTTCTAAAACTGGCCTGTCTCTGGAGCATACACAGATGTTTGGGGGCTGGCTGCGCCACCGTTCCTTTTTGTTTTTGTTTTTCATTACAGATACAGGACATGAGCATCAGCTACCCTAGCTGATAGGCTAGCCAGCACTAACGCTGCCAAGAAACAAATTGTACATTGCCTTACTCTTAACAGAGAAACAAACAGTAACTCACTGTTGAGCCTCTAAGACATATTTCCGAAAGAGGATTACTGTATTAAGTACGAAGCCTCCCTAATCCCATGTGCTTTCTGAAGACGTCATTGTTTTGTTTTTGTTTTTAATTTTTAAACTGTACCTAATAACATCTTGGGTTCATAGGAGTCTGAAAGCAGGAAATCCCAGCAAAGTACTGTAGGGTGCCATGAGGTTTTCCTCCTGTCATGACAGGGGTGAGTAGACCAGCACTGTTTCTGAAAAAACAGTCTCCAGAATCATTCGTTGTATCTTGGTCCTTGGCTCTCCAAACCCCAACCACACAGCAGCACTGCTAGGTCATAACATTTTCTTTGCAAGAGTCACTCAATGCTCCAATCAGTCAGGTCCTCACATTTCATACACCCCAGTCTAGAGGGGTGGCAACCTGAAATTCAGTCACTACAGGTTTTCTCAAGCACCACTGTCTCTCTGCTAGCACCCAGCTCTGCTTGCTACAAACCATGTTTAAAAAACTGTATCTTATATATTTTAAGCGATGTGCGGAAAGCCCTGCACAGCTAGGACCGTTATAAAGCTGCCTGTTTGACCTCACAGCAAGTTACGTCAGTGTCTGCATTATTATTCCCCAGTGCTTCCCTAACATAACAGAATGCAGTTCTTCAGTAATGCAAATACTCAGTTATCCAAAGAAAACAACAGTATTTTAACAGCCTCTGTCATATAGGATGTTTTGGCATTAATTGTATAAATAGGCTCTGAGAGCACTCAGACGTTTTCCTAGTAGGGAAAACAATCTTTTGCTGATTGGAAGTAGGGCGACTGAGCTGTGGAGCTGGGAAAGATGGTCCAGAGGCTTTGCACAAAAGGTGCCTTGTTTTTGGATTACAAATTACCATCACATCTGAGATATGGAGACCCTCACTGTGTGAATATGCTGACCTGAAGGGTACCATTAGCATTAATAACTGACCTTTGGTGTGGAAGAGCCACATACACTCACTTAAAGGATCAATTCAACAAAGCAGATGTTGAGACAGGTCTGTTGACACCAAGTTACTTCTGAATGTGTCCGGTTACTTGGGAGACCTTTTCAGTTAAGTATGCATGAAAGTAGTACACAAACACATGAACGAATAAAACTTAGAAGAGCGAACATGTTTGGACTTTTTTAACTCCTGAAAACTACTGTCACTGCAGAAAGCACTGACCATTTCCAATTCATTTGATAAAAAGAAAGGACTGATAAGATAGCATATAGCTGAACATAACTTATTTTGCTGTTATACTGTGGTTCCTAAAACACAGCATCCCTGCTCCCCCAAAAATCAAGCAAAAGAACACTATCTAATTTTACCTGACTAGGACAACAGAAGCCTGAAGAAGGAAGCTGGTGGCTATCACTCCGCTAAACATAACCCCTTGTGCTGCTGAACAGAAGTCAGAACAGCTTCTAAAAGGCTAGATTTCCAAATATGATCAGCTCTGCCTTCAGTCCATTCCAACCAAAGGCAGTGCTATACGACAGGCTTTTCTGCAAGCAAAGTTAAACACATACCGAGTGCTGCAGAAATACCACCTTCAACTAACAGCCGTAAATGGGAGATACTGTCATCTGCTGCGACTTTAAAGATGCACAACATTAGAAGAATAAACCAGATGAGTGCAGAATTCTTGCTAATCTGAAATGAGCAATTACAAAACAGGTATGTAGTGCAAGCCAGCCTTCAGTGTTTGATAATTCACAACACGCCCATGATCCACTTAAAGAACTTCCATGGAATTCAACAGAAGAGAGGATATTAATAGTTTTGAACGATCACAGACCTGATCCACATGCACTATATCCAACTGTTCCTTGGCAAATCAACAAATACTTCATGCGTACGCAGTCCTCTTACAGGATCTAGTCGAAACTCTTTTTTTTTTTTTCTTCTCTCTCTCTCTTTTTTTTTTTTTTTTTACACAAAATTTTGGCTAGGATCAAATGGAAGTTATATGTGGGTTCAGCAGAACTACATTTTGTGTCAGAATCCAATTGTAATACAAAGCCAAGGTACAAGGGGGTCACTACCCTCTGCTAGGCAACTTGCAACGAATAGACTTCCTCTTTCAGTGAGCCACACGTTCCTTATAAATGTAAAACAAAATATAGATGACAAATGCCATTACTGTTCTGTTTTATCAACATTTCACCTGCAATTTTACTCATAGAAGTGGAGAAACAGGCTCTGGCTATACAGAATAGTGTAATTATTGGGAATCCTACATTTCTGAAGGGGTTCAAATGCCAAGATTATTTGGACTGCAATAGGAGGAGAGAGATTTTGAAACCTTTATGCTGGAGAAGATTCTGAGCAACTTTTGAAGACAGCTCTGCTTTGAGCAGGAATTTGGACTAGACAGGCCCCCAAATTCCCTTTCAACCTAGATTTTTCTAAGAATCTATATGCATATTTGATCATCCTAAATGGATCTCTAGACCTCAAAATAACCTAACAAACCAGTTATTTCCTTTCCAGTCACACATCAGTGCTTCCCAGCTGAATGCCTCATTCTCTATCATTGAGATGGTCAGACGTGCCTTTCTGGATTCACATAAAGGTTTATACATCCAATTGGACTTCAAATTGGGACTCTGGTGCCGATTAACTGCTGTCTAACCAATAGAAGATTTTCCTTTATGTTCTTTGGCTAGCAATAGCAGAAATCTCTCGGGTTTTCTTGCTCAAGATTTTTTCTTTTTTTTTTGTACTGAAACAGAACAATAACATTCTACCTATATGTGAATGAGAGCCAGAGAATATGCGCCTTATGGGCTCAGTTTTATTTTGATGCAACGAAGAATTGAAGCCATCCGAACAACCTATGTACAAACATTCAAACCTGAAAGGCTCTGAAGAGTCAAAAATAAGTCATGTCCTAGTTCCTTTTGTTTTGGTCCACTGCTCTGATTAAATTCAAATGAACTGTCACTTTATATTCTGATCAGACCAATAAGAGATTACCCTTCCAAGGGGAAGCAACATTAGGGAAGGCAGCATAAGGTTTATGACTCTTTTTGTTGTTGTTGTTGTTGTTGTTGTGAGAGCCTCATTTAGGATCTCTGCATAGGAATTTAAAGCTGGCTAGGTGTTGTGCTGTTACCATGCCTAGGAACAAAATTCACCCTTAGAAGAAAGCTTCTTACTAGTTTCCCTTATGCAGTTTTAGAGGCAGTCTGGTACCTTTTCCCAAGGTTAAAACAGCCATTTGAAACACAACAATCAATTGCCCATCTACCAACCACTGATTAAGGACAGGGTACCAGAAGCATCCATTTAAATCAGAGCAGCTTCAGCATGACAGCTATATCTAATAGATCATCACAAGGCATATCATGTCTCATTCAGCTCCTAAAATGGCTCAAATAAGTTAGACATTGACTATTCAACATGCTCAGGTGTTTGCATTTGTTCATGCATGCAATAAAATATACAGGTCTATCAGCCATAAAACATTTCAGTGTCCATTTTATTAACTTAAAAAAAATATTATTAATATTTAAAAAACACAGCTCCCTCTAGCCTAACCTTGCTGTGCTCAAAATCATGTTAGTGTTAAATATTGAATACTTTGTTGGCAGGCAGAAGAGCAAGCATAGATCCCACTTCAGGAGGAATTCTAAAAAAAAAAAATCCACTTAAACAACATTGGCTCATTAGGACTGTTTCTGAAAGGCCTTTCAGCAAAAGATACATGAGCATGTTTGCTTTTGAAAATAGGATACATGATCTTAGCAATGACTATTCTAATGATCTTATTGCTTTGTTCCATATACACCCTGAAGCTACAGGTGTGGAGATCTCCTCATCCTATATTCATAATCTGATCATGATTATATGATCAGTGCTTTGAGCACATTATTTCTCAATGAGTTTCTAAACTTTATTGTGGCAGTAAAAATGCTTAACAAAGGCGAATCTGTGTCCCCAAGAGATTTATTAATTTTAAGTCAATCACATGATTTCTGAGCCAGACTGATGCTGTTTTAACTGCCTGGAATCAACATTATCACAACTACGGTTTGTCTACCTTGTAACTTGAAGCTGCTGACACGTGCAGTGGTACACTGAGGAACCTTCAGGTTTGTAACTAGGCAACTTTTCTACAAGCCCACTAAAAACTGGGCTGCAGAACGAAGGACTGAATTTCCAACATAACTCAACAAGTGAACAGTGAATTCCTTTGGAAATGTGCCTATAAATAAGACTTTCTTTGTGCCAAGGGTTTTTATAATTCCCTTATGGATAAGGGATGTGGAGTTGCTTTCCATGATATTAATTTAATGAAGTATCTTTTCTGTTAGAAAGGTGTTTTTTTTTTTTTTTTTTCTTTTTTTTTTTTCTTTTCTTTTCTTTTTAAAAATGCTATGGACCTACAAGGTTTTGAGTAATTCCAGTACATGCCAGGTTAGACTAAAATATAGACTAAATCAGGCAGAATTTTGCTACTAATTTTAATATGGAAAATATTGTCCTCTTACAAGGTGAGTTGGTAATTGTCTGCAGGACGAATTCCCCATTTCTCTAACTTCTCTAACTTCTCAGGAAACCTTCCCGAAATGGCCTTGCAGGGGCAGCCCAGCGGCACACCACACCATGCACCTCTGGCACGGGCCCTTGCCACAGGGTGTGCTTTAAGGCGAGGACAGGGCTAGCAGAGGAAGGATGAGGACAGATGTCAGCAAACATGAAACCACAGCCACATCCAGCACGATTAGACCCTCTCTGAGCTACGCCCAACTACTGTAGGCCCAGACTAGGAACTGTGGAGGCACAAGGGACCCCCTGCAGAAATCCTGCCCTGAGCCTCTGCTGGAACGCACCACTGAGCACAGACTTTTCTCTGACTGACCACCCAGAAGAGCTCCTCAAATCCCACTTTTAAAAGATTTCTGTCAAATGCATTTTAATCCAATCACTCTTGGGCATTTTATGATTCTCTAATTTATGTTTTTAATCTACTACAATTCTTTTATAATTGTTTGTGCAGTGCAGTGACGCCTGACAGAGAATGCTTTATAAATAAATTGAATTTATGACTATTTATAATCTCTCCCTCTTGAAATTTCTAAGCAAATAGATGGGTCCCACAGTTCAATTTTTCGTGCTCTGGGGTTGGGGTCTCTCTGTGCATATCATATGAACACACAATAGACACACAATAGAGAGAGAGAGAAAAAAAAAGAGTGATTGAACGTGTATGTGTGTGACCTTTTCTTTCCATGAGTAACTTAAGGGCATATTTAACATTCTGTTCACACTGCTCATGGCAGACAGGAAAAACACAACTGAAGGGAATGAAAAATGAAAAGTCCTTGCAGCTTCTCCATCTCAGCCTCTATCTTTCTTTCTGTGGGGCAAAGGATTTGTTTACTACCCCTGAGTAAGTTTCTGTTCGTTTGCTTGCCGCTTGAATGGACAGGGCACATAAAATGAGGCAGCTATAAGGACCTTTGACAACCAGCACATAAAACTCATTTTATTTCCTTAATGGAAGTCTAATTGGTAATTAAAAACATGACTGTGACCTGTGCTGTACCCAGAGAACAGAAATGAACTTCATTTTAAACAGATAAAGCTCGCAAGGCTATATAGCTCTGCATAGTAGCAAGATTTCTTCTGGGCCAGAAGTGAAAGAAATGCTTCAGTTTCCTGCAGGTTTTGCTAATTTAGGCTTACCAAAAAGCCCAAGCAACCAATATTATTTGCCAGTTCTCCTGTTCCTTGGTTTGACTGCCACCAACCACTCTGTCCACCCTCAAGGCAGCGGCTGCGGGTGTCTGGAAGCTGGGAACCAGAATTTAGATTCCTCATCCCTCCTGTCAGGCACTTATTTTCATTTCTTGTAAGACAACCATGTATTTCATCCTCACACATGCGTGTCTTGCAGGCGTAAAGGGGACAAGTAATACTCTTGCCAAGCAATGCCACCTTCCATCCAGGTAGGCCGGGGCTAGGTGGCAATGAGGTGCGACCTCAGCCTGTGGCAGAGGCAGGACACCAGGTTACCCTCACAAAGCCTGCAGCAGTGCTTGGGTGGGTGCAGATTAATGCAGGGTCGTGTCATCGCGAAGTATTTGGGTTTGTTTCAGCAAACCCAAACACAAGGATAAGGAATGTTAAAACGTTTTTGTTCAATAAAAATATTTAAATGTAATGCTCTGTTATTTCTGAACTAAAACTAAGGACTTCCCTTTAAGGATGGGCAAGAGGGCAATATCACACACAGAAAACTTTAACTACTCATCCACGTATTCAGCAAAACCAATTTTTGCAATATCAGAATTTCCCAGAGAACCCAGATTTCCACCAGCATGACTGGAAAACCAGCAAAAAGCAAGACAGAAAATGGAAAGAGGAGAAACATCTCTGAAATGGGTTTATGCATGCTAATAACATTTAGTTCGTTAAACATATGGAAAAAGGATTTTAATGAAGTTCAGGCATTAATAAGGAATGAACACTGCACTGGTACCTTCTCTTGCAAGTGAAGAGTCTGAAAAGAACTGCAGTGAGCTACTAATTTTCATGCTGCTCCGAGGAGAAGAGAGGCAAGCAATGTACTTGTGTTTTCTCTTGCTATGATAAACACTTACAACAGTATTTATTCTCATGTAGATAAACTTAAAATTAAAATTGAGAAAAATATTGCACTCTGGACAGGGAAAGGTCAGGAATGTTATTAATATCCTATAATGCTCTTTAATTAAACTCAGCTTGATTAGCTTCTGGCTAGTTTGCAAACAGGCGTGCTCTTCCTACATTCCCTGGCTTCAGGGGTGGCTTTATCCCCTGCAAGTAACGCAGGCTGCGGGCTCTCTGTCTAAAGGGAAAAGTAGGTTTCAGCTGGCCTGTCTGAAAAAGTTAAAATCCCACCCCCAACCAGAATTCCCTTTCTTCAGTTACAGGCAAATCTTTATTAAGCCCATTGCTCAGGAGGTCACTCCCGGTGAAATGATCTCGAAGAACTCAGCCAGATTTCCTCTACGTCAGACAGACTACCGCTCCGGGCTGGCAAACATTTTGCCAAATGGACTTGGATTTCAAAGATTTTGTGTTCACTTGATGAAAATAAGATGTTACACACTTTGTGTTTTCACTTACTCTTTTCCCAAGGCTCCCTCTCTCTTCAATCACCCTCAGGCTCTAAGCAAACAGGATTCATATTGATCTGCCTGAAAATTATTTTTAATGCTATTAATGTTATAGGCTGCTGTACTGGATGTCTCCCAAGTTTTTCATCCTTACTAGTTGTTCTGACTGATCTATAACACACTAAAACCATCACTTTTACCTTGCTGCTGGCCAAATCCCAACTCACACCGCTAAAATAAAAGACAGCCGATGCCTGCACTGGAACTCATTTTGGTGGGGCATAAGTGTTCTTTTGTGCTCAGTACATGCTCTTCATAGCCTTGCAGACACTGCACAGTCTCATCCTATGACATTTTTTGGCTTTTTATCCCTCCCTTCCCCCACTCTGCTTTTTGTACATTTTAGGTCATGCATATTAAAGTTGGTCTCATTGCTGCCAGCACAAAAGTGACAGGAGCTGGATGAACTCCTGGACGCTGTTTTAAGACAATTATTCTCTTATCATACCATTATCGCCCAGTCAAACATGCAATGATTACCGTGTTTAAACAAAGACTAACATTTTAAATTCAAAAACACCAAATCAAACTACACATTTAATATTGGAAAAAGTAATACCTTAAAGAAATGGTATGATATGGCACGGCATGGTGTGGTAAAGCTTTTAAGATGCATCGTATAATAAGCTTAAACTCACTTTGCAAAAGAAAGTGGGGGGGGTAAAAATACAGATTTTGCAAACATTTAATAAATCTGTCATGGAAAAGATTAAAAAGTCCTTATTTGGACAAATTTTTCACCAACTTCTAGCAGGTCTGCATGAACAGGAACCGAGTAAGTACAGTAGGCTTTAGTCCACTAACACCAGAAATATTATCCTATAGAGACATTAAATAGAAATGCATTGTTTTGAGGATTTTAATGTTTTCTTATAATCATCTATAAACTGCTAAGGCAGCGTTGCACTAATGTTTGAGAACTCAATGGTGAAACTGCCTAAAAACTAAAATTAAATGCAGTAAGTTGTTATTATTTACAGAATAGCATAAAGGTTCTGAAAAGGAACAGACACAGATACAGTGAAAAAAATATGTAAATTTCATTCTGTGTTAACTAAAACGG
Organism: Oxyura jamaicensis; assembly: GCF_011077185.1. Classification (NCBI taxonomy): domain Eukaryota; kingdom Metazoa; phylum Chordata; class Aves; order Anseriformes; family Anatidae; genus Oxyura; species Oxyura jamaicensis. Next base: position 64,043,555 of record NC_048893.1, on the reverse strand, counting down.
TGTGGTACCAGTAGTAACATACTGATGGAAGGAGAACAAGTTGTACAGATAATAAGCATTGCCCAGTTTAAAATTTCTTGTGATCCCTTTAAAGGCTGTAGGAACACACTCAGCAACTTTTTTTTTTTTTTTTTTTTTTTTTTTTTAAATATAGAGTATTTTATTGATTTATTGTTCCCTCCCTTATAGGACAATCAGGCTTCACAAAGATGAGGAAAAACATTAGTAGGATAACATGTCACAAGGACTTGTCCCATGCCTCTGAGCTTGACTCCACTAGCTACATTCCACAGCTCAACTTCTAGGCACACTATCTGTACTTTCTTTTACTTTCCCATGGAATGCAGCAAAGTGAGACAGCAAACTACTCATTTTCACAAGGAGATGAAACAAAAGAAGCAAGTACATGACTAGGAATACACTGGTCTTTGGCAAAGTGGACATAAAATAGCTAGAGAGAATTTTTTAATTTTAATGACAGACATGAGGACTGACAATGAAATCTCTTGTATAACTTGACAGATGTGAGACTGGTAGGGCTAAATTATCCCACATGTCTTCCAAAACTGATTGAAAGGATGGGATCACCAGGAATAAGTTTGTCTTATCACCTTAGCAGTGCTTTAGACCTTCAGAAAAGGCTCTAGAGGCTACAGTTGATTACAGACTATGACTCAAAGTCATGCTATTGCAAAACAAATAAAAGCACACATCATGCTGGGATGCGTAAACAAACGTACAAACCACAAGACACAAGAAAAAATCCTTCTGCTATAGTCAGAGGTGAAAGTTCTGCTGAAACTCTGTGAATGAAGGAAAACGGGGATGGACTGGAGAGGGCGCAGGGGAGAGGAATGAGGACCTGGTGAAGCACAGAAAAGTGACCTGAAAGATTGTTGTGAGGCTGATCTGCATAGAGAAGAAAAGACAAGACAAGGCTACAAACTGCTGCAGAGATGCAGCAAATAATCCTTTTCCCTTCATTGACTTTGCACATGGCAGAAAGTAATGGCTTTACAATGGGACAAGGGAACTTTAGGATGGACAATGAAGAAGCCTTTCTTTGAGATGCCAGTACTGGTAATAGGGCTGTGCCAGAGTACAACGTCCTGGAAATTCATGGAGTTTAAATTGCTGGAGGTTAAATCTTCTTTTGGTGCCAGAAAATGGACTACACAGACTCTCAAAGTATCTTCTAGCCTTAAATGTTGCAGTCCTGAGGATCTAATAGGCCACAACCCAGCCAGATTTGTCTCATCGGGAAGGCAGCTGTCTATTGGTTTTGGACAGAAAGACACCAGGGGACAATCCTTCTGTATTCATGATTAAATAGCCTTTCAAAAATGTCTTTGACACTCTTACAACTAAGCAGATCTATGCAAGAAATCTGTTAGTCATTTGGGATTTCAAGTAATGCCTCCGCATGTCATCATTTGAAAAAGTAGCTCAATAGCTCTCTTGGGGGAAAAAGAATTGAGGCTTCTCCCCAGGGCTGATCAGTTTAGAAATGCCATTGCCATCACACTGGAATGGAGTATGCTTTTCTGTTCTTATGGTGTAGTTTCATAGTTTTCTAAGATTACATTGTAGAAGCCAATTTAACCAGAGGGATTTTCCCTCTCTGAGAAGATGCTCCAGTATTATTGTTCTGACTGATTCTCATCTGGACTGCTGATATTCATGGTAGACATTTCACTTCCTTAGTGGATCTGCCTCAGAAGGGCGTTTGGGAACATGACCTTGTGAATGTTTAGTTGTCTTTTGATCTCTTCTGCTTTGGGTCCACAGAGCCCCTGTAGCAGAAATATAGGAGCTCTGCTGAGCATATTTTTAATTAATCTTGGACTTAGAGAAGTTTGAGGATTAGTGGATTGCTGAACTCCTTATGTCTCTGGAGCAACGCTGGAGTTTCCCTGTTACAAATAGCAGAGAAAGAATCAGCAGTTGTTGAGAATTTGGCTTAGGACACAGAATCTACTGATTTCCGTAGATCTGGGAAGCCTTCAAAGCAGCATACTACTGGCTTTCATAAACACAGTTTCCTTCATCCAATGATTGCACTAAACTTCACAGACAGTAATGAATGAATTAAAATATAAATCATACCACATGGGCAAGAGAGAAACTGCCTCCAGTTCATAACTGGGAAAACTGAGAAATACACAGGATAAAGGTATCTGAAGATTTGAGGTCTTCAAGTTCCATTATGGGGCAGGCTGATTATTTATTTATTTTAGTTTTTCAAAGACACCAAGTGCTTTGTTGACTAATTGGAGTGAAGATGCCTCAAGGGATAGGAACTTGGCACACTGGCTTGGCTGACTTAACCAGCTAATGAGCTAATAACAATTTAGAGAAGATGAACTTCTGACAAGCATAAAAAAACAAAAAACAAAAAAAAAAACACTTTGTCTAAATGTTTGGAAATCTTTGATTAACTCCTGGTGGATGAAAACTACGATGTTGCTGTCTTTGCCCCTCTTTGTCCCCCTCAGTTGCTACCACCCTACATTTTACCTCTTGTTTCTGCCATCTTTCTCTCCTTTTATCTTTTGTTGTTGTTTTTGTTTTGCATTCCACACACAAGCATTTCCAGAGGTTCAGCTGAAACTGCAGGCATTTGGGTGTCCCAAAAGCAAGCAGTCCAAAACGAAAGTACAAATTTGGAAATTGAACCTTCCTGATTACCGCCCTTGTGACAAAATCACTGGTGGATGGGATCCTGGGGGAATACACTGCTATTCCACAATGCAGATAAAGTCTGTACACCAGGGTATGTTTGTGAGGTGTCAAAGAAACTTCATTATCTTAAAAGTTTTTTGGGGGGTCACTTCTCAAAGCTATTCTGATCTATAGTGCTATACCAATACATTTTTAGTGACGTTTGCATTGTTACAACAAAGGATACCAAGACATTGTAAGTGCAACTACAGTGCTGACAGTGATGAGAAGCATCAACATTCCTTCTTGAACAGCAAATTATACATGACCAATACCAAGGACCAACATTCCTTCTCAAACAGTAAATTATATAAGACCAATAAAACAATTGACTGTTTTGTCAAAAACAGTCTAGCAGCCTTCCATTGCCCTGCTGGTTGTTGGTTAAAAATGGGGAACATATGATAATGATATATGACAGCATAATGATTTTATCATATCGTAGCTGGTATGTAGTTTCATTTGATAAAAACTTACTGCTCTTTAGTCCCCAGTCAAATAGTGGCCAGGGTGCAGAAGGTATAGATAAACCCCATTTACCCTTGCCAGGGAGGGAGCTGTAGCGCTTCTTGGCCCAGTAGAGCTCTGCCGCTACATTTACAAACCCTGCCTCGGATGGGCCACAAGGGTCACAGTGCGGTTCAGAGTCTGACCCTCTGTGTCAGTCCGCTGCTCCTCCTGCCCGTGGTTGTGTGGGATTTTTGCTGAGAGACCAAAATCTCCCGTGCAAGATTACGATTCAGTTTGACTACAACAGTATCTGATAGGATGCACTGTCAAGGATTGCTACAGTGATGTGGTAGGCCTTTGCTCTTCAAAAAGCAGAACAGAAACCAATTAAATAAAAAGAAAGCTCACATCCCTGGGTCTCTGCTGAGAAATAGGCACAATACAGCTCCCTCTGCTAAGGCTGTGGTGCTTTTCTTTAAAAGCAATCAGAAGAACTCACGCTGTGGGCGAATTAAGGAGAAGGGGAACCAGAGATCAAGCTCCATGCAGGGTCACAAATCCGAGGGGCTACTATTGACTTTCTGTTGACACCAAGCTTCCTTCCCTAGTGCAAACTCACCAGACCTTTTAGAGACAGGTCCTGGCAAGCCTCGTGGGGCTGGCACTGCATGGCATAGCCGTGTGAGCAAGGCAGGACTGCACCAGGGAGGCACTGGGGGCCGGCACCTGGTGGCAATGCCTGGGGAGGGGGAGATGGCAGCGGCCTGCCCTCACCCAGGCCCTGCTCCACGCTTGCCCAAGGGAGCTTTACAGCCTCCAAAAATAATCTTTATGGGGCTGCGCTTTACAAGGCAGTAATTTCTGAGAGGAATGCTGCAGTTGTAGCAGTTCTTCTTAACTGTTTAAGAATATGCTGGTGTTCAGGAAAAATGAGCCTGCGAGTAACAAGTACTATCAATTTCTGACTTCCCCGTCTTTGAAATTCAGCCCAGCTAGGAAGAAGGAAAAAAAAAAAAAAAAAAAGTGTGTGCTGTCACACATACAAATCTAACCCCATCAATATATTTTAATGGATACTTTTTATTTCCTCTTACCGCTTTTCACCTCTGAGCAATGCCTAAGAACATACAACACCCTTGGCACTGCTCTGTAAGCTGAAGCCCCAGGCCTCCCTTGGAAACTTTCCTTTCAGAGCAGTTTAATAAGACGTGATATGAACACCCCAACAGCTTCTTCCTCATCGTTTGGAAGTATTGCACATGCTGTTTTGACTGGATTCTTGCTAGATAAATAAAGCCTACCTCTACCAGAAAAATACCCAGGCCCTGCATTTTTGGCTGGAAAGCCTTTCTTTCCTTTGGACCCTGAGTATTTCAGTGGCTTTGCCTCCTTTAAAAGCTGCATCCGCCTGCCCGGCGTGCTCGCATGCCAGCGGAGAGCTGCTTAATCCCTCTGTACGCTCCCCATCTCCCTGTCAGGAACACAGAGCATTCCCAGGCCTTTACATGGACGCAATGCAAAAGTCAAATTTTTCTATTTTTTGTTTTTATGTTAAAGAATCCCTGTATTGTTAAAAAAATAAGACCGAACTCCCCTTTTTCAGTATTATCCCTTTTCCTGCTTTCCTCAGTTATGGCTGATTGGTTATTAACTGCCATGACATATGAGTCATGCAGGATCTAGGACACAGGATGTATTCAGAGTTGCTTAATCATGTTCTCATATTTAACATGTACACTTGTTTATTAAGTAATAGAGATGTGCATGATATTTACATTGCACTATATTAATTTGGGATGTTAATGCTAGAAAGGGCCAGAGAATAATAAACAAAAATGATACAGACAAATGAGGAGGAAGAAAGGAAAGCAAAACCAAAGCACAATGAGAAACAGACCCCCAGAGCACAGGAAGAAAGGCTTCACATTCAGAGTTCTCTGCTGGGACACTTGGAGGTCTCTTCTCAGCTATCCCAATTTAAGTTCACAGTGATTTTTGTCTTATGGTGCACTTCTAATTTTACCCTGGAGTAGCCAACCTTTCCGCACCTCAAACTGTCCTCAGAAACACCTAGCTTTCAGATGTCCCTACAACCACTTTTGTGTATGAGGACAACAGTCTGTGCACCAAATCATAACTTCTGCTGCCTGATACGAGAAGTGTTGGCATTGGCCTTTAATTGCATAAGGAAAGGGACATCCTATATGAATATATATATGTTTTCCTCTCTTTGCTCTCATTCTAGCAATGAGCTCTCAGACAGCACAGCAGACACAGCTTTCGCAAGAGCACGCAGAAGGAAGCCAAGCTGTCTCAAGGTGAAGCAGATGATCGCATTGTACTCAGTGCTGGTGCATGAATGTAGATGAAAACACAGTTTAGCCTGAGGGGTTCTACTCCAAAGAATTACTAGCTTTTTCATGGGGAAAGAAAAAATCTAAATAAGATTGCTTGGTTGTGAAACATATCCAGGAATCACAAAGCTATATAGATAAGATGGAAGACGAGAAAAACAAGATGTGCTTAGTATATGCAAGGGTATTAGAGTTCAGGGTACTTAAGAAAGGTAAAGAATACATGAAAGCAAAAAAAATAAAATGCTATTTGACCAACTTCTGGAAGCACTTGACAGCTGAATGTGGTTTCAAAAGACCTGAAGACAGTTTACTGTAGGGACTGAGTCAAGGAAGCTTTGCATCAGAAAGGAGGTTGGCATTCTGCAACACACTGTGGCTAGACGCCTATTTTAAGGAGACTTTGCTGTCTCCAGAGATGTTCGATGTGGATACAAGACAACATGGAGGACTGCAGCAGGAGAAGTCCTAGAAGCAGAGCCTAACCTGGATACTATTTTACAAATGAATTCTGTGTTACTTCAGCTCTTTTTTTTTTTTTTTTTTTTTTTTGTTCCTCATGCTTGATGGTCTTTGTCTATACTATTCTCTTTCCTGTGACTTCTCTCATTTTCATCCCACTTTATCACCACCTACTTAAATGCCATTGTTTTGGCTTCTCTCACACACTGTCAGTATTCCTAAACCACTGATAAACCACTACAAGCACCTATGGTAACACTGTAATCCCTAGACTGTTTTGTTTAATGAAGGCCTACAGGAAAAAATGTATTCCTTAGGAGTCATCACAAGCTGACAAGGAGGAAAAAAAAAATCCAAGCAGCAGAGTACCAGGAAAGCATAAGGTAAAAAAACAGACAGCCTGAAGAAAAACAAGTGGTCTGAGAATCAGTGGTGCTCTGGCTCTTCTTTAACAGCACTCATGGACTGCTGTTCCTGGCCCCATGGCTCATTTCTAACCTTCTTTCCCTGACTTGCAGAGAAATGCTGTGATGAAATCATGTTACTTGTCAGCAAAGAATTTCAGCAGAGGGTACGCAGACAGCGAAGTATTCCCAAATGCTGGTCTGGACCTTTGGATGCAAGCACTGCTGAACTTCTAACCTGTATTATGGCCAAATGACTGCCTAGCAATTGCCAGAAAAGGCAATGACCCCAAAGTGCCACAGCCACATTTTCCCATGCTATTACTACTGCTGCTATGGGCACAGCAGTGAATCAGAACCAATGTTTTAAAAAACACCTGTCCGAAGTCTAACTTCTTTGTTTGCACCAAAGCACCTACCAGCATATCCTGAACTATTTAGTAGCTCTCATTGTCTTTAGTTTGAGGGAAAAATAATAATAATAAAAAATAAAAAAAAATAAAAAAGAGGGCTGTTTTCCATTTTCATTTCCATTTCTCTCTCTCTCTCTTTTTTTTTTTTTTGTACCCTAGACACTGAGCAGTTTTCTCATTAAGCAGTCTCTAAACAAAATGCATTTTCCCTTTCCTACATTACAAACATTTCAGTGACATGGCAGAAAAGCTAAAACACACAGTAATTACGATATCACTTCAATTTATTTTCTGATTCAAGCTATCAAGGCCCACACACACCATGCAGTTCTCTCATAAAACAGGATCTGAAGGGCACAAAACTCATACCACATCTCTGCAACACTTGTCCAGAGATGTTACCACTTTAGTGCATCACAGGAGATTGTAAAAACAGCAGCATCCCCAATACCAAAATACAGAAGAGCGTTATAAAAATTAATTAGATTTAAGGGAGGAAAGACAACCGGTATCTGTGTCCTCTGCCAAACTGCTAAAGGAAAAAGAGTAAAGCAGAGTGGTTTACAACATTGGAAAAGAATTAATCTGACTCATACAATTACTGAAGGACATTTGTCTCCATAACCCAGTAGGCATCTGCATTTTTCACCCTGTTGAACAGGATTTCCATTTTTTTTTTTTTTAATTTCTTTGCCTTGTTAGCAAGAAGCCCTTTTAGTCTTGTTGCTTTTTAACAGTTATTTGGCTAAAAACGAAATATGAAATAATCAGAACGCCTATGTAGGATATTAGCTATATAAGGTGGGTGGTGGAGGGAAGACACCAAAATCCCTGGTTCCTACAAGAAAAGAGGAGAGAAACACTGCTGTCTTGAAGCTGAGGGGCAATGTTCAGATACAAGTGTGGAAAGGACTGTGGAAACACAGAGATGATGCAGAAATCAAGGCATGTCATTTACCTTAGGTATGCCTATGGTAACAGAAATTAAGCATACATAACGTTTTGAAGCTAGTGAAGTTCCCAAATGAACTAATTTGTCTATATGTGATTAAATTCCAGCAAAAGTTTGGTGTTTTGCCTGGACTTTAGAAGCTGTCATTAAAAACTCAGTGCTGACATGCAGTCACCAGGGAAAGATGACTTTTTTATTAAAACAAAACAAAACAAAAAAAAAAACTAGTTTTTACCAATTTGCAGAAGATGCACCAAACTGTAGTTCAACTCTAATGGCCACATTAATCAGAATGTTAAGATCTTTCATAACCTCAGAGTTTTCTCAACTTATATTTTAAAAAAGGGGGGAAGGGGGGGAACAGGGGAGAGTGCTGGGGATTTCTTCTGTCCTAAGCCACAGATGAGCAAAGGCTCATCAGCCACATTGATGTTTTAAATGGGCCACTCAACCCACAGCAGCACCAAATTAGGGCAGCTACTCTATCTACAGCAGAAAATAGCACTGCAAGGCTGATTTTGTGAGCAGCTTTTCTACAGTTCTTCAGGCCCACTTAGAAGCTTCACATAAACGTGGAAATTGTTGCTTAAAAATGGGCATTAAACTATAAAAACTCCAGCCTATGTGGTTTACCCAAAGAGTACACAGTGAACTAAGGCTTTCAGAGGGCACAATCCAGAAGTCCCCTGCCAGTCCCCTCTTCTGCCAGGACCTATCTGCAGCTTGCACTGGAGAAGTGCTGAGGAGGAGGTAAACATCTTCTCACATGTGGCCTTCTATCAGAAAAACAAACATACTGGTTGGCTTTAAACTGCAGATATTGTCAAGTTAATTATTGCTGTCAAGTTAATTATTGCTGCTGTTCTTATTATTTTCCACCCATCATCTCTCCTGTAACGATTCACTAGCTTACTTGGAGAAAGAAGTGTGTCTGTGGGTAATGATTTCACCACTTTTCCTCCTCTGCCCGCCTCTTGATCACTCTTTTATATTGAATAATCATTTATATGGTAGTTTAATTAGCTAATTATGAACGTGTTTGGGTATTTTAAGGAGGAAGAATCATTGTTTACTTGCTAGTAATTAAGTGGGTTGCATCTGATTTCAGTGTCGGGAAATTTATGAGTATTATTTTTCTGGGTGGCAGTACCAAAATATTAAAAACATAATTATTTGCTTATATCACGGTACCCTGAAGGGGGAAGTAAATTTCCATGACTGTAGGCTTTCAGCTGCTGGTGGATTATCATTAGTATAACTGATCTGGATATACTTATTAGGATGTAGAAAGAGCAGCTGAGAAAGGGACACCAGTTACAGACAGAAAGCCTCGCTGCATTTTGAAGGCTTTGCAGAATACTCAATTCACCTGTCTGCCATCAACGCCCACACAAACAGCTTCCAACTCCTTCCTCCCCCTTCAAGGGTATAGGCACAAGCCAGCATCCAAACCGGTCTTCCACGGTCCCCGTGATCTGTATGCAGCAGCTGCGCTTGGAAAGTCAACTTTCATCTTGTGAGCCCAGGAGAAGCTCTGTGTACAGGAAGGCTCTGCTTGATTCTCTTGACACTAACAAACAAGACAGGTTGCCACAAAGCAGCAGTAGGCCTGAGTGGAAGGGATGGGTGAGAGCGATGGAGGCCGAGACACAGCTGCTCACAGCCCTCACCTTTTGGCACCCTCCTGAGAGAGGCAGCAGCGAGCCCGCTGCAATTCTGCTCTGCCACGAATGGCAAGCCAACAGATTTTTAAATGCACAGACTACAAAGCAGAACTTAAAAAACAAAGAAGCAAACAAAAACAACATGTGAGGTTGCTCACGATGTGCCTCACAATATTGCTATTAACTTCCCAGGACCAGGTCCTATGTTGGGCACTCCTCCTACCTTTCCAACAGGTGACAGCACGTAGTGAGATAAACGGTGCAGAAACAATACGGCATGAAGGCTCTGGCTCCTCAGCCTCTCCGTTTGAGAAACACATTACTCAGCCACTCCTACTTAATTGACCATGTTGTTTAGACCTCTGCCATCTTCAGGGAGAGCAGAGCAGAGCAGAGCAAGGCTTCCGTCACAGATGAAGCCCCTTCTATCATCCGTACTCCATAGCTTAGCCCATGAAAGCACTTGGGAAACAGCAACAGGAGAAATGTTATCTTCAATAATGCAAAACAAGGAGAAAAACATTTAGTGCAAGAGAAAAAATGCATGTTCCTGACAGGGTGCTTTATAAGAAAGCACCAAGAAAGAAGAGATGCCTGGAGGATACCCACAGCTGAGTTCGTTCCCAAAGGCTGCCCTCTCTTCCCAGTGGGCAGAAAACCAGCACAGCTCCTACAGTTTCCAGTAGCACTGCTTCCAGCTTCATTGATGGATAAAAAGAGGGGTCATCTCTTTAAAGTAAGCAAACAACATTTGCATACCCCCACAGACACATACTAACACAACTTTCCCCGTTTTTCTCCTTTTCAGGGTAACTTTAGAGGAGGTATGCCAGCTCTACCACACTCCATTTTGTGCTTACTTCTGTGCTGCTCATTGCTCTTTCCAGATTTATTTTTCTAAAAACTCTATTTCAAACTAGTACATACTACAAACAAATAAGTGCACAAGCCCTGAATTTGCCATAAAAGGACCTATTAATAACAATAGTAATGGGGTTTTATTTATTGTTATTTGATTTATACTTTCTTAGGCTTTAGTGCACAATTCTAACTTTGCTCCAAAAACTATGCCGGCTGGAATTTTACTATATTTGAGTCCAAAGTGAGAGACAACTTCAGAAGACCGGACTATCATAACATAATCAACTACTGAGGTAAGATTCTGAGATTTGACTAGATATGCAGATTCGGATAAGCATGCAAGAGAAGTCCATCCTAGCCCACCAGAATTCATCCCTACACAAATTCCTGTCTCTGAAAGGTCTCCCAAATGAATCCATCGTGCAATGCCAACTGAAGGTCATTAGGGATGGGCCCAGCTGCACCACCAGGGCAGTCAGTCCCGGAGCCAAGGACCCAGGCTAAATATAACCTGCCATCACCTTCATCCTGCCTTAACCTTGAGGCTATTATCAAAGCATTCCAGTGAATTGCAAGTGCTTTGGTATCATGCGAAAAGAAAGTTGCTCTCAGGTATTCGTGCCAGTGCAATTCACAGCTTCACAGTTTATTAATGACACGTGCTGTGAACTTAGATGTATGAGCCTCAAGCCTCTGGGCCCCTACACCACTTTGTCACAAGTATGATGTTTTTTTTTACCCTTCAGTGAAGTAACAAACTGAGAGCAGAGCCCGTTCCAGCATCTCATGGTTAATTAATATCTTGGCCATACACTTTTACTACCTAAGCTCTTTTAAAACCTAGTTTATGTAACATTTTCATAAGCTACCCATCAGTTATTGGTATTCCCAGTCATATGAACATCTGAACTGACTAATGAATATTAAAGGCTAATACTTGATCAAACAACTTGAGGCCATATATCATCGAGATCTACAGCAGTGACAACTGCTAAAATATTCAAACCACATAAGCATACATCTAGTAGCTTTGAGATATCGAGGGGCAGGCCACAACTGCACGGGCACAACTGTAAGCTGTAAGCTTACAGCTGGAGTTTCATTCAAAGTTGGGGCAAACCCCTCCAAAATTCAGAATTACTTGGAATCAAATAATGCCTTGTGCAGTCCCCCCACTTCTGTGGGATCACCACATTTCACAGCAGTAGCACTACTCGTGTCTTCAAAAAAAACATTTTGAAACAGGAAGAGCAATTCCGTAACTACTCTCTCAAAAACAGATGATGTGAACAGGAGTCAAGAAGAGAGAAAATTGATGATATAAACTTTTTAAAGGTTCAACCTCATTAAGAACATTTCTCATTCTGTCTAATCAATATAGCCACGGTGTCCCTTATGTTTCACCCTGGGCATTACAGTCATTACGACTTGAGATTTGTAGATTTCTCTCAAGTCTGATCTCTCACAAATATTAACACTAGCAGCCAAGGACAGACAAATTTCTACAATGCCCCATTAACCATTGTTTTCCAGCCTCAAAACCGCAGAGAATGTGCTGCTGAGCACAAAGGCCCCACAAATGCTACATATAAAACTTCCATTTCTGTTCCTATTGTTGACAAAGAGTAAGGGAGAATGAGAGAACAAGAGGAGGTTGGATGCCTTCAGAGATGAACATATAAAAGAAAGGAGATATTTCCCAGTTTTTCATCCTTAGCCCCTAAGGAACCCCATTTTTCTCCTTTGAGAGAACAGCACACACAGACATGCACTTCTTATCTTGGCAGAAGTCAAGCCTACTAACAGCATGGAAAGGAAAGTCAGAAAAAGCTTAAGTTACAGACGCCGGAACAGGACTGAGCTCTAAAGCATATTTTCCTCAGCAATGTCCAGTCTATTTCTACTATGGTTATATTATACAGACGGAGCTTCTACTATTTCTCTTCCAAATCTCTTCTACAAGCCAGGAGGCCTCACAGTTAGGATGTTTCCTAATACTTGAGTCATCATTTTATTTGTTAAATACTGCTAGTTTTTACTCTATTTCTTTCCTCTAAATGAGTTTCCAAACTGAAAGAGTTCTCTCTTTTTAGTTTTTTGGAAAAAAAAGCACTACCCAAATGCCTTAGAAGTGTTGTATTTTTTCTGTGCTGAGAAACCAGTCCTTTTTTTTTTTTTTTTTTTTTTTTCAACGCTTAGTAGCAAAAAAGAAGTCTACCAAAATAGGATAAGAGATTTTTTAAACCAGGGCGGGAAAGGGAGGACAGATGCATCCCCTGAGTATGCGAAACAGAAATGAGATTGAGAAGAAAATTAGGCTCCAATAAAGTCACCTTGATTCAATAGACACAAAGCAGTAGCGTTAGAGCTGGGACCCTGTGCTGTCTAACCAGAAGTTATCATTCACTTATTAACACAGCATACTTCCCTGCCAAAATAATAATAATAATAATAATAATCCAGAGATGGATATCATATCAGATGTACTAACATCCCCCCAGAGTGTCCAAACATGCAGGCTACGGCCCACAGAGCATCAGGAGCCACATGGGCCAGCCCAGCTGATAGCTTGCAGCAAACTGCAGCTGAGCCCAAGCTGCACAGAGGCAGCCCACCTCTCAGGGAGGAGAGGAAACGTTGTGTCAACTGAGAAAATCAGTTCTGCCCAGCAGTGGGCTGTAGGAGTGCTTCCTGGCTCAAGGTTCATCAGCTGATGTAAGGACAAAGTCGATGAGAGGGTAAGCAAGACCCAAAACACAAGTGGTTTTGCTGATGCAGCTAGAGGAAGCTTAGCACCCTCCAAACATGGGGCTGCAACCATGGCAGGATGGATCCAGCACAGAAGGCTCAACCATCCCTGGGCTATAGCTAAACCAGGATGCCCTATGCAGCATGCCTCGTTCTTCTGGTCTCCTGTTGTCCACATCAGAGCATGCCAAAAACTCAATCCCTGAGCCTGGATTTCCTTCCCAGGCAAGGACCAAACGCCTCCAGGCACAGGGTTTAGGAACAGCCAGGGAATACATTTAGACCCAAGCAGTGCAAAAGCACACTTGGATCTCTCTGTTTGTTTATAGCTGGAGTGAACACGAGGACAGATGCACATTGAGCAATGCCCTGAGGACTGGGATTCAGCCCAGTGCACTTCTCTTCTCCTTCCCAGTCCCAAGAGAACAAGAGTCTCTTGGATCAAGGCTTGTTGTGCAGTCTGGATCGATGGTTATCCTCAAAAGTATTTCTTTGTACCTTTACACGCTATGAACTTTTTATTTGGAGTTATTACTAAGTGGAAGCTGCTATGTGCAATGTGCGAGTATTTTAACGTAGAGATGAAAACAGTAGTTTATAGATAGATAGTTTATAGATAGTTTATAGATAAGTGCATCAACCTTCTTCTGAAGCTAAACCCTGCCTCTTCAAAGACAGCAGGAACCTGGGTCTGGGAGAGCCAAATGGCATTCTCTGATGTGGGCAATATAAGCATTTCAAAATTTTAATCAGTCTCAGATATGCACACCTCAGAGCTTGTAAAAAAAAATAATAAATAAATAAAAAAGACTCATAAAAGAAGTATTTTCCATGCATTCGCCTGTCATAGATTCATCTTGAATCCATTTCACTTGGGACCTGAAGACTGGGGGGCTGGAAAAGTTTGCACAACTAAGCATAGTGCTTTGGAGACTGCAACTTTATAGCCCTTCAGTCTCTGCAAAGCCCGTCACGAAGCAATGCTGTGCTGCATACATCAGCACATCACTATAAGGGGACACTAGGCAGCTCTTTGGTGACCTCAGGCCACCTAGCCTTGTCTGGATGGGAGGCAGCGACCTCAAAGTGTTAAAACCTCAAAGTCGTTACCCCATTGCTAGTCCTACAAACAAGCTGGTCCTGCATCCTTCTTTTCAAATTGATTTTTTGGCATGTTTAAGTCTGCATAGACACTGCAGTTTTGATTTGGTGATAGGTTTTTCAAAATTCGCTTTTAAGTAAAAATCAAATCCAAACCAATTGTGACCTTACTACTGGACTGGAAGGAGCTTAAAAAGGAGCATGGCTTGGTTCTTTAATTTGTCTTTAGCCTCTCCAAGCCAGTGTGTTCTGGACACTCAGTCATCAAAGGAAGCAAAAAGCTGGATTTAAAGTTGTTATGGCTTCCAGATGGGGATAGAAATGAACCAGAGAAGATTACTGTGTGTCATTTGCATACTATGGAGGGGGAGATGCTTGCAGTGACATGAAATTTGGTGAATTTGTCAAAGGAGTGCAGTTTCCCATGACAAGCTAAGGCATCACACAAGCCTGAAAATGTTTTTGCCTTGGGGTTAAAGTTTACTTTGTTTTCAGCTGAAACACTGCTCGTGGTTTTTCAAGGTTAAAAGAAGAGACTCTGTGGAGTCCCACATGTGAGGTCCCACTTAACCTCCGGACTGCCGGGGAGGCTGGAAACGGCTGGCCTCCTGCTCTGTGGTCACATTTCCGTGCAAGTAGGCATCCATGTTAGCTGGCTCACCAGCTTCAGTGCGTGGTTAGGCAGCACTCGTTGGCAAAAACTGCGTGTTGGGGGATCTGGAGTCTCTGGACTGACTCTCTGGGACTGTCATAGCTGGTGAGCTCACTTCCCAAGTGGCCTGGCTACAAATCCGTGTCTGTTCTCTCTACACTTACATGCATGCATACTCACACCGACATTTTCTTAATAGGCAGCTGCCAGGCGGGCAGATTATTTCTAATAACTCGGTTTATCATCACAGCTCCTGCTGACATAAAGCAGCCCACGTGGAGAATAGCATGTTCATCCACGATCTTTACCTACGTCAGAATGAGGAAGGACAAGACAACCAAGTGCAAGGACAGCAAAATGCAATATGCAGAGCTTTAGATCTAAAGTGCAGCCTGGAGGAGGGAGCTCAGGTGATCTAACCAAAGCATCACAAAGCAGAGACAACCTGGACTTTCCTTTGGCTTATTGCTAATGCAGCAAGTGCCAGCAATTTAATTCTGGGAATGCTCCAGGCCAAGCCTCACGACAAGAGATACCAGAACCAACAGCTGCACTGGCAGAACATGCTGGCGCGCTGTTCTTTTGCTGTCCCAAGGTGGCTGGGTGAATGCAGCCAGTCTTGTAACAGAGGGAATTTTCTCAGGACAGTTCAAACAGATCTAGGACATTCCACAAACCAAGTTACTTAACTCCTGCTTGCCCAACCCGAGGCCAGCAGGTGACCTTCTTCTTCTCAATTAATCTAAGACAATCCAGTCATGTCAGATGTTGGGAAGGTTTCAGATCAGCCTTTAGACAGCAGAGACCAGGCTCAAACAGAGCTACGTGCACTTTAGAAAGTACGACTTACCACCTTCTCCCCAGATTCTGACTCACATACTTGGTGGGAAACCAGTTGGGGCAGGGGTGCAAGCATCTTAGGAGACAGTACATAAGCAAAATCAAGGTGCTTTTTCAACTACAGCTTTGAGGTCATCTTCCTGGTCTGCTTTTTCTCTGTCTTGTCTTGAAAAGGCCCCCTTTCCATCCTTCCTATAATATCACCCATCGTTTCAATACTGTTCACTGCAAACTTAGCTAGCCAGGAGAGCTACCCACTATCTCCCTGCTTTACTGACTAGTTGCAAGCCACAACACAGTGAAATATGTGCACAAGACCCTGAAAACTGGGGAAGGTGGGAGAATGGTGTATGAACAAGTAACCAGTGAAACTGGCTTTCTGGTGCAGAAACAGCAGACAGTGACACTTTCTTTCTATCATGGAGCTTAAGCAAACGGGGAAGCCACTAGCTGAATACAACCTGGGGAAGTACGCCTCTTTCCATCAATGGGAACTCAGCAGGAGTTAAAAGTTCAACAGGAAAGGATGCCAATGTGCACTAAATAAATCTCTTAGGATTGCAGTAACAGGAGCAATAATATAAAATTAGAGATACCAGCAGGTGAAAAATTTACTCAGAAAAACACAGGGTGGTAGAAAATAAAGACACACTGGTTCCCAGCTGAGGACAGCTAACTGGGTCAGAGCCATATAAAAATATTCTTTGTGTGGCTATCTTATCTGCCTTCACTTGTGAAAGAATTTGTGCATTATTTGTTTAATGGAAGACAAAGATATGCTAAGAAATAGTTTTCTCCACGTCTCAGAATTTATTATGATGGCGTAAGATTTTTTGCTTATCTAATTTATTTTTACAACACTAGTCCTAGGTCAATAGTTTACTGATATTTGTCCTAAAAGGGGATTTAAAGAACTAAAGTTAAGAGTGAGTTTCACTGACTGTTCTTGGAGGATATATAATGAAGAAAACGAGGGATTACAAAGTCAGACAAAACTTATGGGAATCATTTGCAGTAGATAGACCTTGCAAAAACACCCTGTCCTACTTGGGTGAAATGGAATAAAATATCTACTGTAAGCATTAACTTGGGAGAGGAAGGTATATCTGTGTTCTGCAATGTGAGATGCTGAAGAACAGCTTTTAGGTGAAAATCTCAAACAAACAAACAAACACATCCAAAAAATTGCAGACATAGAAAGATGAGAAAGCAAAGCTTCCAGTGTTTGAAAAATCTTGTATCAATTTCTGGAAAGGGGAGAACGAAGGACAAAAATGGATGAAGAAATCTCATATTCAAGCTGCCCTGCTTCAGTAAGGGAACTTTTGATTGAGTTCGCAACATGATTTCAGAGTTTCAGGAAGCATTTTAGGAAAAAATCGATTGAACTGGAAAAAAAAATGGAGAAAGAGTCAAAGACAAAAATGGGTAGTGAAATATACCTACAGCATGCATCTTACTGCCTCAGCAACTGTCTCCAGATCAGAAAAACACAGAACCACCAGAGCCAACCTTTCCTTCCCTTTACCATGTCTTCCTTATGGGCATCATAGCCCTGGCCTTCTGCAAGGCTTTACTTGCCTCCATGATAAGAATGGATCAAGGGGAAAGTTGAGGAAGATGGGACAAGGCCAGTCAGTACCTGAGAGGATGAATGACCTTCTCTGTGCTAAAAAATGCAGGGCACAAGAAAGGGAAATGGAGCTGTGGGCCCCTGCACTGAAGGAAGGAACGTCTGCAGCCTCTGGCACAGACAAATCCAAGAAACAAGCTGGCCTCCGAGGGAAACCAAGGATGTAAAACTACAGTCACAGAAAAAAAGGGTACGGGAAGGTGCACCGAGCCCCCAGCAGAAGGGAACTGAAGAGATGGGCAAGTCATGGAACTGAAGAGAAGGGCAAGTCACGCAGGTTGCTCAGCAGGGCAGGAAAACAGAAGAATGCAAGAAACCCTTTCAGCATGCACTGCAGTTACACAGCTATAAAGCACAAGCTACATAGCTGCACTGCCAGTTACTCTATTTTGTTCTGTATGCCGACATGCCCCTCAGATAAAAAGAGAAAGTGTTTAAAAAAAAAAAAAAAAAAAAGAAAGAAAAAATTAGGAAGCAACAATCACAAAGAGAAGCAGAGCATCTCACCCAGGCAGCAAGAAGAACTCAAGGATGGAGGTATCTGTCGACCAGCTAGCAGGAGGCCAGCACAGTGGTCTTTGTTATAGTTTGCTCTGTTATCCAGCACCCAAAGAAAAATATGCAAGCCTCACAATTCACAGAGGAAGAAGTCCCTCCATGCATAACAGGGAAGGCGATTTGCAACAACTCCCAGCAAAAGCAGTGATTATAAAAAGTGTGGAAAACTCCTTTTTAGCTCCCCCTGTACATCTTCAAAGGCCAAAGTGATGCTGAGCTTTCTTATCAGAATATATATTCCATTCTGCAGGGAGGTCAACAGTTTAATGCAAACGAATTAAGATGCAACACCGTTTCCTCTTGCCATTATACAGATTACTTTCCCTTTTATTGGTGATCACAGTCCTGTAGCAAATAGAACAGGTTATGCATATGACTAACATTAAGAAATGTGTTTAATGTACTCTAACTTCCTGTAAAAAAGAAATTAGTGTCTAGGGGAAGAGACTGCACTTTGTGACCAGACAATTCTTTGCCGACCACATGAAACAAAACTTGGCTGGCAGACCACAATCAGTCAGCTCTAATCTACAGAATAATAGAACCACTCTTTCAGCTGCACCGGTTTCTAAAGAATAAAGACTGCCTGAAAAAAAAAACAAAAAAAAAACAACAACAAAAAAACCCTGAGCATCTTTTACAGAACTATGAAGTTAGTGGCTGTAGGGACTATGGTATACATGATGTATCTCAATTACAAACATTTGACAGAGCATCTCAGGATATATTACTCACAGAATTAATTCACTTCAGTTTTGATAGGAACAAAATCATTCAGAGCGAAAACAGACTGAATGGCAGCAAACAAAATCCAGTTATTGGCACTAGATCAAGTTTGCACACTCAGCTTACTAGGAAATTACAGGGAAATATGTTAGCCCACTCTTTACCTAACATCTTCATCATTGTTCCAGAAAAAAAATAAAACGCCTATTAATAAGAATGACATGGTTATAAACTAAAAAATGGTTGAAAATATCAGTCAGGTCAGAAAGCAGAAAAAGAGAAGAAAGGTAGCTTTAAAGGCTGGAGGCACAAATGGAAAACGAGAGACTGAAGTGATCTCTATACCAAGGCATTAGCCACTGTCACAGACTGGCTGCAAGGACCATATCTGGTACCATGGACTGCAAGAGTGCAGGATATCACTGCCGGGTTCTCTTCTGCCCATGCTGCCTGAATATCGTTGCCCCTCCTGTAACCTTGAAAAACAGCTTTGGGGCTCAAGACAGGCAACGTAACCCCAGCATAGCTGAAGGATTGGGGTACGACTTTCTTAAGGGTCTTGGTGGCCCATGACACAACCATGATTAAATACCTCTACCAATCCAGACAGATGCATGCAGACAGAAAGGCTGACTATGTTCATGCAGCGTGTGACACACAGCTCAGATGAGCCTCCACGGTAAATTCAGCATGCCAGATCTGCTCTGCATGCATAATTTATTTGCACAGGTACATTAGCAACCTTTGCAAACCATAAGTGCTGGCTTCCCCAGAAACAAAGGAAAAAATATACCAAGTCTTTTTACACAATGTATTTTATATGTATGGGAAATTCTCTAATAGGATATCTGGGAAAACCACATTGGTTCAGGGATCTTGTGACCTTCTTTCAAGCCCATGCATTAAGACAGTTTTGTACTTGGGGCCAGCACACCAGAGAACAGGGAGACTTAGTCCCTATTTCTAGAACACTCAGGAATATTTCATTCACTTTGAGACATCTCATTAACTTAAACAAAAATCTAACGTAGAAGTAGAGGAGAAACAAGAACATCCGGGGGCTGATTTAAAAGGAGACACTAAGAAAATGAAATACACAGACCTTGGCTCGGAGACAATGAAGAAGGAGAATATAACAAGAAATGACAAATACTTGAAGGCTATAAACACCAAGAAAGGAGAGGAACTCTGGGTTGTGCAAGAAGTAGTAAACCTACGAGTAATGACATTAATTTTAAAAAAGATAAACTTGCATTGAAACATCAATTTGTCTTTACAAGTAGTTCTAGTATGCTATCAAGCATTCTTCTAACAGAGAGTTCAGAAGATCCATTGCTTTGGGTATTTAAGAGGATTTTGGACAAATACTTGAAAGTACTCTGTAGGGAAAATATTCTGTACTGAGAGCCAGAAAACTTGCATGATTTAGTAAGTTTTTTTCTTACTGTGACTTCTCTGAATCTCTATTTTGAAACAAAACATTGGAATGAGATTTTTCTAGCACACAAAGATGGTGAAAGTTAATTTGTCTTGTTCTGCTGAAGAAATCCTACAAATTATAAAAGTATTATACATTGTTTATTGAATACTCTTGACATCATTGCATATAATCTCAATGTCACTGATTTAAAAGGAAAGACCAAGTAAGAGTTAGCTATACAGACCTTAGCAGAGAGATACTGAAGGAGGAAAACTCAACATATGACACATATCTGAAGACTATAAAATGCAAGGAGCCAGAGGCAAATGAACCCAGGCAGTGGCAGCTTAAATGATTTCCTCTGAGTGCTGAACTAGACAACGGTGAAGCCAAGAATCAAAATCAAGGGTCTCTCAAGAAGCTGGGCACTCTGGATTCCCTCCTTAAATAAATGGGATATACATGTCACGACTAAAGCTCATTCACTCTAAACAAAAGGTACTTTGGGTAATTCTAAGCTATAGGGGGTACTAAGAAGCACACATGAAATCAGAAAATGAAAGACGTGTTCAGCTCTGAACCAGTCACATTGTAGAGTGGACACATTGAGCTGCACTGATGTAATGCAATAACCAAAGTACAAACATTTTTATATTAAAAGCAATTAACAGAACCTTTCAAATGAATTGAAGCTTTATAGCCTGAAGGGTAAAAATAAAGGACTTGTACCTGTTATACGTGGCCAAGGTTGGAGATATGAAGCACATTGTCATTCAGATATTAAAATACTTTGAGAATTTTTATATCTGCTGGAGAATGGAACAGACACCTTTCTGGCCTTAGATAAGGTCATTTATGCTTTGTACTAGCAAAAACAAACTCAGTGTAGCTAAAGAGCACTTCCCAAATCTCTCATTCTTATAGAGAAGAGACAGTATGTTTGCAAGTGCAGCTGAATGTCAACCACATCCCATTCTGCTAAAGTTTCTCCTGACAGTGTCAGCAATGGCTGCAGATAATCCAGGCAGCTAGACTTGGAAATCTTCTTTAAAAGCCTAATGATTAATCAGGCCTGCTTTTGCTGTATTAGTATTTTCAGGGGTCACAGACAGGCTGATGAGACGAGCCCAATCCCTCAGAAATTAATTCAAGTCCCTCATAAGGGATGAAGCAATTGCATCACCAACAGAAGCAGAGAGCATCAGTTGGAAGTCAGTGCTCAATGACTGAAAAGAGGTGCAGCAGCTGGATCCTACTGGATCCCTTTCTAGTGCCTGCAGCTCTGACGCATTGTTTAAGCCTCCAGGGTGATGCTGTGCAAGTACCACTGCTGGACGCTATGAAGCTATGGCAGCTTAAGGAAGCTCAGTCTCCAGGGAAAGAAGTTCAGGCCTTGAACTTAAAGGCTTTCTCTTGTCTGTAAAATTTTGCCTTTTCCTTTAATTTAGCGCTTTTTACAGGGAAGTTGAATGGATGGGAGGGTGAAGGGAGCAGCACTATTTACATCTATGTTAAACAAACAGAAAAGAAAGCATCTGAGCTGCTGGAGCCTCATTAACACACCAGAGCCCAGTGCTGGCAATGGGGATACCACAGAGTGTGGCAACTCCTCTTTGTTTCCTTCTTACCCTGCGCTCATCCTCGGTTTCCCCTCCACATCACTTGTGCTCATGTGTCATGGGCTCAGGGACCGCAATGCTGAGCCTGTGGGGCAAACCAACCCAGGCTGTTTTTATTCCCCACAGCTCCTCTGAGATGAACACCCTGAAAATGTGCAGCCACAGGAGCCTCCCTCCAGCACAGACCTGTCAGGGGAAGCCCAGCTCCAGCCCAGCCCATGGCTGCCCACCAGGACGTGGCCAGTGGCCGCTCTGTGTGGCAGGAAGGGGAGCAGGGAGATGGGGGAGAGAGCTGAGGGTGAGCTCTGAGATCGGCCTGTCAGCAGGGCACAGCCTCTAGGCCCAATGGCGAAATCCATCATGAAGCTGGGGGCTGACTGACGGGCCAGGAAGGTGGCAGTGCTGCCTCTGTCACCCTGTGGAAGGGCGCTGGGAAGTGACCGAGCAGGTCTTTGGCCTGCAGGGCTGATCGCCTGTGTCCTGCCCCACCTCCCCTCCTCTCCCTCCCCAGCAGTGCAACATGTGCCTCAGGCAGGTCGGGGTGGGCAGCAGGGACAAAGCACGATGTGTCGCCTGATTTAGATAGTGGCAGCAGCTAAATGCAGCAGCCTTGTTAACGAAAAGGCTGTAAAAGGCTGAAGGCCAAGCGTTGGCCAAGGCATGAATCAGCACCAGACTCCCTCACGAAGATCCCCTTATAAGGCAATCTGAGCCATCCTCCGAGCCCCCCGCATGCACGGAGCCCCCCGAGCTCACGCGCCGGCCGGCCTCGCTGTGCTGCATACACGCCTGGCTCTGTAAACGCATACATGAGAAAATAACAAAAAGGGAAAAAGAAATCAGGGAAGAACACAAGAGTAATGCTGGGCAGTAGCGCCAGAGCAGAGAGCCTGTGTTACCACCCTATTCAAACAGGAAAGTCATCTACGAGTCTTGGAGAAATCTGCAAAAGTGAAGCTCATCATCCCCACAGGGTTTCTGCGTAACTGGCTTTCCCACTCGGAGCAGCAGCACGCGAGCTGCCTTGCTGCGAGCTCCCCGTGCCACACACACGGCTGCTGGGGGCAGCCTGTGCTGAGCGGTGCGGAGCCCTAGTGCAGAAGGTGATGGCACTGCGCTCGCAGGGAGACTGAGCACAGACACCGTGCGGCTTCTGCCCGCTTTCTTCCGAAAAGAAGATCCCCATATAAGGAGAGAGACCCAGGCTTCCCCCTGGGGCCCGGGCAGTAGGTGGCTGTGCAGGGATCACACGCACACACCAGCTCTCAGCTCAACGTTTTAACTCTTTCCTTGGTGATGGGGATTCGAAGCTGCTCGGCTTCCCGGTGGAGGAGGCCGGGGAGGGAAGCGAGCAAGGAAGGGGCAGCTGCTGGGGATGCTCACGGGAAGCCTCAGGCTTCTGCTGGACGGCCTGGCTGCCCTGACCTATGTGGCAGCAGGGCTGAGCAGAGGGCACAGTGGACACAGCCACCTCGCGCCCTCCACCCCATAACGGGGGCTGCACGCCCCTCTGGGTGCTCAGAAGAGCCCCAGCGTACAGCATCTGCATTGTCCTCTAAACACAAGGCAGACAGAAGGAGGAGGTACAGAGATGCGCTTGATTCAATACAAACAACTATTATTGGAAGATGATTTCATTAATGAATTATCCCAATTGCAGCTTAGCTAGTGGGCATATGAGAAGTCCAAAGTAATCGGGTAAAGCTGAAGCGATTTGCTTTATTCTGCAATTTAGCTCCTCGGGAGCTGCCAGTCTCCCAACAGTGTCTGGCCGCACACGTGCACACAGAGCTCACGGTGCATTTTGCCTGCTGACTCCAGCACACAAACTGCAGGTACCTCCCGTACTCCAGATGCTTTTCTGATAAAAAGCTGACAGCACGCATAGAAGAAGGGAGGACAGCCACATTACCAGCATCAGGGAAGGGGAAGGTATGAAGGGAGGGTGAATAAGAAACAGAGAGTAATTGATAAAAAGTGAAAAGAAGAGAAATACAGAAAAGAGGAGAATGAAGGAGAAACTAGTAAGGGAGGTATGAAGAAAAAAATAAAAACTGCTAAAGAAAAATGAATGTTTTAAGGGTGGGATTCAGTTGTCTGAACAGGGACATTATGAAAAACTTTTATTTTCTGAGTCACCCATGCTGGGCTGGCAGAGACAACACAGAAGTTATGGAGGCCAGGCGGGATACACTGGGCACCTAAAATAGCACAACACACCCAAGCCTACGCAGATGAACTGCAGGCTGAATGTCGAAGACCAGAAGGTAAAGCCAGATACACAGTGAGGAAAGGAAAGAACCAGGACTGTGGGGACCAGGGGCAGAGACAAACACTTATCATTCACCAACAATCTTGTAAGAAAAGAGCCTAAGCTGTATGGAAGTCACTAGCTACTACTGCACAAAGGTGGGCAACCCCTGAAAGCGTGGGTCAGAAAGATCACAGTAGCTGAAAACAAGGGAAGTGAATACAAATACTTGAATCAATTAGCTGCCAGATGTGGTTGGGTGTGTTATGAAAATGTTGGCTTGAATCAGGAGCAGCCATCACATTTTACAAACAGGTTCATATTGTTTATAATGGCCCTCAATACTTGACAGAATTGAGGGCTTGGGAAAGAGACGGCAACATACAACCTAGCTTGTAGATCAGTGAAAGAGCTGTCTAGCTCTCATGGTCAGCAACAGCTGCTGCCCAGCTAAGATAAAGGCATGCCTCGACAGATGTGCTCTGCGGAGTGCAGCTTGTAGCGCCACAGTCTTAGCTTAGGGACTTTTTGAGCCACAAGTAGTAATTGTTTGCATCTAATGGCCTTTGGTGGCCTTGCAGTATCCACAACATCCTGTGTGAAGGAGCTGCACAGATAAATCCCAGGGCACATTAAAAGCCAACTCCCTTTTTGACTGCTTTGAACTTGTTAGTTTCGCACAATCCTTCATCTTCCATGATTTATGCACAGGAAGAGATGGTGAACAGTTATTCCTTATATCTCTTTCTGGTGCCACTCCTGATTTTAATAACCAAGCAGGGCAGTTATATGGAGAAGGTCTGGTGTTTATCACACATACTTTCCTGAATGAGAAAGCTACTTTATCTTTTCCTTCTGTACACTTGATATTGTACATCATTAACAAGTCAACATAGAGGGCAATCAGAAAATCATGTTTGATGAAGCAAACTGCAGGAAGGCAATATAAATATATTTCCTTACACCTTCCCCCTTTTCAGTGGACTGATCCTTTCTATTAACTACAAATTTAATGGAGCAGTTTCACAGACTTCTATGTCCTTTGCTAATGTTACCCCTTTCAAAACAGCTTTTTTTTTTTTTTTTGACATACTATAATGCTATACTGCATATATATAATATTTATGGCTGTATATATATAATATTTACAATATATTGTATATATAATGCCTGTGGTAGATGCATACTCTTGTCTCCAGAATCTATCCTGAACAGAGGGGTAAGGGAAAAGCTGCTACTGGCAAGGCCAGGCAAAAGTCATTTTCCTCAGCTCTAGCATCAGCACTTGCCATTTTCCTACAACTTGGGTGGGAAGGGAAAAGTATGATTTATCATTGACTGAGCCTGCTCACTGCACAGATTCACTTGCTTTCTGGGCATTCCTGGAAGAAGTACGAAGGGCAACCTTCTTTCCTGCCACCACATCAACATACATGTGCACTCAGCTCTGCACAGCACCACTGCTCCCTTAGTTGGAACGGATTGCACTTTGGGGTGAATCAGACCAGGCATTTGTCTTTTCTGCACATCCCACCTCAGGAGCAGGAATACAGTATTTCCCATGGAAAGAGAACAGTAGAGGCTAAGATAGGACATGCAGGCATTAACAGGGCAGAACTGATAGATCAAAGGAAAGGAAGAAAAAGAAAGAAAGTAGGAGACTGAGGAAATGGATAAAGTGGAGAGAACGGGCAGGACAGCTGTTCACGTGATGCTGAACAGCTCACATTTGGAATTAGGTCAGCTGTATGAGGAGGCAAATGACAGTGTTTTTACTGTGTATTTTTGAACTTACATAACCTTAGCATGCTCCCAAATTACAATACATTTTATTGCTAATCATTTCCATCTGCAAAACAATCTCTTATTGAGACAAACTGCATGCAGCATACTGGAGTTGAAGTTGCAGCCACTGATTTGGTAACTGAGTCTGGATTTTGCTGGGATTAGATAACGATTTTTTTTTTTTTTTATTACTAAGAAGAGAAATTCACGATTTTAAAATCGCTTTAAAAATAGATCCATCAAAAGTATTGTTCAATACCTACATTCATGAATGCAAAGTCTTGAGAAATACAGTAGGAGTTATTTTTTAATGCTTTTAGACCAAGGCTAGGTGTGATCACGCAGCAACATAAATAGCCTAAGAGTTATAAAATTAAGACAAAAAATGTATTGTTAATGCATGCACAAATACAGATGTGCATAAAGGACAAGCTACCCCTGAAGACACTACTGTATCTTTAGTCAGCTAATACTAGTGATATATACAAACACACAAACATCAAACACGCTGTGGAAGAGCTTTTGAAATCATTACCCATCAAAACCCATGTGAGCATGAAGTTTAGATTTTGACTGCACAGAAGTCAAGAAATTTCTATTCTGTAAAGCTGCTGACCTGGTAAACAATATGAAATACCAAACATCTTTGTTGAAGATATAAGCGAAGCTGCTTGCCATGCAGCTGCTCCCCTTTAAATCTGTTTTGTTCATTTGTTTGGGTCTAGAATAGCTCACTCTGTTCCAAAGATGTTATTGTTATAGACCTGTATGTCCCATCTGCACTTAGGTCTGCTCACTCAAAACATTTCTGGTTTGAAATAGCTAGGACAAGAGAAAAAATGAACATCCAACACATGACATGTTAGTATAAATATGAGAAGGAATCTCCCCATTCTAAGGCAGGCTTCCTACACAGCTCTCTTGGACAATGTTTGTTCCTATATATTCCACCAGCTCAACTTACAGCAGCATTAGATCTTATTTTCAAGCCATGTCAGAGCTCTCCCTGGCTGCTTGTATCAATGTAAGTAGCACCTGTTCATTTCCTGATGAGTGATAAACTGCTATGTGCTGTGTTTAAGTGTGCCAATGCACAGGGCCAAACTTACCTAGACATATTAAAAACAAACAAAACCAATTTTCCACTCAGTTTCCACTGCAGAATCTATGAAATCTCACAACAGTTTATGCAGCATAACCCTCAGAAACACACTTCAGCTGTGGCTGAGTGCTGCTGGCTACGCAAGTTACTGCTTACCTCCTTTTGCACCGAGATAAAGAGCCAGGCCATGACTATGGACATGAGCTGGCTCAGCAACCGAGGAAAACATTTTCTTGTGGGAACATGTTGCTGCTAAGTGAGAGAAGGAAGCTCCTTATTTAGGAACTGAGGTTGCAAACTGCAGCTGTGTCCTAAAACTGAGCCGCAGGTCCTGTGGCTTTGGTGGTTAGACCACTTCTAGCCCTGGTAGGAAATCTGCCTAATTAAGGACCACAGCAGAGAGCTCGTTCAAGTACACCTACAGGTCCAGGTAGAAAATAGAAAAAGAAATATTCCTGACCTGATTACAAGGTCCCTAAGCACTTTCAAATCTTGTTTGACGTTAAGAAAGCTGTAGGTGATCAGGTCTTCAGTAGCAGCAGACATTTGCAGAGATTTGTTTCATACACCTCAGACTAGTTGGACCAGCAAAGTACTTTGGAAAACAGCTGCCTAAAAGTGAAACGTGGTCAGAAATACATGCGTGATGTGTGAGTATAAATATATATGGAATGAGTCTGAATGAAATATTTTTGTTAAAATACAACTGAGAAGGACATTTGTTTGCATCCTGAGCAGAAACTGCATTCCTTTGTAGTTTGAGCACTAGCAATAAAACTGTTAATCAAGGTCTAATTGTGTCTCAGAATAATACATTCTGCTTGAACCAAAAAGAGCCCAGCTTGGCACTCAGATCCCACTTTCAGAACTAGCTGTTATGTCAGAAACAAAGAAACACGTTTCTCCACTTACAAATCAGAAGATCTGATCCTGAGGAGGGACACTATAGAACCCACATAATACGGCTTTGAATCCTTTTCATTTTATACCCAAATACAACACAATGCTGTTCCTCTTTAAAATATAGTACAAGGCAGCAGCAGAACAGGGACTGAATATGACTGGGAACCAATAATTAATTCCTAACGACTTCAGAGAAATTGCTACTGCCATGTATCAGGCCCAAGTCAGTTCTCAAACTGAAGAAACACGATGCGTACAAGAACTATGCCAGAAGAAAGCAGCAATGCTAAGCTCACAATACAGTTTGAATCCCTTTAGTTTCCCCTTTAGGATTTCAATAGCCACCTGCCCTAGGAAGTATGCAGCAGAACTAGGAATGGAAAGAAGCTCCCTAAGAACTCAGTCTCTTTTCTTAAATCACAGTACCTTTTAAATCTAGTCAATGGGAGGGAAAATGAGGTGCATAGAATTATTGATTAGTGAAGGAGGAGCTGAAACTAAGAGCCAGAACTCATTTTTGTTCTTGGATCAGCCCTCTCCTTGAGCAGCCAAGGGGCATTTTGCCTCTGCTCTGTTTTCACCGGCACATGCCTGCCCTGGGATTTGCTTCTCCTCGGGAGCTGGGGAGGCCTGGAGCCTGCTTGCTGTGGCTGATGCTGCACTGCTCAAGGAAACTTAATATAGAGAATAACAGGGGACAGAGATTTTCAGTACAACCTCATAAGCAGAAGCAAAGTGATCCAGAAGTCTAGAGCAAGTTCTTTCTGAACTTTCATAGAGACAACAGATGTGAGCTTCATTTACTGATGTTGTCATCTTAGCTAGGTATTTGAGATCACATTTCCTAGTAGTCTCAGAAACCCCCCTACTTTTCCCAGTATCTGTAGATGCTTTCAGCTCACATTGCAGAAACTGCCCCTTGTTTACACCTGCCTAGGATCTGGAGAGACAGCCGTGGCCTCCTCTTGTGCAAACGTGCACTGCAAGCATACTCATCTACTGACATTCCGCACAGTTTTGGCAACTACCTGCACATTTGACTTTAAAAAGTCAGTGCCAAAAGCAAAAAATGAACTTGGACTGAAAGGTCTACATTAACATATGTCCTTACTTTATGTCCTGGCTCGTCTAAATTTGAGGGATGGTTATATATTAAAGGAAAAAGAATTAACAGCTAAAAATGTATCCAAAATTCCACAAGTTCACATATTTGTAAAACCACAAATTTGACTGCAATTTATGCCCACTATAAACTTAATGTTAATAATTGTAGCTAATCCCTCTCTTCACAAAGGAAAAAGGAATATTGGAACAAGAAATGCAAAAATAGTCAAGAAATCCTTATGCCTGCTCTGTATGCAGCACACCCTTCTAGAAAGCACACCCATTCCAACTTGTCTGTTCTCATGGGGGCAATTTTGTTTTAATTCCAGCCCCTTGGGTTTTAGCATATATAGTACCTCCCGGTACTTCTGTCAATACACCCACGCTCTCCTCTCGAACGTGGATGTCCCAGTATCTGATTGTCTCTAACCAACACACACAGTAACAGCATAGAAGCAAAAACCTGGAGATACGCAGACAAAATCCAAGACCAAAATGCATCCTGCAACTCACCAGTGCCTGAAAATTTGAATAAATATATGCTTAACCTAGAGGGGTCAACATCTCCCAAGCAGGAGGGCTAAGCCAACTCTTAGAAAGGGCTGCAGTGCAACAGGATGAAGTGGAGGGCTCACGCGGCTTCTGGCTAACCTGAGGGATGATGTATTGGGACCACAAAGCATCTAGCACACAGAGCTGTTCAGTGAAGTGTGTGCTAGAGGAAAAAGCATTCCTGGGGATACGCAGCCTTGCTGAGCTCCTGCACAGCCACAGCTGTGAGCCGAGGCACAGCCTCCCACCAGCAGGGTGGAAGGATGGATGATCTTGCAGAGCTGCTGAGACAGAAGTTGCAAGAGCGCTGCAGGGCATCGCCGGCTCCCCGCAGCGGGTGGGCTCATCCCTTCCCTACGTACCGTGGGGAAGTCTCTGCACAGATGTTCCCTAGAAGTCACCAAGTCTGTCAGGGAGCTTTGGGGTGGAATTTATGCTGTACAATTAAAAAGATCTGCATAGCAAAAAAGCAAGTCAGAATAGAGGTACAAGTTTCAATGCCATCCCTTGCATGTAGGCTCTGCTTGGGAAGGCCAGCTACCACCATTCCTGGTATTTCATCTTTAACAGCTTTATTGAATCCTGACATCTGTGGTTTTGGTTATTTTTCCATCAGTCCTATTTACCTCTTCTTTAACAGGGGGCTTTTTAACTTGGCAAAATTCCTTCTCTCTCTTCAGCTTCAGTGAAGCTCAGAGTTAAATGCCACGGTGAGCTGTAGCCTTACATACCGTGACTTCCCGCCCCAGTGCATAGAAAATGCTATTTCTCAAACAATAAAAATTATATGTAT
This sequence comes from Oxyura jamaicensis, assembly GCF_011077185.1. Taxonomy (NCBI): domain Eukaryota; kingdom Metazoa; phylum Chordata; class Aves; order Anseriformes; family Anatidae; genus Oxyura; species Oxyura jamaicensis. The sequence continues at coordinate 64,013,487 of NC_048893.1, read as the reverse complement.
CCAGTTAAGTAATTCCTGGCTGCACCATGCACTTCCCTGCAACAAGAAGATCGATTCTGCTTCTTAGTCCTGTGAGTACAAATCAGGGGCAGATTGTTTTAAAAGATTGAATAGGGGAGGTCTACAGATATTCTGAATGAGGTCTAAAATATCATGTTACTGTCTCAGAAATAGTTTTGCATCAGCTGGAGCTATCTATGAGGGAAAAATGCTTCTTAAAGGAATCTATGATTGGCAGGGATCTTCAAGGAGTTTCACGTAGTAATTCAGACAATTTACGATTCAGCATAAATACGTCGGAATAGCAGAACCCTGGATACATATATGGCTGCCCAAATGACCTTTGGAGTTGTCTGCAGACAAACACGTACAGCCATTTAGGTATGGTGTCCTAGCCAGTCCTTTCTTGATATTTTGTTTTGAAATATCAGTCTCAGCTCATTATCCTTGTATTTTTGGATAAGTAGTAGTCTTGCACTATTTTTTTTGCTTTACTTTGTTTTGTTTATCCTACTCAAGCCCCCATTCAAATTCATACCCATTTATCAAATTAAATAAGGAAACCTAGCTGATTATCTCAGGCTTAAAGGCCCAACATTTTTTCAAACTGAAGGCAATTAGTATGGCATATAAAACAAAAGTGAGGACAGAAATGAAACAGCTCCAGGAGTCTCTCATGAACCACCAGAAGACCCAAGCTTTGTTCTCATAACAGACCCCCCCATGAGAGCCACACACTGCTCTGGTATTTGCCTCCAGAATTGCATAATGAATATTGGAGTACAAAGAAATCAGACGTTTGAGGGAGTCACTTCAGAAAGGACAGGTAAGGGATGCGGTCATAATATTATGAGAAAAGGTAATAAGCTATGTGAGCATGCTTTGGTTTCAGTCCTGAGAACTTCATGAGTTCCTAAATCTTTAATTCTTGTCCTGGGAAGTCAGAGAGCTGGAGCAGCAGCTTCTGGAGAGTTTGAAGAGCCACAAGTAGTCCACTGTTGGGCACCGGTACCTGCCGATTCACTGATCACACCCTGTGCACCTTCAACACCTACAGCTGAGGTGACTGCCTGTGCCCTTCCTTCTCCTTGGCATTTAGTTTAGAATATACATATCAAGATGTGCCACTCTGGGACCCATGCACTTCACATCACTGCCTCTCCAGAGGTATGACATCCAAATGTGAATTTGTAAATGACTGTAACATCATATAACCCCAGAAACTGCCTTGTAGATCTTGTGCTTCCTTCAGTTTGTCCCCGTTGGGCTGTACAGACGTACACAGCAGCTTCTGCTGGTGCCACCTGCAGCTCTTGAATACTTCCCAGTCAGTGACGCTTACACACATCTTCACCAGCAGCAAAGAACCCCCAAACCCTTGAATCTCCCCACATACAACTATTTTTTTCTTTTTTTTTTTCTTTTTTTTTCTTTTTTTTTTCATAGCAAACAAAACCATTCATTTGAATTTTGGCTTTTCGTATTTTATATTGGGTAACATCAATATAGCTGTTAAAAACAAAATAAACATCTCAAAATGAAAATAAAATCAAAATATTCTGTTCCAAAAATCTGGAAATGAAATGCTGGAATGGTCTGCCTCTCTTCTTTCCGTGCTTTAGTTATTTTGTCTGATTTAACACACATCTTTGAAGCATTTCAAGTTTGCTGAAATTACCTTTATAAAAGGGAAACGCTTCCAGAAAATGTCCAGCCATTTCTAGCAGCTGTGTCAATCACTAGTACTTGTGTCTTGGCACAGCTGGATAAAGATACCCAGTGAGAGTCTGAAAGCCACGAGTTTCAGATAGCTATATTGGTTGCCTGAGATTAACTACTGTTGATTAACCAGAGCACAACATTTAATCGTCGGCTGACTTGGTGCAAGATGGAAACTCCAAAAACAGCTGTTTGATTTCTAACTTTTTTTTTTTCTTTTTTTTTTCTTTTTTTTTCTATCTAGTAAGCTGAGATTTTGCAGAAATTTAGAATGAATTTCACAGTGATATTTAATATCTTATCTTTTGTGTTCATCTTTGCATGGCAGCAGTTATCCTTGAAAGGTACAATGAGTATTAGATTGCTCAGCAAACAAATAAAATACATTCCTGTATATGAAAACAGCATGAACGCTGAATTGGGGGGGAGGAGTTGTTTAAATTTCCAAATACACCACTCTCATTTTTTATTTACTGTGCTTGTCCCTAATCATATAATGCCAATGCATCTATAAATTAACTTGTCAAAGAGTGACTGCTGAAAGTGATAAAAGCTGTCACTTAACCCAAAAGCCTAAATTAATCAAAAGGAAAGGAAAGCAGACCCAGCACCGCCATGAATGCTATTTCCTGCTCTGCCAGGGATGACAGACATGACTGAGGGAGCTGCAAAGTTAACAGTGATGACAAAAAGAGGCGGAAAACTTGCAGCATTTAACGCAGAAGCAGGTACACCAGCTGTGCCAGCATCTCCTCCAAAACACCTAAGTCTACCCCGCTGTTTTGGGTGAATTTGATCTTTGCATCCCGTCCTCATGGTGGTAACAAAATGCTCTGCTACAAAAATGCTGCATTCCACCCCAGAGACAGGGCTTCATTTCAGGAATGGACAAATAAATAATCCTCACATCTGGTTTGAGCATCACGTTGCAAGCTGCTATAGGACTCTGCAAGATGAGCAGCACCACGGAAGTGAACAATATTTCTTCCAAACCGATTTTCTCCTAGAAGCTGCTGACAGGCCCCAGGACTGGGTTGGCACAGGAGGGTGACTCATCACATCTGATTAGAGGAATGAAATAAACACCACTTTTATCAACATGGGAAGTTTTACCACTTCAAGTCCTTTCATGCACAGTTCCAAATTACAGGGCTACGTTGTTTTCTCTCGTAAAGGACTGCATTTCCACTAATGCCAGGGTGAGCTTGGTATGTAATCTCTTCACCTGAGGCTGGCCAGTAATAATATTGTGCTTTGCTGCCCATACACAAATCACAGGAAATACTAGGGAAGGAGGAGACTTAAGCAAAAAGGACACTGTGGCTCAAGCAACAGCACATGCGTGTGTTTCAAGCAGGTGTTATAAAAAGATTTCTGACCAGAACTGAAGCAAGGTTTTAGGACAGCCTCTCAACTAAGTGTTGTCAAGAGAAAACTATTTTAACATGGAGCCGGATCAGTTTATAAAAGGAATTATTACGCAGCTTGCCTGCAGCATAAGGAGACTTGGATTCAGTGCTCAGGAAGGTTTGAGACATTCCCAAATTTTGCTTTCAGTCTTTCTTTCGCAAGAACAGCAATTAAACCTACCCAGACAGAAACTCTCCAAAAACAAGGTCAGCTACCCTGTGTGCAAATGCAATAAGAGCTTTGGAAAATCCACATCTAATTACTTGACCTCCACAAAGCCTTGACTATTGCAGTACTGTAAACCAGCTGCATACATGCATGATTTCTTTCTAATGCCAGCTGAAAGTTCCTTAAAACACAAAGAGCTGACCTGCTTGTAATCTTACCCAAACCAGATTAATCACGGTTTTTATTCAAATGCAAGTCCAATCCTCTCTACCTTACTAACCTATTTGTCTATTTGTAACACAAGTCAAATTGCATGTTGCACAGAAAAGCATCTTGCTTTACTGTGTTAAATTTGCTTCCTTTCTTCTTAGCCAGGACATCCACACTCAAGCCTCTCTGACATCAAACCAAGGTATCCTTTTTATTTGGGGCTGGCAGCGATGGCGCTGCTGCGTGATGCCACATGCCATGGAGAGCCAGCCTGGGTTTTGGGGCCCAAGAAACGAGCTCAGCTTAATCAAACCCTAAAGGAATCCAAACCAACCCCCCACTGCTTGCCCCTTTCAGGATTCTCTGGGAAATAAATCTCACACAGCCGATTGCATAATTTCTGTAAAAGAAGCAGAATGCTGGCAGATGTGGGCCAGCTCTGTGCAACATGCATCTGTGCAGGACACTTGATTACATGATTCATCCAGAACTTCATTGTTTTAAAAAATGATGCGTGTTAACCTCTCTCCAAGAAATACAATAAGCAGCAAAATCACTAATGAAGCCTCAAGTCTGCCATACAAATAACTAAGAATGCCCCAGCCTTCCTATCCCCCTGGACATTTTCCAGTCACCCCTGGCTGCTCGTCTTCTCTGCTTCCTTCTCCTAGAGATTTCAGCCAGAAGCCCCTTTTCCTGAGGTTGCCTTCCCATTACCCAACTACCTCCTTCATTCACCTCAGGCTCTCATGCTCTCCTCTGCTTCCACTCACCCCGCAGCCTCCACCCCAAGCCTGTCAGCATTTCTCAATGAGGTAGCAGTGACAGCACACAAAGAGCGCTCCCTCTTCCTTACATATGCGCCAGATACACACTTTGCTATCACAAACCTTGCAAGAGGCTGATTTTGAGTCCCACTAGTACAGAAAAAATCTGTTAGCTATTCTCTGCTTTCCAAAGGTGTCACCAATAACAAACAACGTGGCATCTGCTGTGTGCTTGCTGCTAACAAAGCCGATGGGCTACCAGAACTCAGAGGTTTCGCCATACAGATTTCCAAATCAGCAACGTTCTTGTGTTTCCACCGATAAGTGATAGACTATCCGATTATTTGGTGTATTTTCTTTTGGAGATATCCTACCACGTGATTCGGCAATATCATTTACCACTTCCATTCCGCATCTACAGGCTGTTGGTTGTTCCCGTTACAGAAACTGGCAAAAAAGAAATGTTCTGCCTGTAAAAGCTGCTGTAGTTTTCAAGCTTCAATCACAGTACTGCTCTGTCGTGTCTGCTAAGGAACTCCCTCATATCGCTGAACAGAAAAAGGATATTCTCATTCCCTTTTGGTTCCCATGCCATTTGGGTTAAGGCTATTTAGCAGTCCATTCCCCGCCCCCGCCCCCCCCCCCCCAAGACTCTGAAGCTGCGTTGCGCATGAGCTCAAAGACCCTCCTAAGGGACTCCTACAGCTCCTATCATATCTTGCAGCCAAGCTAAAAGGACCTCCTGGATTACAGGGACTCTGTTGCAAGTTGTCACTCGGTGCTGCTAAAAACAGAAGAGAGCCTAGCTGCTAGAACGGCCCTGACAAGAGAATGCTGTTTCTGACAGCCAAGCTACATGCCTGAATCACCCAAACCACCCTGCTCAGGAGCAATGACGACATGATTCATGACTCTCTCTCTCTTTTTTTTTTTTTTTTTTTTTTAAATAGGTATTCAAAGCTACCTCCCAAACCATTCTCCCTTTAGCAGAGAAAGCCTCAGACGAGTAATGTCTAAAACTGTTCTTCCATCCACCCAGTGGATAATCTGATTTACTAAATGTGTCGCTCTAACCTCAGAAATAAAAAATGTTGCTGAAGACCCCACAGCCTCAGGTAAAACTGACTGCATGACTGCAGATTTTGCTCTGTGGGTTAGAAATAACCTACTAAAGTAAAGGGATTTTAATTCATTTGGGTCTGTTTTGAGACTGCATTTAAAAAAAAAAAAAAAAAAAAAAAAAAAAAAAAAAAACACCTGCAAACTTCCTATTTTGAGGGAATGCTGTTTTCTGCTTGCCATAAGCCACCTATACCAGGCAACAGTAATTCAAACGTCTTTGAAGAGCAATTTTGCTCTCCAAGCAACCGAGAGACTGAGGAAGGAGGATGTAAGAAGAGATTGTATCATCTAAATACTGAAAGCAGTCAAGGCCAGATTTCTGCATAGAGTGTAGAGAAGCAGCTCTGGAAGAGACTGTGTGGAAAAAGGGAGGATCAAGGCCCAGAGCATAGGGACACTTCTCTGGCTGCAGGTGACCACCAGTAATGTGAATTTTTATCAGCTGAAATGTCAGCAAGTAGCTTTAGTTTTACTTTTACCATTTGTATTCAAAGTAAACAGCACATGAGCACATAGCTCAAATCAAAACAAAACCAAGTGATCAGAATAGGTCGCCTTCTCTCTTCTAGGCAGACACAAACATGTATGGCTCTCTTCTCTCCCAAACCCAGCCCTGCCAGGGAAAACGACACAGTTTTACGGAACAGTTGTGCCTCTGTGGTTCTGAACAAGAAAGCCATTTCCACATTGAGCAGCCAAGCAGTATGGGCAGAGAACTGGGAGTTTTACATCTATTATAATGCACAAACACACCTAGCACAGAAAACATGCCCTGAAGTAGCTACATTTGGTGACAGAAATTAAAACTGCTTTTCAGACAAAGAGCAAATAATTTTTTTCTTACTAATAATTGTTGACAGAAATCAGAGCCTCTGCCAAAATATTTACACTCAATTTGATTACAACGATGATCAGAGTATTGTCAAATGTACTGTGTTCGCTTCGTTTTGGCATCAACAAAAAAATGAGATAACTCTCTCTACGGAGAGCTGTGTATTTAGCACACTTTAATTTATATATTTGTGCATAAACAAACATACATATATTTTTATATAGATCCCAGTTCAGTCTTTTCACTTAGCAAAAGTAGAGTCATCCACAGCGTTTCTGACTTGAGGCAGCAAGCACTCGGAGTAAATTAGCAGGTCTGCACCTTCAGCAACCCTGGGGGAGGGGTGGGGGGGGTGGAAAGGGTTGGTGAGTGGGAGGATTAAACAAACTGTGAGGAAAGGGAAGCTTTGGGAGAGGAAGGGCTTGTCTTTGGAGCTCTCGCAGCGGCCACAGAGCGCTGCTGCAGAAACAGTCCAAGGTGCTGTGGGGTTTTCCTTCATCATCATCAAATAGCGGCTGCCAAGACATCTACCTGGCTCCAAATGATTTGGTCATTAGAGGAAGCTCTGGCACTTCTCCACCGCCACAGCAGAGTAATCTTTTAAAGAGGATTTCTCACCTTGGGGTGCATTTTCTGCTCTGTTTACAGTAACAGCCTGTTGTGAGATCCTTTGCTCGGGGCCTTCATTTCTCATTAGGATTCTCAGCTTCATGGAAAAGGTTTGAGCAGCAAAAGCTCCAGGCTCTGTGCATGTCACAATGGTTTCATGGCACGTTAAATTCTAGCGCAGCCATAAACTGAGACTTCTCTTCAAGCAACTGGAGTTTCTATTAACTGCAGCGATTACCGAAAAGTGTCTGCAAACGTTTCAGTGTCTGGCTCAGTTCTTTTTTCTGGCTGGAAGGTTCGTATAGGATGACAGACTAAAACAGCATGTGGCTTCAGTAGCTTGCAGAAGATTCTTTTTTTTTTTTAATAGTTACAAAAAAATAGAAATAAGGAAGGTATGTATGTAGTGTTAAGAAATAATAGCAGCACTTTACTAAGTCTCATATCTGCATTGTCCAGAACATTTTTGAAACGCTAATTAAACATTTCAGCAGCCTGCAAGATGAGTAAGAATTATTCTCATTTATGGATGGTTAAACATAGGCTCTGGGAAGTTAGATGTCATATCCTGGTAGACAAGGCCAAACAACTGCAAATGTGGGCCTTGTTTTTTTCAGCACTAAATTCTTGCCTCCAAGTTAATTTTATGTCTCTTGGAAATCTATGTGCTGCAACAAAATCATTTTTGCCACGCTGAGTTGGGTGATCTCCTCAGCAGGACAGGAACCTGCTACAAGTAGCACTGTTGATAGACGTGCTATTGCATTCAAAGGTGAAAAACTGCAGCAGATCCTCCTCCAAGTATTCTGCCACATGACTGCAGAATGTGCATCTTCTCCAATCAGATAAAAATCACTTCTAATGGATTCTTCCATGTCCTTCCTTTTAAATATATTACTCTTTGGCCTTCATCTTACCATGCCTTCAGCTATCCTTGGCATCCACACCCACCCACCCACCTCCATAGCTCCCTTAACTTAACTTTATGAAGGCTTAACGGTTTATCTGCTGTTGTCCCCGCCCCATCACAAAGATTCACAATATACAGAGCATCTCACATAGCAGCTGAACAAAGAAGCTGAATGAAGAACTAAACAAAACAACCAGCATGGATTTGACAGGAAAAGAAAATATTATACATGGTTTCAGTTTTCTTACATAAAAGACACAGTACATCAAGGTTATCTCTGAAGGCACTACACTGTGGAAATAAAGAGTAGCTCTGTGAAGATAAAGAGTAGCTGGCAGAACAGTGTGAACCTCCACATCGTACCACATGAAAAAAATGCAGTTCAGAAAGCACTGCCTTAGGAGCTTAGTGTGTCCTACTGTTACTTGCCATTGATGCTGCAATTTTGTCTTAATTTCATATGATCAGCGCAAATATACAAAAGTGGATGGGAAAATGCAGACTAAATTCCATAAATCAAACTTATTTGGCAAGGATGAGTGAGCAAGAAGCTAGAATCTATCGCCATGATTTCCAACTATGCTTTTGAAAGCGGGGCTTCACAGCCTTCTTCCTCCCTGTCCCATCACTTTTTTTTTTTTTTTTTTTTAAACCTGTTCCAACATTTATTTTCACTCCTCATCCTAATTCCAGGATCCTGGCAATGACTCCAGGACACAGACTTCAGCCTTTAGCTACATAATTAGCAATCTTGGCTCTTTCAGACTTGAGACCTTGTGAACATTTAAGATATCTATCCATGTACAGCTTATTAATTCTGTCATTTGTGACACGTGGAAGGCGTAGACATACTGAGAGTCAGCTATATTGAAGTGCACCTCCCAGGCCAAGGAAAATGGGTGGTCATTTAATCTCTGTGCCTCTCTTGGTGGAATGGCTGAAAGAAGCTTCCTCCAAACGTCATGCAGGACGCTGGGACTTCAACAGTATCTTTTTCTTAGGGAATGTAAGAGCACATGAGAAGGAGACTTTAGGTGCTAGGATCAACACACCGCAGCTCGGTAAGCATTCGTATGAGGAAGCTCTACGAGGGCTCTCTGAGGCCTCAAACAAAAAGTGGGGATCGTACACTGGTGAGAAAATACAAGACTGAATAAACATCAAAATGTGCAAAAGAAGTTTAATGTCTTCTAGACACGGTGCTTTGGAGAACCTGTGTCAGTCTTCATTCTGGCAGATGTTGCTTGGTAAGAACATGGTTTTGGAAAGCATAACAAAAATAGCTGCTTGTTTGCTGTAAGGTAACTGAGTTCATCTAGAAAAGCTTTCTGCAACAAATATTTGCATATCTTTCTGATACTTATTTACTCTGTAGACTGAGCTCTTCCTTTGGATATCCCGTAGGAATTTTTCAAAACATTAATACACTTGTGTACCACCTCAGCCCACGGCTTAATAAGCCTTCCCAGAACACACATGAAATCTCATGAGAAAGCGTGGGAGAGGAAGAAAATTGTTCTTGAATGTGTGTGCTGCAGTTATGGCAAGCGTAATTCCTGATTTAAGGTTGGGAATGTTTCTGAAGAAGTTGCTAGCTGTGTTTGTGTAACTATAAAAAGGCCACAGTAGTCAGTTATCCTGTTGTGCAATGAGTCTCCCCCCGAGGTTACATAAGCGAGTAGAAAAAGACCACAGGCTTCTCTCTGCGATATCCCCCCTCAAAATACATGTCCTTCAATACAAGCTTCTAGCTTCCATGCTGGTCAGTGACCAGGCAATACAAAAATGTAATTTTTGGTCCCAGGACAACTAGGAGGATATTAAAAATAATAATAATAATAATAAAAAAAATCAGTTCAAGTTGCTTAAGAGATCAAATTCTGAAATTTTTAGTTTTGAAAAGTTTTTAACAATAGTTGGTTTAATTTTCCAAAGGAAAGGGCATTTTGATATGAAAAAGCACTATTTTTTAAAACTAAAAAAGGTCAAAATAAATGTATTGGAAGTTTTCCTCTCCCCCAAAAATATTTGCCTTGAAAAAATATTCAAAAATAACCTGTGCCTATGAACTGGCTCAGTTTTGATGAATCTACTTTATCTGAAAAGTACCAGTTTCATGGAAAGATGAATGACTAGCTCCATGGTGTCATTAGTACAGTACATGCTGTAATGTCTCAAAGCTGAAGCCATCAGTCTAGGTGGCCTATGCTTTGTTGACTTAGGGAAAAAAAAAGATGAAGGTATTGGAAAATGAAAATGTTTTTGCTAATTTGGCCTTTGCCAATAAACTGAAGACCTGTTTTCACCGAAATCATCTAAGAAACTTGATACTGCTAGGTAGGTGAGCAGCTTGATTTCTCTATTAATTTAGGTACTTACTTAAATACTTTACCTAGAAATATAGCCATTAAATTGTACTAACATGACCAAGCAAATCCACAAAGCAAGAACAGAGGAAAGCTAATGCCCAAGTATTTCTACTATTAAAGTCAAGGAAATAATAATAATAATTGCTCAAAAACAGAATTAAAGCATCCGTAAGGGAGCCTTAAATTTTGCAATGATAGATGACAGTTAAGCTTCAGTTCATACTGAGGAAGGGAAAGCATTCTGCTATTGCAAGTACTCCGGAGGAGACAACCCACCTCTTGTCTCTCTCTCGCACTGGTCCCTCAAGAACAAGACTGCCCATTAATAATTTGGGTGTGAATAACCAAATTTAAGTAGCTGATAATGCAGGCTTAAAACTGAAGAGCTGAGTTAATTCTCTTCATTATTTTATTTTTATTTTTTTTTTCCTGCAAGTTAGTTGCGTGGCCCCTTTGACCCTGTCAGCCAATTTTTCATTTGAAAGGAGCCCTTCACTTTGTGTGGTGAGGAAGCAACAGGGCAGGAGACAGGGCAGCAGGCTGCAGAGCAGGCGCTGGGACACTGCTCTGGATGGCACTGACCGCAGGGTGCAGGGACAGTGACAAGGTACAGCACATGAACATACAGTGTGAAGACATGTGCCATTGCTGAAAGGCTGAGAGAACTCCATCCAGGGCAAAACCAGACTGTTGCTCTCTGGTGGCACAAAGATCGCTCTCCGACGTACGAGAGGAAAGGCAGCCTTCCTTTTCGGAGCATTATGCGACATTCAATTAGCTGTAGTCTCTTGCGATGCACAAAGACAATCTGTCGCTGCAAACAGCACTGATTATTTTTATTTTCTTAGATTGCCGCTTAACATGATCACAGTGAAACTCTCAAGGCTAAAAGCTTGCTCCATTTATGATAAAATGTGAATAAAAACTGACGAAGAGATAAGAACTCTTTTTTAAGACTTCCCTAAAAGGCTGAGGAATCCAAACAAAGGGGTCTTGATTATTAGCTCGGGACAGCCTATCATCACTGCTCCACGGACAAATTGCACTGCATGCCAGAGCACGCTGAAGACACAATAATTTATCAGTCAGAGTGCAGAAAATTGTAGAGTGCATAGTGACTTTCCAGATCACATTTCTCCTCTGCAGGTCCTCCATTTCTGCCTTAAAGAGACAGTGCCACGCAGCATTAGGCTAAAACGCGCTTTGGGAGAGAAAGGAAGGAAGCAATCACACAGAAAAGTGCCCAACTTTGAGGACTGGGATTCAGCCTCCCCTTGCATCCCCCGGAAAACAGAGGGGCCCTGGCTAGACGGTAACTCAAGGCCACATTTGAAGTGGTCTGTGCCCCCTGCTCTGGTCACATGCATGTGTGCACACTTGCACAGCCCACCTCTTTCCATCCAATAGCCAGGGAGCCTCTGGAGAGGAGCCTCTGAGCTTCTTGCACCAAAGTAAGGCAGTGAGTGAAGACAGGGGATGTGATCAACCACCCTCTTGTGCATCACTTCTGGGACACCTGCACAGAGCTTGTATAAACACACAGGAACAGGGAAAAATCTGGTGGTGGTGCTCAAACAGGAAAGCTGTGCTGTACATATTCTGAGCTCTTCATTTTTCCACTCTTAGCGACTTAGGGAAGGAATAACACCAGGAAAGGAAAAGGAGCAGATCCCAAGGCACTGGACACCTGCAATCCCAGAGGACTGTCAGAAAAATCCTCAGTGTGTGTGTGTGTTTGTCCAGGGAAAAAGACACTAAAGAGGGTTGGAAGCTCTTTAATGAAATAATTCTTATGGCCTTAAGTGCCAGCTGCTTCACTGTGGAGGAAAGACAAGTCACACAGTAACCTTGACTAGACTGTGGGCTCTTCACTGATCTGAAGTATGAAAAGGAAGCAAGCTATCAGTTAAAACCAAGTCAGATTTCCAAGCAAAAGTACGAAAACCCAACAAGATTACATAGTATTACTGAGCATCATCCACTAAAGGTGTCCAGGGTGCAAAGTTGCATGTAACCAGCAAGACACATCAAGAAATCATCCAATACAGACATTAACAATAAAGGTAGGCTCAAGACTAGTCTGCCGTGAAACTGAGAGTGAAAGATATTGATGGGTGATGTCAGAAAGGTCAAGTCATTTAATGCGTTGTGCGTTGGTTGATCTTCACAAAAGATGAGCTTTCATGAGATGGCTATCATCTCTAATGCCAGTGACAAAAGAACAAGAGCCTGTGAATGGAAAAAAACAACCTCCCTCCCAAAACAAAACAAACAAACAAACAAAAAACCACCAAAACCAAACAAACAAAAAACAAACAAACAAACAAACAAACAAACAAAAAAACAGATTAATAAGTAAGAGTTTTTATTTTATTTTATTTTTTTCCCAAAGCTTATGAGCTTCATCCTAGACTAACCTAAAGGTTTGGCTGATGAGATCTAGAGCTTTTACCAGCTGTTTTGAGAACTACTTGAGAATGGATAAGGCATTAGACATCACATTTACCTTTCTCTAGACTTTTATTTTTATAAATACATGAAAAGAGAAGGAAGGGAATTAGAAACAGCCAGTTTAACTTCAATTCCTGGAACAAATTATAAAACATTTGTAACTATATGGGAGGTAATTACTAACATCCAGTAGGCATTGGTTGTGAAAAAAACCATGTCACACCAATCTAATTTCTTTTTAGGACATGGTAAAAGGCCTTGTGGAGAGAGGAAAGACATTAGATGTTGTACAACTTCACTTGTGTAATGCATGTAATGTGGTTTTATGTGCCATAAATGTAGAAAACTAGGGAAGCAAGACTTCAATGCAAAAATAGGTACAAAACTGGTAGGAACACTGTTTTAGAGATTACAGATCAATATTGCACTGTTGGTGAAAAATACTGTTTGTATATATTGAGATGTATAATAATGATAGCATGCATAATTACCCTTCCATTCTACTGAAGTGGTTGTGTGCCCATTTGTGGGTTCCACACTGGGTCTGATTAAAGAAAGTCCAAAGAGAGCAATGGAAACTATGGGAAGACTAAAAACCACCATTTACAGAGACCTACCAAAAGCATGGGCAATGATGGCAGATTCTAAGCACCTTTCACATCAGAAGTCTCCAAATAATAACAAATCCATTCTTATAATAAACTAAAGCCACTGCTTTTATTTTGCATTTTAAGGTCAATTCTAGTTTATCTACAGGGGAAAATTAATCTTTTGCATGACATGTGTTTGAGTCAATAAGCCCAAAATGATTAGACGCTATCTTGGCAGCACACAATTTTACGCTGTATTTTATATAAATATACATGTATATATACAGACACACAAAACAACATAGGTTGGTATTTCCTCGGAATAAGCCTTATGTGTTTATATTTCTTATAACCCTCCTTATTTATGCTGAACTATTGAGGGTCAGCCTAAAATAGCTGGATGAGAGAAAATTGTGGCCACACGCTGCACTCCTGTATGAGGGCTCGCACTTCCCATTGACAGGAACATCCCAAATCTCTAGGAACAGTTTCTGCATCATCCCCAGAGCTCTGCATGGTTAAAATCTGCTGCTTAGCCCTAACAGTACTTCAACATTCAGCTCATGAACTCAGAGCTATGGGAGACCTGCATGTCCTACAACCTGCAGCTCTTTACCCTGCTCTCTCATTATCCTGGTCTCCATATCCCGTCCACATTTGCAATCTGTTACATCCAGCAGGAGTCATATTCTTGAATTCACCATTAGCAGTTATTACTAATAAGAATAAAACACACAGGTTGTTATGGTAATCTACTTTTCAGTATTTCTGGACTTGCAACGATGCCCCTTCCTCTCCACATTGAAGGGTCAGAGTTCCAGGTAGAAAATCTTCCCTTCCATACCCTCAGCTACCCCTGCAGTTAAAGCACCACCTGCTAGCTCAAGCATTGGTCCCAGCCCAGCTCTTCGCCCCTCTGGTACCGCAGGGCCGCGTGTTTTGCCACCCCGAGTTATCCCCGGCAGCACCGAGCTGGAGGCACTGCTGTCACGGAGGATGGCAGCAGAGTGCAGAGCATGGCAACAGCAGCAGCAGGTGGGCAGAGCAGAAAAGGCCAGATTACCGTCTCTGTGATTACTGTCATTTATCTCAAGTCAGGCAGAAAGCAGAGCATGCTCTGCCTTTGCTTGTTCCTTCCCCCTGTCTCTACAGAGCGATTCCTGAAAACACCGCACAGAGCTGTTAGGCGCTTGTTAAGCATTGTTTTAAGCACCGAAAACCATCTCAGTCAGAGCAAGTAATTGCCCCTTACAGCAGGCAGACATCTCTCTCAAAGGCAAGTACTACAGGAAAACAGACAAGGAAGCTTTCAACATTAGGACCAACTTGAAAACTGTTGGATTTTTACATGTGTAGATATTTCTCTTCCAACACACTGGGCAGAGCGACGTTTGAAATGTAAGCAAGACCTTGATCCTCACGGCTCTCCTTCCTGAGGCAGCAGGGCCGCAGTGCTGTCAGGGCAGCTGTCTGCAGGGAAAGCCACAGGGAAGCTGCTGAGCACTGGTGCAGAAGGGCCAGCGCAGGGGCGAGAGAGGAAGCACTCCCCTCCAACGCTGGGATCAATCCAAAGCATGCTGTTGCATCTGGTTCTCATCTTTGCTAATTCTTCTCTTTTCTCCCTGATATTTAACAGGGTAATATTCTGTCATAGCTAAGTGTTTTCAATTCTGGCTGTCAAATCTCTAAATGAAATCCATACATTCAGAAAGCATACAGATTTATGTATCAATGCTTTGTACAAAAATGTCATTTCTGAATCTTAAAGCAGACTTTCTAAATTTAGCCAGAAAGCTTAACACCATCACAAATACAGCCTTCATCGCAACACATACTTTCCCCCTCCAAAACTGGATCCAAACTTTGCTCCTTGGCCTCATCATTAGGTTAAGGACAGATGATAAAATAAGACTCAGCTAAAGCCCATGTCCATATGAAATATAAATCTATTCTGAGCCTGAAGATATTCCATATGCCCTCATTTTCATCCCATTGGTCTTGAACTAGAAGCAAAATTGAGAAGAGATTTGATTCTGGGGGGAAAGTTTTTCCTTTCACCATTAAGGGAGCAGAAAACTCCATAGCCCAAATGAGGTTTAACAAGAGTCTACTGAATAAATCCATGGACCTCTTGAGGGTTGTTGTTTTTTCTTTTTTGATTTTTTTTTTCATCACCCACTCAGAGGGGAAGAATAAATGCATCTCAAAAGGCGGCTGTATGAATCCAAGTCAATACACATGAAAAATGGAGGTGTATTTAAATGTATTGTAACACTCATTTGTCTACCAACCACCCAAAATTTCCGGAGCCAGCAGTTTCATAGGAAGGCTCATGAAGTCTACTCATCAAATCAAAACTTATTTGCTTCTGCAGTTTATAGTATGTTCTGTTTCAAAGCCAGGCAGTAAAAAAGCTCATAATTAGACTACGAAGAAGGAAGTTCCTGGTAAGACAAACCATTCAGAAGTGACTGTTAACATGGGTTAAGCATTAGACTTTTTTATTCAACAGTGTGACTAGAGTGGCTTCACCTCACACCACCTACACGTACTGTTAAACAACTTGTGGTTGCCTGTGCCATTCTGCCCTGCGAGCACACAAAAGACCTGAGAAGATCACCATGAGTTTTTAGTCTGTTCTGGAACTGGAAAACATTCCCCTAAATCTTGTCTCTGCTGCAAGTCCTCCTCACCACCCTGCTCTCACAGCGGTTAGAATTTCAAGGTGAACAAGGAGTGAAGGTACGGAAGCTCACCCGAAGAAGCTGTAAGCACTAGATTGCCAGAGCTTCCTGGCTTGTTTTCACCCAGTAACTCTTTTGAGCTTTCCAGGAAGAGGACCTGAATGCCACCAGCTAGATTTTGCCAGACCAGCCTAAGGCCTCAACAGAGGCAGACTGCCCGGGGCCTTCCTCCATCCCCCCGCCTTCCACAATAACCATCCCCTGGGCATGGCAGCCTCCCACGGAGACACTGGTGCACTCAGTGGCTGTGAGCTTGCTCAGATGGCACAGCCCTGTGCTCTCTGGGGCCAGGCAGGCCTTGGGCCATAAAGGCAAGTGGCAGCTTCTTCCTCTGGCCCCAGACTTCATAGCTTCATAGGGCCAACTGTATCAGCAATAGCTGTGCCTATAGGCGTGTCCTGCTCAGCTCCTGTGGGGGTGAGCAAGGACAAGGTCCTGTACAATCACAACACAGCCTGCACAGCTGGGCCAGAAAGCCAAGGGGTTCCCCAGTGCTCTCTCATCACACCCTCCTTCGGTGCCAAGGCCGCCCCAACCCTCCCCTCACCACACCAAGGCAGCAGACAAACACCCACCGACACCGCCTCAGAGCGGTGGTGGGGTCTGAAGCCACGAGCGAGAGGAGGCACTGAAGGCCAAGGGACAGGGCTGCATGCCGGGACAATAACAGCAGGGTCCAGAGCGCTCACTACCCACAGACAGAGCTGGCTCCCAAATTAGCATTAATACCACAGGTGAGCAATAACCGCTGGAGCAACCAGCTGCCAAGGGCTCCCAAAAGTCATGTGGAGCCGTGGCTTCCAGCTCTGCCCGCTGCTCCCCAGGAGGGCAAGGGCAGCCCAGAGAGGCACTGGGAGATCGTCCCCTGCTGCCGGAGCACCCAGCCTCCTGTGTGCCCACCGGGCAGCGCCGCCAGCTCCTGCCAGCCGCCAGATTATCTGCAATTAAAAGCGTGAGGGGAAAAAAACCAACAACCCAACACAACCACCAACCACCCCTCTGGTAACATATCTGCCTCCTCCTTGACATATTAACTCCAGATCACACAAGCTGCTACTTTCAGTCTGCATAAGATAAAAGGTGCGACAAGCCGACCTGAGGTTGTCATGGAGACCGAAATCTTTCCCAGTGCCATGGTAACTGACTCCAGGATGTGCTATGAAAAGCTCACTGCACACCCTAGTTGAGCGTTTTCGTATTTTTAAACCAATTAACTGAGAGTTCAGTTAAATTAGTTTCTGTTTAAAGAAAGGCGCTGTCAAAATGGAAGATACATTTGTTGGTATCTTGTCCATAGCAAAACAGAAGAAAACAAAACCCTAGGGATATTACTGAGGTCTGTTTGATTGTTTTTGAAAAGCCAAAAGCCTTATCTTTTCACATAAGAAAATCAATTTTTATATATTTTATACTGAATTATAGGGGTTGAGCAGCTCTAAAACAACATCCCTTGGGGCTCTGTCCCTTGCATTTCCAAGGCTCTGACATCACTGGAAGTTTTGAATGGACAAGAAATAGGCTTCAAAAGGAGAAAAAAAATGTTTCACTGAAGCATTTAAACTAAACATCAAAAATCTGTGACAGCAGCTGGAAATGATACAGCAGGCACCAGCTGCACACGTACCCAGGTGGGTGAAAATGGGAATCCTCAGTCAGACCTTTGACTGCTCTGTGCCTTGGTTTCCCCAGCATTAGTAAGCAGTGACTGTTCCCCTTCTCCACAGCACACTGATATCAGGGGACTGAAAACTTCAAGACATCAGGTATTTCAAATTTCTTCTTTTAATTTTGAGCACATGCATCACAAACATATGCTCATTAACGTGGAGCTCTCTGCACATGAGGCTACTACTGCTGAACCCGGAGCTCACACACACGTGGAACGAAGGTGCTGTTGCTTCAGGTTAGTGAGCAAGGAACATAACACAGCTAAATCTTTACCACGTGAACAGAAGATGGTGAAAGGGAGCAGGCACAGGTGAAGTTCTAACATGACAGTCATACATCCTCTGGGGCAATGCTGAAAAAGCTCAGCAATGCCTGGGGAACTCCTGCCATAGCCACACGCAGCGTTTGTGATGCTGTCTCAAAATTCCGAGGTGAACAGAGCTCACCTAATGAGCCTTGTTCCCCCGGGTGGCAGAGTGCTTCCCAGAAAATTCTGCTAAATCAGAAATTTGTTTTAAAACCAATTGTTGTATTTTTGGGGTCAGAAATCTGGCCCTTGGAACTGAGAAGAGTTGTGAAGAAATAAAGAACATGTTGTTCATTTGGGAATGTAGGTGGCAGAGCTCTCCTACTGAAATCATGTAAAAGACTGTCCTCATTTGACCCAGTTGTAAATTGATACCTGGTCATTTGTGCTGTGGACTGAAAGCTGGGCAGGCGCAGCAGCAGTCCCAAAGCACTCCACAAAAGGAGAGCACAAGCCCGATCTTGTGGCACTGGGAGGTTTGCCTTTTACTTGCTTGCTTGTGCTTCAAGCTCATTTTTACCCTAGCAAAAGCTTCAGCGAGAAATGTCTCTGGGACACAGGAGTCAGTACTGCACAGCTGCTCCAGCCTGCCAGCAAGTTTCATGAGAGGGGCCAGGTAGAAGGTTACTGATCCTGCAAGTTTTAATAAATATGAAAACTGTCATTGCTAATAAACAGCCTGTAGCAATTAAGAACATCTTCTTGGAGTTTAAAGTAAGCAAGCTCAGCTTTCTATATAAGGCAGCTATTGCATCAGGAGAAGATGTACTGGGTAGGCTTAAAAAAAAAAAAAAAAAAAAAAGAAACCCACCCTAGAGCCTATCTTTGTTCACAACTAGTACTTTTAGTTATACTGAAAAAAATAAATAAATAAATAAATCCCATTGCATTAAATACAGAGAAAGCTTTTTTTCATTAGAATTACTTTAGGGTACATTCCTGTGGTATCGCAAGAAGCCACGCAGAGAGAGAAAGGGACCTCTTACACAAGAAAAATACAAGACACATACTACAGTAAACATGTTGCAATCACCATGGAAACACACTCCTAAAGTTTTTGACAGGTATTTAAACAGCAAGAGTCTGGGCAAAAGGCATCCGAGAGTACAGGCTAGGATTCATAGGTCTGCTTCCCCAAAAATAGAATGAAGGCTTGCTATGAGATAAACATTATGGACCATCAAACAGGAAAAAAATAGGTGGGTAAAGAGTGCCAAGGAAACAGATAGAAGATATTTTGATGGCAACTACTGGCAAATGCAGCATTGGCTGATCAGCAGCAGGAATCCATTTCAGAGTTTTTCAAGAGATGCTAAAAATACTCACAAGTATAAGATGCCAAACCAGCCAGCTAGTCAAGGAGAAGCAAGAACAAAAGAGGAAAAATCCCAACATGCTAGAGGCAGCTTATAAAGAAGAAGCACGGAGAAGAGAAGGCAAACAGAGTGAGAATGCACTCCCATCTCCAGCTCATGCTCTATCCTACATTATATTCAGTGCATAATTTATTTAGCTTTTTTTTTTTTTTTTTTTTTTAAAAAATACTTCACTGAAAGTAAAACTGTAGTATAGCCTTTTGATGTTAGAACAGATTCAGAGACAAGTGGTTTAAATACAGGGTTTAACCACAAGGCCTAAATACACTTAAATGTAGTCTTATCTCACCAACCTGTAAAGTGTAAGTCCAGAGCAAGTTTCAGTGATTATCCTCAGTGATGTGCATTCCTAGTTCTATGAAAAGAGTGAATTCTCATTCTGGGTGGCTTTCCTTTTATCTGTCTAGAATGCTAGTGAAGTTTGTCGTTAATCAAATTGCTAACCCAAATGATTAATAAGAGATTTAAGCACGTCAGGCTGAAGTACAGGTTGAAATATTGGCTGGGAGGACGGATCTGTGCTTTACTAATGAACCTACAAAAATCAAGTCTTATTTTGTACTGTAGATAATATTTCTTGAGATTCAGAATTAAATAACAGACGGAGATAGATGAAATATGCCTGTCCCTGAAAATAGCTACCCATTCTTCTTTATCATATTATAAAGTCAAACATACTCTTCTGAAAATATCCTGTGTCCTGAATTGCTGTAGCTATGTGGGGAATTGCCTGCAAGTTCTTTGTGTACTATGAATGTTCTCGAAGTGGAAACTTTCCAGATGTAAGATAAATGACCAAAAAGAGATTAATAACACCAACAACAAAAAATCACATCTCCATTTCCTCCTCTTCCTACTAAATGCAATGTTAATTGCTGGTCAGGAACAGCTGGATGGAAGCACTACTGACTTTGAAGTCAGAAAGTTCATTTTAGAGTACTGTGATTTTGGCATTGGCAAATGCCATCGTAACAAACAAACAAAAAAGCCCACTACCTGCACCTTTGTTTTACCCTAAGGCAATCTCAAAACTTCCACAGATGTTTTTTGACTAGTCAAGAATGCCAATACTATGTCATTTGAGATTTTCTATGCTTCTTTATTCGTCTTCAAAATACCTTTATATTCCTCAAAAATACTGCTGTCAAAACACTCTAGCCTCCTTAGAAGGAGGTAATTTCCCAAGTTATTACAGGTAAGTTTTTTCCTTGGGATCTCAACCATATGAAAATCAGTGGCAGAAGCAGCCAACTGTAGTCTCTTCTGAGAGGACCCTGCCCTTGCTTTTTTTTTTTTTTTTTTTTTTTTTTTTTACAAAATACCTCCAGGTATGGTCTGCCTCCCTTTACACCTGAAAACTCCCTAACACCTGGGTGCTCGGTCAGGCATGGATAAGAGTAGAATTTCCCTTGTAGTTTTTCCATCAAAATTACTGACTTCACTGCTCTTTCCTTTTCAGTTACTCTGACATTTTACCTGTTTACATTAAATACATGTTAAGAGCTGTATCAACAGTAAAAGGGCAGCTAGCAGACCCTTGTATTATGCATCAGCAATCCCTACCATCACTTTAAGCAAGCAAACGAGCAGCATCAGCTAAGAGAAATGACAGACTTCCCTTCATCTTGGGTAGAAAAAACAAAGGAATGCACTACATACTGACATCCCAGAAAGGGGAAGAAAATTTTCTTGCAGGTCTGTTTGGTTAAAAAAAAAAAAAAAAAAAAAAAAAAAAAAGTACCACCTCCAGGTACATTACCACAGAAAAATTGTCATCCTGAGCTGCTCCCTTCAGAGCCAGCCGGAAATTAGTCATGGGCAAACCACAAATACCTTGAAGGTTCAGACAGGCATTCACAATGTCTGATACTTATCATAATCTTTTGAGTCGGCAGAATAGTCTTTATTGTGGTTTCTTGATGCTTCTGCACAGAGATATGAAAAATATGAAGCATTAAGGCAAAAAAAGTGGTCAAATGTTTCTGAATGACAAAAAGAGTTCCATCTGAGTTTGGGAGGACTGCAGCTAGCTCTTCTTTTATCTAGACCGGCTTATATATCCTAAAGCACTTTCATGGCAGGGCAGTTTGGAGCTCTTATAAGTCTTTAAGCAACATACACTACCCGAATCAGATTCTAACCCGATCTCTCAAAACACTGAAGTACCATTTTTTTAATATAGAAAAACAAAAAATAAATGCCCATTTGTGTGTGCAATGGCAGAGAGATTTCACTGAGTTAAAAAAAAGGTGGGGGGGAAAAAAGTGTTCACAAAAAAAATCAGTGTTTTTTTCTTTTTAACTTGGGAATAAAAATATAGTGAAATAAGTTTTATAGCAGTAAATCAAAAGAAAGGATCATTGCTGTGTGCAGTGCACTGCAGCATCTGATTATAAGAAAAATGAGAAATAGTCAGACTTCTACAGCCTACAGCTCAGTGCACAGAGGCACAAAAGTAAATGTAATAATAACTGTTCTTATTACACCATCCACATACTAAACTTCACCCACTGGACTATATTCAAAACATTACTCAAGCAAAAGAGGCTTCATAGAAACATACAACACGGGCACATTTTTTTCCATGGTTTATTGAAACTGTAGCAGCGCTCATGGATCTGAGAAATGAACTAAAACGTGTGAAATGAGGGGACAACTGGAAGTTCAGAGCAATGCTGAAGTGATGGGAAGTGGGGTGGGGGGTGACTAACCCTAATGGACCAGTCTCCTAGACAGAAATATTGATATGTATGCTCGTAGGAGAAACTAGTATTATGAAGAGGAATTTAAAAGCAGAGAAAATGCCAAGACATATAGTAAAACAGGAATAAGGAATAAAAGGAAAGAGAAAAGAGCTATCACAGCAGGCCAATCTTTTCTTAAGAAAGTTTCTCATATAAAAAATTATGTACTATTTCTTGTTCTGTACAACAGAAACAAAAAATGTTTTGCTGAAAACAAGCAAAAACAAGTTTTTCTGATTGCATTACTGGGTTTCTAAAGACATTGCCTCATATAATTCACAAAGGAAGAGAGACTTACAGTACAGAGCCCCACACACAAAAAAAATCACACAATATTTAACTCCTTGTACTAAATATACTTGTTCACTTAGTTTGGTATTGCTGCACCCTCCATTTACTTCTTACAAAAGATTTGTTAAACTTACCTGAAAATAATCTTTTAGAGGAGGGTTCTCTTGCTTTTTTGGGTAAAGCCAAAACATTTTAAATGATTCTTTACCTAGAAACTGCCTAATAAGACAATTTTACATGGCAAGGTCAGAAGAGCAATGAAGAAAACCACACATCTGAAATACAGACAATGTTATCTTCTGTGTAGTTCTACTGGTAACCTTGCCTGTGCTGAGTGAATTGTTGCAGGTACATCCTGAAACCGATTCCACATCCTCACAGTTTATAACTATCAGGAAATAACGTCAAAACTTTTCTCTTTAGGATCTAATATTTAATTTAGAAAGCAATACTCCAGGTAATGGCACAAATTTAGAAAGAGATGTTCCAGAAGACAGCAAAACCAACGTAAAAAATAAAAAATAAATTAAAGTATCTTTGAAGAAATTATTTGCCTTCACTGTCATACTATGTTTCTGATAAGTAGCAAAACATTCAAAAAACAAACAAACAAACAAACAAAAATGTGTGGTAGCATCTTGCTGCTATTAGGCATTTTTCCTCAAACAATGACAATGATGCTTCATTCAAAATGGTGTTTGTTTGTTTGTTTCCTCTATGAATCACATGATAAATTAAAAGAACACACGCACTACAGACTTGTATAAAATCAGAAAAAGTAGGCTGCAATATTGCTGAACTGCTTAAAATACAATGGTGCAGTTTTTCCTCATGCTGATTTAACATGAGAAGCTAAAGTGAAGTTATTGCAAAATGGACAACACACCCTGCCCTATTGGACTAGCAAAATAAAGATAAACATCTTGATACTAAATGCCTTTGCTGAGAAAAGAATGACCAGACATTGCTTCCAAGCACCAGGAGAAGTTTATGAAAAACAGCAGGAAAAAAAAACAGAGGCTATGACAGCAAGCCAGCGTGAGTTTGTGCGTAACAAACGTTTAAGAGCTTTTAGCTCCTTGAGCAGTTAATGGTCCTGTGTCCCAACATTGTGGGTGTTTTTTCATGTTACTAAAGTAACTTGCAGTTTATTGAAAAGTTCAAAAATTCAAATTCCAGAAGAGGGCTGAAAAACACGCAAATCAAATATTCTGACACCAACTAACTCCATGACAAACTGCCGAGAGCTTGATAGCAAGACAGATTGAGAGAAAGTAAGCACAGGTTATTTTGACTACAAATTGCTAAACCTGTGTTTTCTTCAAAGACACAGCTGCACCACGTGGGTCAATTAAGAATAGTTTTGTTACTTCTTGAGCTTAAATTCTACAAGTGTCAATGAGATTATCTAAGAACAACTCGGGGCAAAGTTTGGTTCAGGCAGTTTTTACTCCAGCTGTCTGTATCCAAAAGTCATATTCAATCGTAAATCCACATCCATCCCTACATTTGTTGTACAGGAAATCCAAAAAGAAAAACAACAATCTTTATTGTACTTGAAGTATGCAAAAACAGATGCCAGAGACAGTTGAGAAATGGCAAACTCCTGCATTGTTCAAGAAAATTTAATTATAAACAACCCAAAGACCCATTTAAGCACATGTTTTGATTTTAAAAATAGGGATTAAAAACAAGATATTCTTCTTGCTACCTTATTGCTTGAGACCATAGTATCTAGGGTAACACAATTACCATCTCACGACTAGAGTTGATCAGAAGTTTTGATAATTACATTCAACCCTCACAAATCAAGTGCTTTTTTCTAGGTTTGGTGTTTGGTTTTAGGTTTGAAATTTATGGTGTTATTGTTGTGATAGCCTCCACACACAGCTCCAACCCCCAAATCTGTTTTAAAAATAATTGCTATTAGGTAGTTTATTCTTTCTTTTTTTCTTTAGTCCTCATTACGATGAATCCAATGAGCTAAAAAATCCTATATGTAACAGGGGGACTCTATGTATAGTTGGCTTGGGATTACTTTGTCTCTTTTCCTTTGTCTCCTTTGATCAGTAACATTTTATTGAAAAAGCATAACTCAGTATTATAGAAACAGCACAATGAAGGGTTTTGAAGGCTTGTCTCATCACGTCTGTGATCATGGCATTACTTCTACTGACCCACAGACTCATGGGATGGCCAAAATATATGATTTTCTATCTTGAGTTTTCATTCATTATTTAGCCCTTAGTATTTGTGGCTTTTACTTCTAGTGATTAAGCACTCATGTCATCCATATAATTCTCTTTTATAAAGGGATATCCATGACCAGTGCTCCTGGGCCAGGAGCATGCATTGCCTGACCTTATTAATGAATAAAGACAATAATCAGGCAGTTTCCTTCAGTTCCGAGTAAACATTGACAAAGTCCACACTAGTTGACAAGTCCACACTAAGAATGGAAGACTGAACTGAATCCATGATTTACAAATAAGGAGAACCTCTTCCCCCCATTTATACCAGCTACCAAAGTCAGAATTGGAGAATACGAATGGAAACATCGGACTGCCTTTGACTGCTCCCTGCATCGACTGAGAGCCAAGGCAAGAACAGCTTGGGAAGGTCCAGGTTTTAGTTTCCCTGTGAATTGCTGAGGTGCAGACCAAGTGAAAGCAAGTTTATGTACTTATCATGCTTGCTAACTCAGTTTTCCAGAACCAATAGCATATCCTATTTTTTTATGCCTGCAAATTGGTTCATATGAGAGCATATGTACCTCACAAAATGGTTTACTACAATGAGCAGATACTATAAAAACACAAAAGAGAGGGAATTCTTGGCTATCATAATGGCCTGCACTGGAAAACATGCCTATAAACCAGGAGGACAGATAACCAAATCTGCCTGTTAGGAATCACTGGAACTTCCCCAACACACAGGGCATGCGGGACTTGCCAGGTTTCTAGAACAGAGAAAACAGATTTTCAGCTCCCTGAGCCAAATTTTTAAAGCTATTGAGAAGACTGAAAGAGCTAATAGTGCCAAGTGAGATTTTCAGACACAACTAACCAAGTAAGGCATACATCATCTCCCAGGCCCTAGCCTCCTTAGGCACTTTAGAAAATGTCATTAGGCACATATCTGCATTTTCAGATACGTATAGTTTGGAAGTCTGGTCTCCGTTCTCTGACAATTCAACCTTTTATCTACTTGTTGCCTACTTGTGCTTACACCTAGGCTTTCACAACAAATGCAGTAGATTGTTGACCTTGGAAAAGAGATCCTAGAAAGCTATTTTTGGTGCGTTTTATAGGAGGAACTAAGCACAGAATAATACCTTTGGAAATAATAGACTGAACAGCATTTTTTTCTGTTTAACCAGCACAGCCATAGATTATAGGGAGTTTGGTTTCATTATATAACAACCCATCATTGTTCCCTAATACATTATCTCATCAGGCGGTCCCATTTCAGAGAGGCTACAAAGACACACATTTCTTAATAGCAGAGCTAAGTGGCGGCATGATCTAGTGGATTAATTATATAAC